>NC_047042.1:83885326-84187548 GCF_011762595.2 Tursiops truncatus | reverse complement strand
TATCTGATTTATTGTTGGAGACACTGCTCTCGTAGCCCAAAAAATAACCAGCCTTACAATGGGATTCTCTGATGAGCACATTTCTATGGTTGAGAACTTTTTCCCCTTAAATCTTAGGAGAGTGGCAGGCAAGAAGCTGTCTATAACTGACAGCTGAGCTCTCTCCTCCCTTTGGAATTTCTCCTGAGAAGTCAGTCTCCAAAAACCAGATACTGCAATGGCAGCTAGCTTGGACATCCACTTTGTAACGTTTCCATTTCAATTTTCCCACCTTATCCACCAGGTCTACAATTAAAATGATTTTAGTGCTTAGAGTTGTGAACAATAGTGAATCAGCATTTCAAAGAGAATTGGTAACAGGTGATGGTGGTATAAATGCCACATTCTAGAGGTCCCACATTCATTTTAAAAACAAATCTAAATGCTTTTTTCAAAACCCCTACACTACTCAGTCTGTCGTCCCCTTTGTTTATTCATGTTTCTCCTCGCCTTCCTCTCTCTTCCTGCCTAGCTATCTCCTTCACCTGTTCTCCCACCTTATTACTGTCTTTCTGTCTTATTCCTCTTACCCCTTGTTTATCTGTCTTGGCCCTCTGCATCTTCCTGTTCCTTCTCCATCTGATTCCATTTTTTTTACTCTGTACTGTCTCCCACTTACCCACAACACATACTTCTCTCCTCTATTTCACCATCTTTCCCACTTCTGGCTCCTTAGTTGACTACGCTATAGAACAAAACCATTGTCAGATATTTATAATTATTAAATAAGATATTTTGTTAATTTTAAAAGCAGATAAGTTCTGAAAATGCTATATTTTTTTCCTCCAAGGAGAAAAAATTTTCTTGCTCATGGTTAGCAATCCTTACATGCTAACTATAATAATTATTTTTCTTATAACTTCCTATGTTGGCCCCAGATTACTTTTTTCTTGTAGTTCGGTGACCCTCAATAGAAGAATGGTTCTCTGTTCTTCAGTAATCCTGACAACAGCAGCTGACATCAATGTAGAAAGAAAAGCAAGCTAAAAACAGTAGTTGAGTGTATGCATCCTGAATTGCATATTCAGTTGCAAAATCATCATCATCATTATTATTATAATTGCAGAGGGGAGGCATTTAAATAATTGTTCAAAGTGTCTTCTTGAGGAAGTAACTATATCAGGGCCAGCTGTCACAAACCAACCTACAATAATAATCCTGTATGTGCATCTTCAGTATTCATGGCAACTGTTCAATAACAAATTTAAGCATTCATCTAATGTCCTTAAACAACCTAGAAAATAACAAACAAACCTTGATCAGACCCAGTGTCTCACTTGGTAGTGACCTGTGGTTTTTTTTTTTTTTGCGGTACTTGGGCCTCTCACTGTTGTGGCCCCTCCCGTTGCGGAGCACAGGCTTCGGACGCGCAGGCTCAGCGGCCATGGCTCACGGGCCCAGCCGCTCCGCGGCATGTGGGATCTTCCCGGACCGGGGCACGAACCTGTGTCCCCTGCATCGGCAGGCGGACTCTCAACCACTGCGCCACCAGGGAAGCCCCGGTAGTGACCTGTGTTTTTAAGCAGTGTCCCAGAACAACCTTAGAGTCATAAACCACACACACAAAAAATTGCACCATCAATTCAATGGCAAACTGGGGGGATGGGCCCAGCATCCACCTGCTATGTTATGGCAATAAATCTAGGTACACAAGTAGAGTGGAAATCAGATAGGTACATCAGCAGAGAAATATCCACAAAGGTAGACATGTTTTATTGACTTTAAATTTGTAAATAAATGGGAACTGTGAGAAAAGAGGGACGGTTTTATTTTTAGTTTACTTGTGAAATCACCCAGAAGAATTTGAGATTTTTCTCTTCCCAAGATACAGCTATGAAATGACTAATAGGAATTAAGTGAGCCTGCACCAGGAACTGAATGTGCCACTTCACTGGGAACAGAAAATGTTCCCCTGATAGAGGCTGTCCTCTCAGATTAGTACCTGGGGTGTTTTAAAAAGAGACTCAGCCAGACGCGAATGTGGAGCATTTATAAAGAGCAAGAATCATCCAAATGCCTTTGCAAATTTTCCCCATATCTAGTACTTTAGAGTCATGTTTATATCTTAACTTCTACGTTCCTGAAAAAACTCAGGAGAGAGGGAGAAAAAATTTCCTGTCACATTGTTTTTTTCTTGCTGGCTACGGTGGCTTTCCAACAGGAGTCTTGCTAATGGCTTGGCCTGAGCAATTTTAGAAAGGTGAATGACCCAAGACTGCCTAAGAAAGTTGCTAACTGCTCTGATCCAGCCTAACTAGGTTCTAAAACTCATATACCTAGTTGCAGTGGCTCAATACTATTTGCATATTTGCATCCCCAGCTAAAATCAACTTGCCTATACACGGCCTCATCCTGTTTCAGTAATTTAAATATTTTCTACAGAAGTATCAGAAGGCGCACTGATTGACATTTTAAAGGTTGTTTCAAGGCACAATCTGTGTATAGTTTTTTAATTGTAAAAGTAAAACACCACCATAATGAAAATAAATTCGAACTTCAAAAAGGCTTAAAATGGAAAGAAAAATCTTTCCACTTTTATCCCAACGTAAACACTGTTAACTATTTCTTGTGTATTTTTTCCACATGGGCATATATAATATATATTTACACCATTTTTCCACAAAGCAGATCATATAATAAACAGTGTCCTATTGTGAGATAATATAAAATAAATACATTGAACTGTGCCACAGTTCCAGCACAGAGCTCCTAAAACCCTTGTAAAGCCTAAGTGATAAGAACACTGGGAGCATCTTTTGTTCTAATATTTGGTCTTTGACCCTGCTTCCTGACACAGAGTTCCTAAATCTCTTTGAATTTTCTGGGGGTTTGTAGCCTCTTTTGTTCTAGTGAAGTGAGCTATTGGTTGGCTCCTGGATGAGGGCTGGCCCCAGAAAGACCAAGCCAGGATTAGAAGCTTGGAATTTTCAGCCACACCACCCATTCTCCAGAGAGGGAAAAAGGAATAGCAGTAGTATTAATAATCGATCATGTCTATGTGATGAAGCCTCTATAAAAACCCCAGGGGCTTCCCTGATGGCACAGTGGTTAAGAATCCACCTGCCAATGTAGGGGACATGGGTTCGAGCCCTGGTCTGGGAAGATCCCACATGCCACGGAGCAACTAAGCCCATGGGCCACAACTACTGAAGCCTGCACTCTAGAGCCCGTGTACCACAACTACTGAGCCCACGTGCCACAGTTACTGAAGCCTGCGTGCCTAGAGCCTGTGCTCCGCAACAAGAGAAGCCACCACAATGAGAAGCCCGCTCACTGCAACAAAGAGTAGCCCCTGCTTGCCACAACTAGAGAAAGCCCCTGCGCAAAACAAAGCCCCAACACAGCCAAAAATAAAAATAAATAAATAAATAACTTAAAAAAAAAAATCCCAAATAGCAGAATAACTGAGGCAGAAGAACGGATAAGTGACCTGGAAGATAAAATAGTGGAGATAACTACTGCAGAGCAGAATAAAGAAAAAAGAATGAAAAGAACTGAGGACAGTCTCAGAGACCTCTGGGACAACATTAAACGTACCAACATTCGAAATATAGGGGTTCCAGAAGAAGAAGATAAAAAGAAAGGGACTGAGAAAATATTTGAAGAGATTATAGTTGAAAACTTCCCTAATATGGGAAAGGAAATAGTTAATCAAGTCCAGGAAGCACAGAGAGTCCCATACAGGATAAATACAAGGAGAAATACGCCAAGACACATATTAATCAAACTGTCAAAAATTAAATACAAAGAAAGCATATTAAAAGCAGCAAGGGAAAAACAACAAATAACACGTAAGGGAATCCCCATAAGGTTAACAGCTGATCTCTCAGCAGAAACCCTACAAGCCAGAAGGGAGTGGCAGGACATACTGAAAGTGATGAAGGAGAAAAACCTGCAGCCAAGACTACTCTACCCAGCAAGGATCTCATTCAGATTTGAGGGAGAAATTAAAACCTTTACAGACAAGCAAAAGCTGAGAGAGTTCAGCACCACCAAACCAGCTTTACAACAAATGCTAAAGGAACTTCTCTAGACAAGAAACACAAGAGAAGGAAAAGACCTATAATAATGAACCCAAAACAATTTAGAAAATGGGAATAGGAACATACATATCGATAATTACCTTAAATGTAAATGGACTAAATGCTCCCACCAAAAGACACAGATTGGCTGAATGGATACAAAAACAAGACCCTTATATATGCTGTCTACAAGAGACCCACTTCAGACCTAGAGACACATACAGACTGAAAGTAAGGGGATGGAAAAAGATATTCCATGCAAATGGAAACCAAAAGAAAGCTGGAGTAGCAATTCTCATATCAGACAAAATAGACTTTAAAATAAGGACTATTAAAAGAGACAAAAAAGGACACTACATAATGATCAAGGGATCGATCCAAGAAGAATATATAACAATTGTAAATATTTATGCACCCAACATAGGAGCACCTCAATACATAAGGCAAATACTAACAGCCATAAAAGGGGAAATCGACAGTAACACATTCATAGTAGGGGACTTAAACACCCCACTTTCACCCATGGACAGATCATCCAAAATGAAAATAAATAAGGGAACACAAGCTTTAAATGATACATTAAACAAGATGGACTTAATTGATATTTATAGGACACTCCATCCAAAAACAACAGAATACACATTTTTCTCAGGTGCTCATGGAACATTCTCCAGGATAGATCATATCTTGGGTCACAAATCAAGCCTTGGTAAATTTAAGAAAATTGAAATTGTATCAAGTATCTTTTCTGACCACAACGCCATGAGACTAGATATCAATTACAGGAAAAGATCTGTGAAAAATACAAACACATGGAGGCTAAACAATACACTACTTAATAATGAAGTGATCACTGAAGAAATCAAAGAGGAAATAAAAAAATACCTAGAAACAAATGACAATGGAGACACAACGACCCAAAACCTATGGGATGCAGCAAAAGCAGTTTTAAGGGGGAAGTTTATAGCAATACAAGCCCACCTTAAGAAGCAGGAAACATCTCGAATAAACAACCTAACCTTGCACCTCAAGCAATTAGAGAAAGAAGAACAAAAAAACCCCAAAGCTAGCAGAAGGAAAGAAATCATAAAAATCAGATCAGAAATAAATGAAAAAGAAATGAAGGAAACAATAGCAAAGATCAATAAAACAAAAACTGGTTCTTTGAGAAGATAAACAAAATAGATAAACCACTAGCCAGACTCATCAAGAAAAAAAGGGAGAAGACTCAAATCAATAGAATTAGAAATGAAAAAGGAGAGGTAACAACTGACACTGCAGAAATAAAAAAGATCATGAGAGATTACTACAAGCAACTCTATGCCAATAAAATGGACAATCTGGATGAAATCAAGAAACACTCCCATTTACCATTGCAACAAAAAGAATAAAATATCTAGGAATAAACCTACCTAAGGAGACAAAAGACCTGTATGCAGAAAATTATAAGACACTGATGAAAGAAATTAAAGATGATACAAATAGATGGAGAGATATACCATGTTCTTGGATTGGAAGAATTGACATTTTGAAAATGACTCTACTACCCAAAGCAATCTATAGATTCAATGCAATCCCTATCAAACTACCACTGGCATTTTTCACAGAACTAGAACAAAAAATTTCACAATTTCTATGGAAACACAAAAGACCCCGAATAGCCAAAGCAATCCTGAGAACGAAAAAAGGAGCTGGAGGAATCAGGCTCCCTGACTTCAGACTATACTACAAAGCTACAGTAATCAAGATAGTATGGTACTGCCACAAAAACAGAAAGATAGATCAATGGAACAGGATAGAAAGCCCAGAGATGAACCCACGCACATATGGACACCTTATCTTTGATAAAGGTGGCAGGAATGTACAGTGGAGAAAGGACAGCCTCTTCAATAAGTGGTGCTGGGAAAACTGGACAGGTACATGTAAAAGTATGAGATTAGATCACTCCCTAACACCATACACAAAAATAAGCTCAAAATGGATTAAAGACCTAAATGTAAGGCCAGAAACTATCAAACTCTTAGAGGAAAACACAGGCAGAACACTCTATGACATAAATCACAGCAAGATCCTTTCTGACCCACCTCCTAGAGTAATGGAAATAAAAACCAAAATAAACAAATGGGACCTAATGAAACTTCAAAGCTTTTGCACAACAAAGAAAACCATAAACAAGACCAAAAGACAACCCTCAGAATGGGAGAAAATATTTGCAAATGAAGCAACCGACAAAGGATTAATCTCCAAAATTTATAAGCAGCTCATCCAGCTCAATAACAAAAAAACAAACAACCCAATCCAAAAATGGGCAGAAGACCTAAATAGACATTTCTCCAAAGAAGATATACAGACTGCCAACAAACACATGAAAGAATGCTCAACATCATTAATCATTAGAGAAATGCAAATCAAAACTACAATGAGATATCATCTCACACCAGTCAGAATTGCCATCATCAAAAAATCTAGAAACAATAAATGTTGGAGAGGGTGTGGAGAAAAGGGAACACTCTTGCATTGCTGGTGGGAATGTTAATTGGTTCAGCCACTATGGAGAACAGTATGGAGGTTCCTTAAAAAACTACAAATAGAACTACCATATGACCCAGCAATCCCACTACTGGGCATATACCCTGAGAAAAACAAAATTCAAAAGGAGTCATGTACCAAAATGTTCATTGCAGCTCTATTTACAATAGCCCGGAGATGGAAACAACCTAAGTACCCATCATCGGATGAATGGATAAAGAAGATGTGGCACATACATACAATGGAATATTACTCAGCCATAAAAAGAAACGAAATTGAGCTATTTGTAATGAGGTGGATAGACCTAGAGTCTGTCATACAGAGTGAAGTAAGTCAGAAAGAAAAAGACAAATACCGTATGCTAACACATATATATGGAATTTAAGAAAAAAAAATGTCATGAAGAACCTAGGGGTAAGGCAGGAATAAAGACGCAGACCTACTAGAGAACGGACTTGAGGTTATGGGGAGGGGGAAGGGTGAGCTGTGACAGGGCGAGAGAGAGTCATGGACATATACACACTAACAAACGTAGTAAGGTAGATAGCTAGTGGGAAGCAGCCACATGGCACAGGGATATTGGCTCAGTGCTTTGTGACAGCCTGGAGGGCTGGGATAGGGAGGGTGGGAGGGAGGGAGACGCAAGAGGGAAGACATACGGGAACATATGTATATGTATAACTGATTCACTTTGTTATAAAGCAGAAACTAACACATCATTGTAAAACAATTATACCCCAATAAAGATGTTAAAAAAAAAATTCCCAATAGTATGGGGTTCGGAGAGCTTCCAGATAGGTGAACACAACCACGTAATTGGAGGGTGAAGCACTCCTGCCCTCGGACCCTCCCAGACTTTGCCCTGTGTATCTCTTCATCTGGCTGTTCATCCGTATCCTTTACATTGCAATTTATCA
The DNA here is from genome assembly GCF_011762595.2 of Tursiops truncatus. Classification (NCBI taxonomy): domain Eukaryota; kingdom Metazoa; phylum Chordata; class Mammalia; order Artiodactyla; family Delphinidae; genus Tursiops; species Tursiops truncatus. The sequence goes on along the minus strand of NC_047042.1, from coordinate 84,180,041 downwards.
GGTAATAAACTGATAAACTAAGTGTTTCTCTGAGTTCTGTGAGCTGTTTTAGCAAACAATTCAATCCAAGGGGTAGGAAGTCATGGGACCTTCCAGTTTGTAGCGAAGTCAGACAGAAGTTGTGGGTGAGCTGGGAACCTACTGCTTGAGACTGGCATCTGAAGTGGGGGGGGCAATCTTGTGGGACTGAGCCCTTAACCTGTGGGATAGTGTCCAGGTAGATAGTGACAAGATTGAATTAAATTGTAGGACACCCAGCTGATGTCACAGAGAATTGCTTGGTTTGGGGAAAAGTCCCATATCTGGTGTCATAAATGGTGTAAGTGTGGTAGTGTGAGAGTGAAGGAGAGACACACAGGAGGAAGAGTGAGTTTTTCCTAAACACCTATACCTTGCTTTATTCATTTAATAATATATCAGAAATATTTCCATGTCAGCATATATAGATCTTCCAAGATCTTTTAATCATTGGATGTGCCATAATTTATTTAACCATTGCCCCATTGATGAACATTTAAATCATTTCCACTTTTTATTATAAACAGTGTTTCCATGAACATCTTTATATGTGTCATTGGGAATTTGTATGGCTCTATCTTAGGATAAATTCCTATAAATGAAATTGCTGGGTCAACATATATATATATACATTTAAAAATCGGGTTAGATGTTGCCAAATTGTAATCTCCAAATAGTTGTTCCATGTCTGTCAACAGTATAAGTTCACTTATACCCTTGTCAAAACTGAGTTTTATCAAACTTTCAACCTTTTGTCAATCTGATAGATAAAAATGGTATCACATTGTTAGGATTTGCATTTTTCTAAGCACTAATGAAGTTGTATTTTTTTCCAAGTAGTTCTTGCCATTCTTATTTTCTTTATGAAGTATCTGTTCATATTCTTTGCCCTTTTTCTGTTTATTTTTTTCCTTGTAAAACTGTAAGATCTCTTTATATAATAAACACTTTTTCTGTTGGGTTACAACTAATTTTTTTCTTCTGTGCCATTTGTCTTTTGGCTCAATTTATGGTATTTTCTTGTTGTTGTTGTCATATTTGTTTTTACCATTAAAAAATTTTAAGTGTTTTACACTAAAGCATTTATCAGCATTTTCCTTTTTGGTTTCTGAGTTTTGTCTATGTTTTAAATTTTAGCTCTCTTACAAGATTGGTCTCTTTACAGTTGCCTAAACTTTAATGCAGCAGGGCATGATTTGAATTTCACTACATCATAGGTACAGGTTCAAAAATTTAGATTTTACTTTGGAAAAACTTACAAAGTCAAGGTCTTTAAGAGAAGGGAGGGCTGAGAGACCCCTTCCTCTTAGTGTCCCTGGCTGACCTGTTGGCCTTACAGAATGGTTTTCTAGAGAAGGGAATTCTGCCCCTCTTTTGGTCTCCTTCTAGTATACAGCAAGTTTGAGAGTAGCCTTAACAGTGAAAGGAATAACCAGACTGTCTTGGCACCAGGCAGCCTGGATTTTGGTGCCAGCTCTTTACCAAAGTTGTCTGGGAAACACACACAAGCTGCCTACCACCTAGACTTTTGGTCCCATGGGATGTTACACAAGAGAAAGGAAGCCAGTGGTCCCATGAGAAGCTGAGCTTGTGTACAGTTCCTCAGGCTAGGAGAAGCCCCTTCCTCAGCTTCAACCCCTCATACCCTGGTTTGAGCTAACTTATTGTCCAGGCAACACAGAATGAGCACCCAGGTTCATTTAGAACAAGCCTGCTCTTTGTATCATATTAAGTCAGTAAAGAGTCAGGCAGTGGAGGTGAGACTAACACTTTTCACCCCCAACGTTTTATTTAGGAAAATTTCAAACCTACAAAGCTTAAAAGAATGATACAATAAATGCCCCTATACTCTTCAACTAGATTCACAAATTGTTAACATTTTGTCACCTTTGCTTTATCTCTTTCTATAAAAATACATTTTTATCCATTGAAGAATTTGAAAGTAAGTTGAATACTTTATGAAGTTTCACTCAGATTAAGCGTACATCTCCTAAGGATAAAGGCATCCTCCTACATAACTGCAATACTATTTTTAGATCTGGGAAAATTAATGATTCAATATATTTAATTCCACATTCAAATTCTTATAATCATCCAAAATGTCTTTTATAAACATCTTTTTTTGTTTGATCCAAGATCTTAACAAGGTCCATACATTGCATTTGATTCTGTCTCTCAAGTCCAGTGCCCCAAGGTGGACATTTAGCAATGCCTGGAGATACTTTCGATTGTCATAACTATGAGTGCTACCGGCATCAAGTGGACAGAGGCCAGGGATGCTACTAAACATCCTAAAATACACAAGGACAACCCCCCACAACAAAGAAGTATTTATTCCAAAATGTCAGTTAGTGCTGAGATTGAAAACCCTTGTTCTAATCTATCTAGAAGTCTCCTCACTTTTTTGTTGTTGTTTTTCATGATACTGACTTGTAGTATTCAGACCAGCTGTAACGTAGAATGTTCCACACTCTAGGTTTTTCTGATTCTTTCCTCATGATTAGTTTTCCATTTAAACATATTTAACAAGGATATAACATAGATCATTTTAACAGTTAGTTATTACTGCATAGCAACCCACCCCCAAACTCAGTGGCATAGGTATTTCAGCTGATCTGGGCTAGGCTGGGTTCAGCTGATTTTGGTTACACTCATTCATGGATCTGCAGGCATTTGACAGATTGACTGGGGGCTGCTGGTCTAAGATGACCTTAGCTGGGGTGACTGGGCCTAGCCCCATTCATCTGTCACACTTAGCAGGCTAGCACTGGCCTGTTCTCACGGAAGAGGCAAGGGTCTGAAAGACAGTGGAAGTGTGCAAGTTCTTTTGAGGCTTAGAACTGGCACTCTATCACTTCAATGGCATTATGTTGGCCAAAGAAGGTAACAAAGCCAGCCTAGACTCAAGTGGTAGAGAAAGAAACTCGACCTCTTCATGGGAGTTGCTGGAAAGTCACATTGCAAGGGATGTGCCTGTTGCACTATCAAATTGATATTGTGTACCTCTAATTGCATGATATCAGGGGGTGTATACGTCAGGTTGTCCCACTGGTAGTGATGTTAAGTTTGATACTCGATTAAGTGGTAACTGACAGAGTTCTCCTTTGGACAGCTCTATTTTTCATATATGCAAGGTGATACTTTGGTGCACTGTGTCTATCCTGCTTGCCATTGTATTAGTTTCCTAGGGCTGCTGTAACACAGTACCCACAAATTGGCTAGCTTAAACCAACAGGAATTTATTCTCACAGTCTGGAGACTAGAAGTATGAAAACAATGTGTTGGTAGGCTCCCTCTGAAACCGTAGGGGAGAATTCTTCCTTGCCTCTTCCAGTTTCTGTTAGCCCAGACATTCCTTGGCTTGTAGCTGCAGCACTTCAATTCAGCCTCCATCGTCACATAGCATTCTCCATATGTATCTGTATCTTCACATGACTGTCTTCTTACAAGGACACCAGTCATATTGGATTAGGATCCCACCCTTCTGCAGTATGACCTCATCTTAACTAATTACATCTGCAATGAACCTATTTCCAAATAAGATCACATTCTGGGAGCCTGGGGGGGAGGCTCCATTTTTTGAGAAACATAATTCAACCAATGACACCCATCAACCCTTCACCAAAAGGTTTTATCATCCACTGATAGTCCTTGATTGAATCAGTTATTACACTGAGGATTGTACAACAGTGTTTCTCTTAAGCCTCATCATTTATTCAACGTTTATTAGCTGACATTTTTCTGTAATGAAGGTTTTGTTTTCCTTTTTCTCTCCTATCTCTTCTTTCCTCCCTCCCACTTTTTAAATCACTTTCAATGTGTGACTTTTTTTACAACCATCATTTTTATACAACCATACAAACAATATTTTGGTGATCGAATTGTCTCAAATTTGGCTAATTAGAGCCCATAAAGTCAACTCTTAACAAATAAAAGTACAATAAGTATTTAAACTTGTATTAAAATTTAAATTCTTCTTTTTTAAAATGTGGCTACTCCCACTAATCTATCCCATAGGACCTACTTCTGATGTCCAAATAAATTGGGGCCCATATTTTTCTCCGTGGAGAGGCTATGTGATTGTTCTCCATGGGAAAATTCTCATCATCATTCCCAAAGTATAGCCATTTTTAAAAGCTGTCATTTATTGAGTGCCTTGCTTTACATATGTTATTTTCATTGTCATAATAACTGTGCCTTAGTAATGTTACTACATATTACAAATGAGAAATCTGAGGTTCAAAGTGAGATACTAGAAAGAGCATGGATTTTGCAAGCTCATAGTTTGAATGTTGGCTCTATCACCTATTAGGTATGTGATCTGGGGCCTCTGTAGGCCTTGGTTTGTTTATCTATACTATGGGGTTGATGATACTTTACTCACAGATTTGACCCAGCAGCTCATCTAACCTAGAGCAGGTGTTTATTAGTTCTCTTCTTTCCATATCCTGATGATGGGCCATGACTTCTAGGTCATGTTGGATAAATGACTGTGCCACAGAGTCCACTAGCAATTAATGAGGAGTTGATCAATTTTATTAATTCAGAATATGCTCATTACTTATTAGATAGCTTTACCTAAGTTCCAGCTAAAGTTTACCTTTAAATATCTTTGGGGAAAAAAAAAACAATTTCTTAAATAATATTGTGGGAAGCAGATCATATCTATTCAACTTAAGAGAACAACTTTGGGGGAGATCTTTTGCATTTGCATAGGAATCTTATTTACAAATCAGTATCATTTACAAATCAATTTTCAAACTATGTAGGCTCAACTTTCTTTTTGAAAACAGTGCATTCATTCATTCCACAAATAGTATTGAGCATCTGCTATGGCCCATGCAATGGTCTAGGCATTTGGGATACATCAAAGAATAAAATAAATATTTCTGCCCTTGTTTACCTTCAATTTGGGGGAGATAGGTGAAAAACAAATAAATTTGAAAATTGTACAGAGTATTAAAAGTAGGTAAGTGCTAATGAGAAAAAAAGCAGGGGTGTACAGGAGGGGATTGCTATGTTAAGTAGGGTTGTCATCATTTAAAAGGTGAGAGCTGAGCGAAGACTTGAAGGAGGTGAGGAAATTGGGCATGTGGCCATCTGGGAGAACAACAAACGCAAAGGTCCTGAGCAGGAGTGCGCTTGGCCTGCTGGAGGCACGGTAAGGAGGCCAGTGCGGCCAGAGTGCAGTGAATGAAAGGAAGTATTTTATGCAGCTAACACTTAGATAGCCCTTACTCGTAGCACTATGTTAAGCACTTAAAAATATTAACTGGGGCTTCCCTGGTGGCGCAGTGGTTGAGAGTCCGCCTGCCAATGCAGGGGACACGGGTTCGTGCCCCGGTTCCGGGAAGATCCCACATGCCGCGGAGCGGCTGGGCCCATGAGCCGTGGCCGCTGAGCCTGCGCGTCCGGAGCCTGTGCCCCGCAACGGGAGAGGCCACAACAGTGAGAGGCCCGCGTACCGCAAAAAAAAAAAAAAAATTAACTAATCCTCAACAACTATGTGGGTACTGTTTTTTCTTTTCCAGATGAGGAAACTGAGGCACAGGAGGGTTAAATAACTGCCTCCAAATCACATAACTAGCAAATGATAGAGGTTGAACTGGAGCTCAGGTAGTCGGTCTCTAGAGACTTTTGGTACTCTTGAGTACCCAAGTATGCTATCCTGCCTCCTAGTTCCTAAGAGGTGAGGTCCAATAACTGGAGACTAGATCCCCAAGGTCATTAAAGGCCATTGAGGATTTGAATTTTTATTCTGAGTGATACAGATTTTGAACAAAAGAGTGACATGTCTGTTTTCGTCATTGTTCCAGGAATTTCCAAAGTAGTTACATACTTTAGGTATGTGTTACTCTGGGCATTTAATATGCCTATGTAAAGTCAAAAGGATTTCAATTTATGGGAAGAAAGAAATTTTGATATGTATAATTTAGAGATGATATCCCATCAAATATCATTTGTGTAAGAGTGATCTCTCCTGTTTTTAAATTCTTACAGGAACCTCTTTATTGTATGGATCTAGCAATACTTATGTATTTGGCTGTGCTTTCTTGGGACACCAAGGCAAAATTTTGACCAAAAAGCTTTGTTTTTCTATTTTGAAGGGGAAAAAATTTATAGGAGCAAATGGTTATTTAAGATATGTCCTATCTACATACCAAAGGTGATGGGTTAGTGGTGCTGACTTCTTGGGACTTAATGGGTCAGCACCCTGTAGGGGGCCACCCACCTTCTCTGGGGTTTCATGACCTCAAGTGTGGAGTACTCTAGAGGCAACTGCCCCTGAGAGTAACTAAAGGACGCAGGCTTGAGCCACCCAACCTGCTCAAGATAGATTTAGGAGCAGCACATGGCAGAGTCAGCCTGGAGAAGAGAAAGCATTGGGAAGATTACACAGTCATCCAAGAATGATATTAATGATGGTAATTGCCATAATGTATTTAGCGTTTACTGTATGCCTAGCATCATGCCAAATGCTTTACAAACACGAGCTATATAGTATCATCATCCCCATGTTGTGAGTAAAGAAGCTAAGGCTTAAAGAGATTAAGTAAATTGCCTAAAATCATATACAGCTGTGACTTAAGCTCAGCTCTGCCTGTCTCCAAAGCCCATGTTCATACTCATTTATTCTATGCTGTGTAGGAGTATAATTCTCTATGGTTATTCCTTCTGTAACCCTCAGAACACTGTCTTCCTGGAGGTGGTTCTGTCTCAGCCACTACTGCAGCTGACTTGCTTTGTTTGGGCACATGTAGTCCTGCTACCTGGGGCTGGAGGTTATCTACCACTTTCCCAGCCTGGCCTTCCCCCTGATTGCCACTGAGCAGCTAGTCTCATCAGCCACACTCCATGAATTTCTGGCTTCTCTCTCTACTCCCCAACTAGGACTAAAGGCCATACCATAGAGCCTTGGCTGTGGCTTGCTAAGAAACTAACAATGGGAACATATGATGACATAATGTAGAAGTATGAGGAAAGAAACTACTGGTGTGATAGATTTTGATCAGTGGGAAATAGGAGATGGGAGAGAACCATGAAGGTAGATTACTTTTCCTTTCTCCTTCCCAAGAACTTACCTGAGCATGTTTTCACCATGCAGCATGTCTGGAGATATTCTGCGTGCACATGCAGGTGTACCTACTGTCTCTGTAGGCTGTTCAAACATCACCTTGCGTTGCTTCACCTCTTTCTCGGTCTCTCTTCCCTATTTCTCTCACTCTTACTGCCCTGGGATTACATCTCCTAAATAAAATATTAGCCTTAATTCTTGGTTTGAGTTCTATTTTTCTAGAAAACATAGGCTAAGACAGGGGTCCCTAACCCCACCCCTCCCACCCCGGGCCACACAGCAGGAGGTGAGCGGCAGGCAGGTGAGTGAGGGAAGCTTCATCTGCCGCCCCCCATCACTCTCATTATCGCCTGAACCACCATCACCACCACCCCCTTCCGTGGAAAAGCTGTCTTCCATGAAACCGGTCCCTGGTGCCAAAAAGGTTGGGGACCACTCGGCTAAGATATTCAGACCCAATTTCTCTCAATGGAACCACCACTGCCTACATTCCCTTGGCTCAGAGCCAAGCTTCCAAAAATGTATTCCAAAAGATAATAGCTGGTAATAATATTGTCAGTCTTATTAGTATGCCTGATAGAATTCATGTATTCCTCCAAAAAGGTGTCATTTATTTGGAAGAAAATAAAAAATAATTAAAAGGATCCTTGGTGGTAAAAAGATTCTAAACCAGTAGCTCAAAACTAGCCTCAATCCTAAATCCACTTATGCTCTGAGGTTCTCACAACTAGCTTTCCCTTCCTTTCTAGTCTTGCCCTGGATTGGGTCCCCATTATCCTCTCTTAGACTATTATAACACCTTCCTAATTTGTCTTTCTGTTTCCACATTTTCCTACTTCTGATCCAATCTGAATACCACTGCCATCAGTTAAATAGCCCTAAAAGCTGATTTTATCTTGCTTTTCCACGTTCAGAAACCTTCAGTAACTTCTCACTGCCCATAAAATAATGTCTAAAGTTCCTTCTAAAACAAATCTTCACTCAAGGCCCTCCACAAACTGTCGTGACCTACATTTCCAGCTTTAATACCAATGTTAGTGTTTCTCTATTCGAATTATACCACCAGCTATTCTGGGCTGCTTGCTTTTCCCAAACATGTGTTTTGCTTTTCTGAGACCGCCATGCCTCTGCAATTGAACTGGACAACAGAAGTACTTGTGGGTTTTGATAAACCCTCTGGGAAGTATCAGAATGCTTGCCACACCCATAAGCACTTCCCAGGAATTTCTAATTGACAGGACACCAAATTATGTATCAACTTATTCTGCCATTCCAAACAAAACCATTTAGTCCAGGAGCAGGCACCTACCCTAGGGCAATAGACTTATGCTCGTATGATGACTTGTCAAAGGAAGCTCTGCCTAACTGCCTGTACTTGATGGTGAGCAGCCAAACCAGTCAGGCCCTTTGGAGGGGTTGAATATGAAATACAAAAAGATAGTCAGGAGTTAGCAATGGGGAGAAAACTAAAAGATCCACAGAGGGAAGAAAGCTGACATCACATAGCAGAAACCATGAAGCAATAGAAGCTGTGAGATAGAGAAAAGAACAGAAAATACTTAGTAGGAAGGGCAACAGAAGCAGAGTCACAATAACAGCAGATAATTAGAGTACAAAGCAACAGATACTTACTGCCAAGAGCCCGCAAGATAACCCAGCTGCTATGGCTATATTGTGTGCTGAATCACCTTCCAGTCCCCACTGGTCATTACTTAAACTTAGAGGCAACCTGAGTCTATCTCTGTTCTGGAAATTAAATTTTTGCCTCTCAGTGTCTGTATCAGTCAAGATTGTGGCTGGAAACTGAAGGCACACTCAGCTGGGATTTTGAACATAATTTGATGAAGACACTATTTACAAGGATGTAGGCAGGGTTTCTGGAACTTAAAAGTATCGAGGCACCCAAGGACTAGCAAGAATGGAAGCCAGGGCTGAAGAGACAAAGCACGGAAATGGTGTTATGGGAGTCCCGAAGGAGCTCGAGCTGTGAAAGGGCATAGCTACTGCCAGAACCCGGCGCTAAAGCAGAAAACTAAGAAGAAATACCCCCAAACTTTTTTTTCTCCTGCCCTCTGATACTTGCTGATACCTCCCATTGGCCAAACCCAACAGTAAGCCAGAGGGCAGTGGGCCCAGGTGAGTCATCTGTGGATAACAGCCTCACAGGGCACAGAGCAGGGCAGAGGAGGATAGGAGGCTGTCGCGGACTACCTAGTGGCACCTCAAAAAAAAAAAAAAATGTCCACAGGCTACTGCCTGGAACCTGAGAAAATTATATTATACGGCAAAAGATGTGATTAAGTTCAGCATCTTGAGTGGAGGAGCGTATCCTAGTTTATGTGGGTGGGCCCTAAATGCAATCACATATATCCTAATAAAAGAGAAGCAGGGGAGTTCTGAGAGAGAAGAGGAGAAAGCAGTGTGTCCATAGAATCAGGATTGGAGTGAAGTGGCCACAAGCCAGGGAAGCCTGGAGCCATCAGAAGCTGGAAGAGACAAGGAACAGATTTCACCCCTAGCGCCTTCGGAGGGATCCTGGCCCTGCCAAAACCTTGATTTCAGACTTCTGGCCTCCAGAACTTTGAGAAAATAAAATTTTGTTGTTTTAAGCCACCCAGTTTCGTAATTTGTTACAGCAGTCACAGGAAACAAATACAGGAGCCAAATGGAGAATAACCAGCACAAAATCTATTCATCTCAAGTGCCATGTTGACCACAATGATATCCCTGATCACCTTGGCTGAAAATTCTTTTGCCTACCTTCTGTATTCCCTATGGTACTTCTTTTTGGACCACTCATATAGTTCAAATAAAATGATCCCAAGTTATAGTTACTTTTGCATACAAATATCTTTTCCTCCTAACCAGATTATAACATTCTCCTTTAGAACACGAAACTTGTCTTACACATCTTTGTATCCCATGAAAATCCTAGCACAGTACTTTGAACAGAGTGCACATTCTGTAATTGGTAAATGAGCAAGAAAGCCTCCATTTGTCCATCTGTAAATGGAAAATAACAATGTCCACTGACTTGCCTTTCAGAGATAATAATGGCAGTGTTCCCTGGAAACAATTTCTGTACCTGTAACAGAATGATATATCTGAAACACCCATTCCTGCTGGAGCAATTCCTTTAAAAAAAAAAAAAGTTTGGTTTTAGTGTGTCCTCTGTTCCATGTGGAGCTAAAAAGGCTTGGAGTTTCACCCCAAGGAGGAAAAGGCAGGGGATAATTAAGAAAATATAAAAGCTCAGTATTGGTGTTTTCTCAGGAACTTTGATTCCTCCAGTAAATATTTATCGAAGGACTATTATGTTTGGGGCTTCCCTGGTGACGCAGTGTTAAGGGACACGGGTTCGAGGCCCAGTCCGGGAAGATCCCACATGCCGCGGAGCAACAAAGCCTGTGCGCCACAATTACTGAGCCTGCGCTCTAGAGCCCGCGTGCCACAACTACTGAAGCCTGCGCACCTAGAGCCCGTGCTCCGCAACAAGAGAAAGCCCGTGTGCAACAGCGAAGACACAACGCGGCCAAAAAAAAAAAGGACTATTATGTTAAAGTACAGTCCATAAATGCTGGGGAGACACACACACACACACAAGCACATAGAATAAGACGTAATTCCAAGTTAGTAGTTGTCACACAACATGATTAATGCTTTTTATAAAAACTTGATGCTATGGGACCAGAAGGAAGGGAATGATTAACTCTATTGATAGAAGGTTTCACCAAAAAACATCACATTCAAGCTGGTCTTTTAGGACTTTATCAGGCAGAGCAAAGTCAAGAGCATTTGGGGACCAGGAGAAGTAACTTTGCTTGAGCTGTTGCCAAGCAAACCACACCCTCAGTTCAGCCCTATTGTATCCACAAAGACCTATTTTTGTTCATTATCCTCATAGCTACTTTTTAAGAGAGGAAGAGAATGCCGAGTACTTCCCTATTTTGCACCTAGATATTTTTTGTAATAATTTAATTTATTTAATTTTTGGCTTCGTCGGGTCTTCGTTGTTGTGCGCCAGCTTTTCTCTCTAGTTGCCATGAGTGGGGGCTACTGTTGGTTGTGGTGCGCGGTGCGCAGGCTTCTCATTGCAGTGGCTTCTCTTGTTGCAGAGCACGGGCTCTAGGTGCGTGGGCTTCAGTAGTTGCAGCACATGGGCTCAGTAGTTGTGGCTCATAGGCTCTAGAGTACAGGCTCAGTAGTTGTGGTGCACGGGCTTAGTTGTTCCACGGCATGTGGGATCTTCCCAGACCAGGTGGGTTCTTAACCACTGCCACCACCAGGGAAGTCCCACAGCTAGATATTTTATATGTCACTGACAGGAGATTATCAGGAGGGAAAGCAGAGGTTGACTTCTGACAGGCCCAATAATGATGAGTCCAAGTAGCCATCCAATAATGAGTTAATGAAAACTCTTACCTTTACCTGAGCTTCTCCCTCATTTCTGAAAATTGAGGCAGGCCATGCTGTGAGAGTGTGTGATACCAGGGCATGAATAGCTCTGAGGAAAGCAGGTGAGGAATGAGAGCACTCCCTGGTCTTACTGCCCCAAACCAGGAAGCACTTCTTTATGGCAAAGCCCCCTTGAATGGGGATTATGGCTGAAGCCCTCTGTCCTCCCCTAGGCTGACCTTCAGATGGCTCCTTGAGGAACAGCTCTGTCTGGGGCATGGCCCAACTTCTCTCCCAGCCCAGCCCTGCTGGGCCTCTGAGACCTCATCCTCACCCTGCAGCTTCCACTGGAAAATTAGGAAGCTGGGCAACCAGAAGTACACATCACTTGTCCTTGTTTCCTCAAGAAGCCCTTCACCTTCCAGACCTTGCCAGGAAGCTGGCGGCATTTTCATGAAGCAGTAATAACAAGAACAGAGCGTTCTAGCCTGCTGGAGCCTGCTGGCTGGTCACTCTTTCCACTGCCTTTTGTTTTCATGCAGCATTCCCTCACTTGCTTCTCAGATTCCTCAGGGCTTTGAAAAAGCCACAAGTGCTCCATACAGTGACACCACCCAGCGGGCTGGCAGACGTCGCTGACACGCACCCTGCCCTAAGCAATGGCACGCAGGCAAGTCCCAACTACTGGCACCCAGCCATGCACCTAGGAAGAGGCATGACAGCTCCCAGAAAGCCAGCATTGTCCCCCATCAGCCCAGCTGGCAAAGGTGGGACTTTAGATTAAGTACCAGCCAGTGGACTGGTCAATCACATACCCCTGTTTGATTCAAAACGCATCTGCAAGGTATGTTAGGCGGTTGGTACTTCTCTACCTATCTTCAAGGATCTAAATGCAGCCAACATAGATGTTACCAACAAAGTGCTAGGGCACTTTCACCATACCAACTCACATACCAATGTATTAGATTGTGTATACATACATACGAGCTGATGATCTCAATGATATGAATTCATTCATAATCCCCATTCATTTGTGTTTCAGTATCACCTGTGGCCTGTTTCAAACCACACTCCAGAGCTACCCTAACAGGATCTATGAAAATAGGACCCAGATATGTATATTTTTTTAAAAACTTGACAGTGTTGGTTAGAATATAGGATGAGAGAAATTCTCACATATCATTGATGGGAGTAAAAAGTAGTTCAGCTACTGCGGAGAGTAGAGAGCAATCTAGTAAAGTTGAGAATGTGCACATTCTATTCCCTAACAATTTCTGTTCTAGATATATTCCCCAGCAGAACTCTCAAACATGCGCCCAAGGAAGCATACACCAGGATATTAATTACATCATGATTTGAAATAGCAAAGAACTAGACATATCAAATATCCATCCATAGAATAGATTCTAGAATATTTATGCTATTGGTCTATTGCAGTACTATATAGTATACTATTACTATATTATAGAATGGACTAGCTCTACAAGTGTCACATGGATAAATCTTAAAAACATGATGTTGAAAAAAAAAGTTTCAGAAAAATACGTACACTATTTATATACATGTTCAAACATCCAAAACATATTGTCTAGTAAAAATATAAAAGCATATGTGGGAAGGATTTCCACCATCTTCAAGAGATTGGTTATCTCTGAGGAAAGATGGGATGGAAGGGCTTTTTTTTGTAACTAAAATGTTTTACCAACAGTCCCCTACATATGAACGAATTCCGTTTCAAGAGCGTGTTTGTAAGTCCAATTTGTTTGTAAACCCAACAAAGTTAGCCTAGGTACTCAACTAATACAATCGGCTATATAGTACTGTACTGTCATAGGTTTATAATACTTTTCACACAAATAATGCATTAAAAAACCACAAAAAATATAGAAAACATTTTTAACCTTATAGTACAGTACCTTGAAAAGTACAGTAGTATAGTACAACAGCTGGCACACGGGCTGGCATCGAGTGAACAGGCAAGGAGACTTACTGACTGGAGGAGGGAGAGGAGGGGGGAGATGGCAGAGCTGAAGGATCGTCAGCAATAGGAGACGGAGGGCAAGCTGCAATTTCACTTACTCCTGATGTTGATGGCACAGGTTCTGGTTCCTTGCTGGATTCAATTCTTTCTACTCTCTTGAAAAAACAATCCAGTGATGTCTGGGTCGTAGCTCTTTTTTTCTCATCATAGATGACATGGTAGCACTGGATTGCATTCTGAACGGCTGCTTCAACCTTCTTGTCCCGTTCTACATTCCAGTCCTGTGCCTCAAAAATTAACATTGTCTCCTCAAATAAAGACCCTTGCCATTTCCTGCGCCATGAATCTCTTCAGTTCTTCAGTTACTTCTTCTTCCTCTTGTCTCTCTTCATCCTTTCTCTGGGCCTCCAATTTCTGACGCTTCTTAGCAGTACGAGCTACATCACTGCTGCTTTTACGCTTGCTCCCGGACATCCTGGGCTTGAAATAAAGATATTGTACTACTGTACACTATACAATACTGTACAGTAAAGTACACAGAAGCACAACCACTTGTAGAGGATGGACACACATGACAATGTACGCCAGACATGTGAACTAACTTACGTGATCGGACATGTGAATGCGTGATCGCGTCTTTGAAAGTTCGCAACTTGAAGGTTCGTATGTAGGGGACTTACTGTATTTATAGTTTAATTTAAGCAAAGATGGCAAGTTGTTATAATTTATTAAATCTGGATAGTGCATATATGTTCCACTGGTAACTCAGAGGGTCATCCATAGCAGAAGGATCTCTTGAGATTTTTAGGGTTACTGAAATTAAAAGTTTGTTTATGGGAATGGCTCATTATCAGTGAGCCTTCAGATCCTTTCTACTCTGTTTTTTCCGGACCTCTCCAACTTTTAATTGTCTCTCTACTCCCTGAACTTTGCTAGAGCTCTAATTATTTGTAGTGTTCACTTGGTAATTCTGTACTTTCCTGTACGTTGCTGAAACAGGCTATTATTCACTCAGTAGTTTTATGTCTTATTTCTTGAATTAGGCTATAAGCTTCTTCAGAACAGGAACCATATCTTGTTCATTTTTGTATTTTCTATACTATCTAACACACAGAGTAAGCAGTAAAGCATCGTGATTAAGAAAATAAGATAAAACGAGTTCAGAAATGTGGCAGGATATAAGAGCAATATACAAAAATCAGTTGTATTTCTATACACTAGCAATGAAAATTCAGAAAATGAAATTCAAGGCAATCCTATCCAGATCCTATCGCTCTTTCTATCTTTCTTTTTTGCATAAATTGACAAGCTGATGCTACATTTTATATGGAAATGTAACCCAGAATAACCAAAACACTTTTGAAGAGGAAGAACAAATTTGGAAGATGCTCATTTCCTGATTTCATAATCTACAATGAAACTACAATAATCAAGGTCTAAGGCATAAGGATACATGTTTAGACCACTGGAATAGAATTGAGTGTCCAGAAGTAAACCCTCATGTATATGGTCAGTTGATTTTTTGACAAGGGACCCAAGACAATTCAATAGGGAAAGAGTAGTTTTTTCAATAAATGGTGCTGAGACAACTGGCTATCCACATGCAAAAGAAAGAAGTTGGGCTACACCTTACACCATACAAATAAATTAACTCAAAATGGATCATAGACCTAAATTAAGAGCTAAACTACGAAACTCCTAGGAGAAAACATAGTAAATGTTTATGACCTTGGATATGGCAATGGTTTCTTAGATATGTTGCCAAAAGCAGATGTGACAAAAGAAAAACATAGATAAATTGAACTTTAAAAACTTTTGGGGCTTCCCTGGTGGCGCACTGGTTGAGAGTCCGCCTGCCGATGCAGGGGACACGGGTTCGTGCCCCAGTCCGGGAATATCCCACATGTCGCGGAACGGCTGGGCCCTTGGGCCGTGGCCGCTGAGCCTGCGCGTCCGGAGCCTGTGCTCTGCAACGGGAGAGGCCACAGCGGTGAGAGGCCCGCGTACCGCAAAAAAAAAAAAAAAAAAAAAATTAAAAACTTTTGTGCTTCACAGGACACCATCAAGAAAGTAAGAAGACTACCCACAGAATTGGAGAAAATCTTTGCAAATTGTATATTGACAAGGAACTTATATCCAGAATATATGAAAAGATATTACGACTCAATAATAAAAAGACAGCACAGTTAAATCATGGGCAAGGAATTTGAATAAACATTCCTCAAAAAAAATTGTACAAATTGCCAATATGCACAAGAAGAGATACTCAACATCACTAGTCATTAGGGAAATGCAAGTCAAAGCCACGATGAGATACCTCTTCATACCCACAAGGATGGCTATAATAAAAACAGACAATAACAGGTGTTGGTAAGGATATAGAGAAATTGGAACGCTCATATATTGTTGGTGGGCATGTAAAATGACGCATGTAAAACTTTGGAAAATAGTTTGTTAGTTTCTCAAAATTCTAAACATGGAATTACCATAATACTCATCAATTCCACTCCTAGGCATCTACTCAAGAGAAATGAAAACATACCTCCACACAAAAGCTTATAGATGAACATTCATAGCAGTATTATTTACAGTGGTTAAAAGTGAGACAACCCATGTCCATAAGTTGATGAATGGATAAACAAGATGTGGTATATCCATACAATGGAATATTTTCAGCCATGAAAAAGAATGAAGTACTGATGTACGCTACAACATGGATGAACCTTGAAAACATTATGCTAAGTGAAAGAAGCTGTTCATGAAAGACTATATATTGTAGATAAGGTCTTTAAAGAGGTTAAGTTAAAATGAGGTCTTTAAGGTGGGCCCTAATTCAACATACCCAGCGAGACACCAGGATCAGCCATGCCCAGAGAAAAGAACATCTGAGGACACAGCAAGAAGGCAGCCACATGCATGCTAAGGAGAGAGGCCTCAGAGAAACCAGACCTGCTGACACCTTGATCTTGGACTTTTAGCCTCCAGCACTGTGAGAAAATAAATTTCTGTTGTTTAAACCACCCAGTCTGTGGTATTTTGTTATGGCAGCCATAGCAAAATAATACAGTGGTTCTTTTGAGTGTGTAACAATGATGTGTTGTATAAGAAAGGCCTATGCTTTGAATTATTATATTTTGCAGGGTGGCATCTTCTGATCAATCATGTCATCAATTGCTAGAAATATGAGAACTCTCCAGAAGATCAAGTACCGTGTAGTAGTTACCATGCACAGGCCCCATAGAGCCCTGGCCTTGGAGAATGCCCTATTCACCAACCCAAAAGAAGGTAAACATTTAGAAGATTCCTCCAGACCCACGGGATTTTCATAAATTGGTAGAGGTTGATCCAGATGTGCTTAAAACCAGGGTAAATGTCATTTTAAATGATGTTAATTACTGAGAACTTTTAATAACATGGGGAAGTGATTATATTATAATATTAAGTTAAAAATTCTGCATGCAAATTTAACAAGTATAGATAAAATCACCTTATCTGTATAACGATATGCATAGAAGAAAGACTGAATAGAAATATAGCTAAAGTTAATATTAGTTTTTCTTTGTGATGAGATTTGGGGTTATTTTTGGTTTTTTCTTTATATCTCTCTGTATTTCTGAATTTTCCAAAGTGAGCATGTATTAGTTTTATAATCACAAGATATGCTTATATTTTAAAGATTAAAAATTGAGGTAGGGCTTCCCTGGTGGCGCAGTGGTTGAGAGTCCGCCTGCCGATGCAGGGGTCACGGGTTTGTGCCCTGGTCCGGGAAGATCCCAAATGCCGCGGAGCGGCTGGGCCCGTGAGCCATGGCTGCTGAGCCTGTGCGTCCGGAGCCTGTGCTCCGCAACGGGAGAGGCCACAACAGTGAGAGGCCCATGTACCACAAAAAAAAAAAAAAAAAAAAAAAAAAAAAATTGAGGTAGAGGGTATATAACCCAATGCTAGGATTGAGAGTCATCTCCAGGAGATGTGGTTCTAGGACTCAGAGGTCAGATATGTTGGAACCCTGATGCCTACTTGTCCTCTTGGGATCTGGCCATAGTGTGTTGCCCTACCCCTAGAAATTCTGATTATGCTCCTGCAGTGCCTTCCTGTCTAGTTCAGGTCTCTGAACACTGATCCTCCCTCCCTTCAGACCTCTAACTCCTGACTCTGAACTTAGACTTTTCTTTCTGGATTTATGTGGCCACCCCTCTTTCTCTACTAATGACTCAACACAACCTCTCCCTCCCTCTCCCACACCTTTCTCCCAACCTTTTGTATTCTGAGGCTACCCACAGTACTGACAGCTGTGTCCTTCATGAGCAGGGTGGCTAAAAAGTAGCGGCACAAAATGAGAGGAGGGGGACAAGAGAAGGGAAATGCTGAGGGAGATGCTTCTGAGGTTTCCTTCTTTGTGGGCATTTGGCACTTCTGGCTTCTGTCTACTTCTCTTATTCCTCTGCCTTAGCGGAGGGGCTTAATCTGCTTTGAGAATTGAGAAGTACACAGGGCAGGCTCAGCTTAGCTCCTTCTTTCTTCCACTTAGGTATCACCTGCCCACAGTGAGGGTGTCACCTTGGTCTGCTCCTCTGGGAGCAGGGTCCCCTTCCTACTCCCACTCCTCCCAGCGTGAGAAGTCCTGTCCTGGTCAAATGTTACTTGTGACTGGGTGAACAAGTCAACCTAATTCTGAAACTCATTTAGTATTTAGTATCTCTCACAATAAACAGACTTTATCAGCAATCAACGTGGTATTTCGGTCTGCATCTGCTCACTCTTTTGTTTCATTTCACATCTTGACCAGAAACCAGGATAGGGATTGAGGAAAAGAATAGGAACTTCTCAGAGACCTGAAAAGGAAATAACACTTGTTAAGAGCCAACTGTGTGCCCAGCACCAAGACAGAAGCTTTATGTATGTTCATTCATTTAATCCCTACAACCACCTTCATAGTTTGCATTATTTTCCCATTTCACATAAAAGGAAACTGAGGCTCAGAGATGTTAAGAACTTGCCCAAAGTCTCACAGTTAGAGAGTGGCTGATGTCTCTTTGACTTCAAAGCCCAAGCACTTTCCACTGCATTAGACGTTGTCTTTGGGAGCCACCAAGGCACTCCTCAGGGACTGAGGCAGCAGTCTCATCTCTGTTAATACTTCATCCCAACCATCTGCGCTATCAACTGAGCAGCATGCAAGGGAGAAAACCAGGATACATCCAAAGGATGAGGAGTGAGGAGACTATAAAATGCTAGACAAAAAAACATCAAGAAATGTATTTTTCCCCAGATTTCTTGGGGACTTTTGGATAAATGACCTCCACTGCCCCCCAACCTGTGCTCTGGCTTCCTCAGTTGTAAAATAATTCAATATTACCCAGTCCTCCTTAAGTCAGGCCACATGTCATGCTTTCCTGAGACTGGCCTCAGCACAGTTGTCCTTTTGCCCCCACTTGCTATTAAAAAGCAAATGTATGTCATATGGCTCTGGGTGGCACAAGGAGTAAAAATAATGATAATGAATAATGAATCAGCTTAACAATATATGAAAACCAGAGGTAATGAACTGATGAACAGAAAATGATATTAAAGTGCCAGCCGTAGGGGCTGACCTTTTAAAGAGACAAGCTGACGAAGATGTTTTGATGTGACCCCTGAAGGACAGTCAGCTGGCTGGCTAAACCAGAGTCACTGAGAGGGCCAACAACTCCCCAGATGCCTAGGGACCAGGAACATTTCCAGGAGCTCAAACCACTGCTACCTTCTTCTCCTCCTCCCCGCAAAAAGCTCAGAAAGTGCAAGGGCACCCTACAGGCCACTAAGCACATTCCCAATTGTCCTCTAGGGAAATCTGATGCTGAAAAATGGACCTTGTCCAAAATAGTGGTTCAAGCCAGATAAGGAATTACAGAGAAGACAACCTTCCATGGTAAATACCCTGCCTCCAAATCCCCAATGTCTTCATTAGGGAACTGAAAACACAGGCACACCAGCTGGTCTCAACTGCTTTGAAGCACTGTGGCACAGTGGAAAGAGCAATGCTGTAGGGCTGGCAATAAGAGACTAGCCTTCTAGTCCCCAGCTCTGCCCAATTTTAGCTGGGTGACCTTGGCAAAGGTACTTAACTTCTCTGGACCTCACTTTCCTCATTTGTTAAATGAGGTTTGACTAAACCATGATGTCTTCTGGTTCTGAAATCCTATCTTTCATCTTTGGATTCGCATCTTACATTTAAAGAAAATTAAAGCAGCTTCTTGGGTGTTGTGTTTCTCAGAGATCTTGCCTCTCACCTTTTAAATGTTCTTCATTGGCTTTCCTATCACAAGATTAAACCTGAATTCTTCAGCGTGACATTCAAGGTTCTTTGAGATCAACCCATGCCTATCTATTGTGCCACCCTCCTCTCACTCCCACCAATCATGTATTTTATACTCTGGCTATAATGGACTATTTGTACTCCCCCATAACACTTTTCCTGCAATTTCAAATACTTACTGAGTATGTACTCTGTGCTAGACCTTACATCAGTAAGCCTTTGCACATAATGTTCACTTTGCTTGAACTGCCTTATATTAATTAAGGTAGAGCTCACTCTTGTAACAAGCGAGTTATATAATATCAGTACATTAAAGCGCTAGAATGTTATTTCTTAGTCATATAACAGATCAGTCTGGCAAGCTGCCTTCCACCCAGGGTCCTTCTATTTTGCAGCTCTGCCATTCTCTAAGCTTTAGAGTCCTTTATTTCCAGAGCTAACAGCTGGGAAAGAGAAGGAAGAAAAGGCACACCTACTTCTTTTTTTTGGCTGCATTGGGTCTTCGTTGCTATGTGCAGGCTTTCTCTAGTTGCGGTGAGCGGGGTCTACTCTTCATTGCAGTGCACAGGCTTCTCATTGTGGTGGCTTCTCTTTTTGTGGAGCACGGGCTCTCAGTGCGTGAGCTTCAGTAGTTGTGGCTCACGGGCTCTAGAGCGCAGGCTCAGTAGTTGTGGCGCACAGGCTTAGTTGCTTTGCAGCATGTGGGATCTTCCAGGACCAGGGCTCGAACCCATGCCCCCTGCATTGGCAGGCGGATTCTTAACCAGTGCACCACCAGGGAAGTCAAAGGCATACCTACTTCTTAACCTGGTCTAGAAATGATGTACATCACTTCTGCTCACATCCCATTAATGAGAACGGATCACCTAGTTCCACCTAGATGTATAGGGGATTGGAAATTTGTTGGGCCAATTCCCAGAAAAAGTTGATGCTATGGAAGGAGAGCATGAGTCTCTGATGGTCAACTAGCCATCTCATGCCCTTCCTTGATTTGTCTTCTTAGCAAAGTCTTATTCACCCTTAAACCTCAGTCCAAGTGCTACCTCCTTTGTGAAGTCTTCTCTGACCTATGTAGGCAGATCTAGGTCCTCCTCTTCCTATGCCTCACTGCACTTTTCCCATTTCCCCATTATGACAATTAACATAATGTACTCTGTGGTTTGCATGTCAGTCTGGACGATGAGCCTTGAGGGCAAGGATATTGTCTTTTCTTTTTTTTTTTTTTTTTTTTTTTTTTTTTTTGCGGTACGCGGGCCTCTCACTGCTGTGGCCTCTCCCGTTGCGGAGCACAGGCTCCGGACGCGCAGGCTCAGCGGCCCTGGCTCACGGGCCCAGCCGCTCCGCGGCATGTGGGATCTTCCCGGACCGGGGCACGAACCCACGTCCCCTGCATCGGCAGGCGGACTCTCAACCACTGCGCCACCAGGGAAGCCCGTCTTTTCATTTTTGTATTTGGAAATCTTAGCATAGTACCTGGTAAATAGTAGTTTTACAATAATATTTAATGAATTGATGAATATTATCAGTGAATGAATGACTGTTACCCTAAGGAAAATAAGCGGGTTTTTACAGAGGAACAAAGACTTCCGTTTTAAAAAAAAACAAACAAAAATTATTGGTGATTCAAGATTATCCATAATGCTAAAAGGAAAATAAGCTTTCCACACAAATGTTACAATTATAATTAATATTTTGCATTATTATTTACTTAGAGTCTGTCTCTTGCATAAGCTCCGTGAGAGTAGGGACCTTATACATATTGTTCTTTGCTCTGACTCCAGCATCTAGCACACTATCTGGCACACAGTAGGTACTCAGTAATTATTTCAGAAAGAATGAATGGATAAATAAATGAATGAAGACTGCACCCTTAATCCCATGAGCCATATAATAAGTGCATGTCTTACATTGCAAGAGGAAAGTGTCGATGGGGTGGTGAAAACTTACACTACAACTAGAAAAGCAGAACAGAATCAGGACTTTACCATCATTACCTTGTACAATCTATGTCATCATCCTCTTTATATAAAAAGATAGGGCTTCCCTGGTGGCGCAGTGGTTGAGAGTCCACCTGCCGATGCAGGGGACACGGGTTCGTGTCACGGTCTGGGAAGATCCCACATGCCGCAGAGCGGCTGGGCCCGTGAGCCATGGCCGCTGAGCCTGCGCGTCCGGAGCCTGTGCTCCGCAACGGGAGAGGCCACAACAGTGAGAGGTCCACATACCGCGCAAAAAAAAAATAACTAAAGATGAACAGGTCTTCCCTGGTGGCGCAGTGGTTAAGAATCCGCCTGCCAATGCAGGGGACACGGGTTCGAGCCCTGGTCCGGGAAGATCCCACATGCTGCGGAGCAACTAAGCCCGTGTGCCACAACTACTGAGCCTGTGCTCTAGAGCTTGCAAGCCACAACTACAGAAGCCCGTACACCTAGAGCCTGTGCTCCGCAACAAGAGAAGCCACTGCAATGGGAAGCCTGCGCACCACAACGAAGAGTAGCCCCCGCTCACTGCAACTAGAGAAAGCCCGCATGCAGCAACGAAGACCCAACACAGCCAAAACTAAAAATAAAATAAAATAAAATAAATAAATTTATTTTTTTTAAAAAAAGATGAACAAACATTATTGGAGGAAACTAAAATCTCAACGGCAATAGTTGCCTGTGAGTAAATGAGGAGAAATGGATGTCTCCAAAATGGTTGCACTATGAAATAGCCTTTGTAAATTGGTTAATGAGAGAAGCAGGAAGCAAGAGTGCAGACAATTACAGAGTCGTGACAACTGAAAAATACACTGATTGAGAAGAGACAAAAACATGTTTTTTATAGTTTTTGAAGAGGTATGGAGACACTTTTTCAAATGTTTATAACACATTTATTCTCCTCATAGGTCCCATGTGACAAAGTTTGGATTAGACATTACAAATGGCTTCCAATGGACTACTTGCCAGACTTTGTCATGGGAACCATCTGACGAGCAGAACAAAGTGCAAGTGCATAAGCAACTTCCAATGAGAACCTCTGTATGGGCTTGGCCCAGGTATCTTGAAACCCTGGGAAGACCTAAATATAAACAAGTAAGTTTGCAGTGTGGACTGATTTGTGGTGGTACCAAGGTTGATGCTGATCTTGACAGGTGGACTTTTTCTAGGAACTGACCAAGATGTTAATGGTAGGTATAGGCATTAAGTGACCTAAAAATAGGACGGTACACTTATTTTGCAGACCTTTGATGATATACAAGCATGGAACCATTGGCCTGCCCTGAGGAGCTGTCTGTCTCCCCTTGTGGCAGAAACTGCTATGAGCTCAGCACACAGCTAGACCAAACTTCCTAGCCTCTCTTGAAGTTGGGCAGATCCATGTGCCAGAGTTCTGGCTAATAGGATGTGGATGGAAGTGATGGGTGCCAGTTCCAGGTCTGGTGCATGAAAAGCCTTCTGTGCAATACACGGCAGGCTCTTTCCCCACCCACTGGCTGAATGGAGAGGATTCTGAAAACCTAGAGGAAGCTAGAGCATGTCTTGGAAGAAGACCGTGAAATACTGCATAGGATTGACCTCTACATTCCATACCTCCCCACCCCTCCCAATCTATATCGTACTATGACAAGAGCGATATATTTTTATTGGGCCAAACCATTATACTGAAGTCATTTGTTATAACAATTAGCCTATCTTGACTAACACAACCCTATTTCCCAACTTTTTTCCTGGTCACAAGTAGGAAGAGAGACTAGGGTGAATTTCGGGAGTCTCAGTCCACAGCTACAGAGGATCAAGACAAAAGAAGGTATCAGAGACAAAGCTCAGCATCAGGGAATATCACATTTAGTGGGATTCTGGAGTGAATTTTAAAACTTAGACATTCCCACAGAGCTGAAGCCATGCATGTGAGCCTCTGCTTATCTAACCAGTCCCTTCTGGACGTTTTCAAACTCTTGGGAGAACAGTGAATAACCATTTCCCGACCATAGTTAACATATGAACCCCCAATATAGTCTGTTTGATTTTATATGCTTAGGGTCTAGTCAGATAATACCACATTTAAAACCTGTTTTACTTTTGCTTTTTGCTAAACATAGTAATTAAGAAGAAGAAGAAAAAATCAATTAGTAACTGTGTTTGAAGGTGTATATATATATATATATATATATATATATTTTTTTTTTTTTGCGGTACGTGGGTCTCTCACTGTTGTGGCCTCTCCCATTGCGGAGCACAGACTCCGGACGTGCAGGCTCAGCGGCCATGGCTCACGGGCCCAGCCGCTCTGTGGCACGTGGGATCTTCCCAGACCGGGGCACGAACCCGTGTCCCCTGCATTGGCAGGCGGACTCTCAACCACTGCGCCACCAGGGAAGCCCGAAGGTATATTTCTTATGTGATTATGCAAGGTTTGGTTGAGCCCAATACTAATGGACAATTATGGGGGAGCCAACCAAGCACTGGGGCAAAAAATGAGGTCTTTTCGTGCTTGCCTGAAGATGTTATTGGGAAACTTTTGTTTACTTATCAGACTTTGGAAATTAAATCCTTCTTCAAGTAGCCTCGGGTCTTAAGGACAATAAGTAAAGATGTGCTGACTGAAAACATTTTAAAAAACAACTTGTTATAGCTTTTAAAATAACAAGGGATAAATTCAGCTTAAACCAGGGTATTCCAAAGTCATTTGGCCTGCTCAACAGAAACACTAAGCTTAAAAGCTGGATTCTATAGTTCATCTTTGTGCAGATGCTGTACCAAGTGAAACTTAGCAGGGGCCTGGGACAAGAGTCCTAGAAAATGCTAGATAGCTTCTACCTGTAAACCGAATCCCATTATAGGAAAGAGGCAATTGATCTCCCTATCCTGGGAGTGCAGAGAGAGAGGGATGAACTGGGAGAGAGTTAGGGCCCAGGGGGATGAAGAAGTAAGAGATTTAGGAGAAAGTCTCATTTTTTGTAAGAGTCCCTTAGGGCTGAGATGAAAGAATCGGTCTTGGGATAGTACTTTTCTTTTCAAGAAATATATTCTACTGCCCTATTTTCAAGGGGTGCAAACTAAGCTATGATGATCCTCATCTCTTCCTGAAACTTCATCTTTTATCCATCTTCCCAAGGCGCTCCATTCCTTTGTCTTCCCACCTAAAACCCCTGGCTACAGTGAGATAACCATGAGCAGACCTGGTACTTCTTGAAGCTCATCACCAGAGGTATGTCAAAATCACGTAGGAATCCAGCAGACAAACAGGTGGGCTTAAGGAAATGTTGCTAAGGTATGGTTAGGCAACTGAGTATCCCCCTCAAGACAGGATCTGTTGATTAACACAAAGGATGTGCGACCTCCTTGTATATTCCCTAATCAGAGCCCTCAGGACTTGGCAGGAGTTCTTAAGGGATCTGTGTGGCCATGTAGAACTATGTTATATGAGTGCTTCCCAGCCTCTTCTGTCAGTGATCTCATTTTTTCCCCCAAAGCTATATGCTTTGAAAGATTTTTAACTACTAAATAAATCACATTTATAAAGAAAATATATTAACTTTTTATTAGGTACCAGGAATTGCATTAATGAGTGCTTTACATAGATCATCTAAAATCCTCAAAGAGTCTGAAAAATAGAAATGAATAGCTCCATTTTACAGATGAGTAAACTGAGGTTCAGAGATGTTAAATAAATAGCTCAAGTCTTATTGCTAGAAACTCAAATTTTTTTTGGCCATACTGCACGGCTTGTGGGATCTCAGTTCCCTGACCAGGGACTGAACCTGGGCCATAACAATGAAAGCCTGGAATCCTAACCACTAGGCCACCAGGGAACTCCCTAGAGACTAAACTCTGATTGGTCTTACCTCCATACCCACATTCTTTCCAACAGACTTTCTCTACCCTATAGACAACACACACAACCAACCAGAACTTCTTACTGTGAAGATACAGTCTTTACAATGAGTTAGTGTGGCATAATCTCCCCCATCTTCCAACCCCCTGCTCCCCACAAGAATAAAGAAGCTTTGCATTACTTAGTCAATCTGTTCAGGCTTTATTGTGAATAAATACACAATGTCCTTAGACTTCCCTGGTGGTCCAGTGGTTAAGAATCCACCTTACAATGCAGGGGATGTGGGTCTGATCCCTGGTGGGGGAACTAAGATCCCACATGCTGCGGGGCAACTAAGCCCACAGGCCACAATTACTGAGCCCTCACACTCTGGAGCCCGTGGGCCACAACTAAAGAGCCCACACGCCACAATGAAGACCCAGCGTAGCCAAATATAAATAAATTTTTTAAAAAAGTATATATATATATACATATATATATGTGTATATATATATATATATATATATATATATATATGTCTTCTAGGCTTTTTTGAAGTATTGGACATGGTTCAAGTAATTTCATTACTATCCTTATAGAGCTCTGAGATCCCAGAAAACCAGAATGGAAACTGGAGCTGGCAGTTCAAAACAAATGGAAATTGGACAGAGGGAGTGCAGAACACAGATCCAGGCACAGACCTCCTCTTCTGGGATTCTCCCACCCCTTTGATTCTACTGAGTATTCAGTGACATACCACTGGCTGGTGTGAAGCAGGGAATCCTTCGGGAACACAAAATTTGGTGGGAACGGGGGAGTCATTAAAGTATGCCAATCTAGAATGAGTGGCAAAAGAAGGGAAGAAAAAAGAAGAATGAGTGAAGAGGGAGAGGGACATGGAGAGAAGCAGAAGGAGGAGGAGGAAGGAAGAGAAAAGAAGTAAAGAAGGGAGGATATGTATAAAGAGGAGGGGAAAAAAGAAGAGAAAGGGAAAAGAATGGATGACTGTTTACATTGTCTTTTCTTGTAGCTAGTGGTGACGTCTTCACCACCAAATATAGTAACCCCCAATGGAGGTAATAGGCAAGGGTTGCTAGGTCCACCAGCAGTGCTATTGTGGAAGAACTATTTCCTCAAAGGGACCTTTACCACCTCCCCTACCCAACTGGTAACTTGGAAGCCAGAATCTTTGAAAATTACAGTATAAATGGAGAAAAAGGATATTACTAATTCCAGTAGTAAAATGAAAACTGTTAGTCCAGTATCCTAAGGTTAAGTTCTGTCCTGCTATGCAGAAAATTCACAACAACTCCCTTGTCTTTGTGATAGCTTAAAAACAAAATAACAAAAACAAACATGAAAAACAAACAAGCAATAATAACAAAAAAAACCCCTCTGGGTATCCAGAAATACAAGGCAACCTTGAGCAAAGTTTAACTGACTTGGGTACTTAATTGCTGTAAAATGAGAGTGTCTATTTGGAGATTTAAAAAATAACTCATTTTCCTTAGAAACCCAAATTCTTATTTTTAATAATGAAATCCTGTAACCTAGTTGCTTATATTTTCAATGGATTATTTAGTTTACTGTAGCTAAAAGATAAGAGTTAAACATCAACCAAAGAGAATAGATGCATACTTTTTCCTCACTCTAGAATTTAAACAGTACTCAAGAAACATCTAAAGATCCATCTATTCTGCATCCAAAGAAAATGCTCTTCCTTAATTTTTTACTCTAGAGTTTAAAGTGGGTTTTTTTTTTTTGGCGGGGGGCGGGGGAGAATAGAAGGTGAAGGGAGAGTTATTTTAAAATGCCATAAAAAAAAAAAAAATGCCATAAAAGAGTCTTCCGTATTTGAACTCCCAAAATGTTCTGACTGTCTTTAAGAAGTGTTAGCAAAAAGATCTGTCTATTCATAGGTAAATTCTGGCTAATGACTAGTTGCAGAGTACCTTCTTCTGGGCCCAGTCTCTGCTAGACTTCATATTCCAGAACGTTCTGCCCTGATTGACCTCCCTCAGAGATAAACATGAACTCCTGCATCTACTCCCTAAAGAGGACAAAGCCTCAGTCTTAATCCTCTTATCCTTTACACAGGATAAATGCTGTCTCCTAGGTGCCAGGCAACAACTCAGAGCCCCTTTATCTGAACATTCAAAGTAGGGATAATCATTTTAAAACAGTGCAAGTAGTCAAGTTCCCATTTAAAAAAACCCATTTTTAAATAGGCTGTCATCACCTTCACCCAGTGATCAGTATTACTCACTTCATTAGTAGTGAGACAACCAGACATTACGTAGGACCTAATACGAGGCAGTAGGAAGTATACGGCATTACCCTATGAAGAATTCTTACCAAAATGTTTAACCTGATTCCTATCAAGCCTTGATCTAACTTTGAGCTTACAAGAAATACAGAGGACAGAAGAACAAGTTTAACAACACCATGAGAAAACAGACAAATCCCGCAGGTGGGACATTCTGCAGAACAATTAGCCCAGAATCGTCAAAAAGTCAATGTCAATGGGGGGTGGGGGGGTTGGGAGGTGGTGGGATGAACTGGGAGATTGGGATTGACATATATACACTAATATGTACAAAATAGATAACTAATAAGAACCTGCTGTATAAAAAATAAATAAAATTCAAAAATCCAAAAAAAAAAAGATTATTTAGAGATAATGGAGATAAATCCAAAATACAGTCAGCTAAAAGAGTTGAAAATGGATGCCTCTGCAAAAGTGGAAATGGGGGAACAGGTAGTGCACTGCCTTCTGTTTTCATAGAAAACCTTATAATACTTGTTATTTCTTTAAACCATGCATATGTATAACTTTTGTTTTTAAAAGAATATAAGTTTCCTGATGGCAGGGACCATGAGAGTCTTGTTCTATTAAAATCCCCTGTGCTCCACCTGAAGTAGGTGTTCAAAAAGTATTTGTTATTCAAGTAACTGAAGTCACTGTTCCTGAAGCTCTAAATGGCTCCTTGTAAGGCACAGCATTGAGATCACAATGCTCGTGATGCCTCCAGGGACTGCAGGCAGGGTCTGGCCCCTGCAAACTCCTCTCCCTGACTCTTCCTCTAGTGCCTCTTTCAGGTGCTCACATGCACATTGTTCCTTCCTGCCTCAGGAAATTTGCACATGCTGTTCCTTCTACCTAAAAAAGCTCTTCACCACCATCACCTCGTTCTCTCCATAAATCGGTTAGACTTCAGCTCAGATGTCACTTCCTCCAGGGGATCCTCCCTGTCTCCTGTCTCCCTCTCTTCACCAGCCTGATGGGGCCATGGTAGGCCTATCCCAGGATCCCCAAGGACCTTGTAGGTTATGTTAAGGCATTTACTCTTCTATCTAGAAGAGAATAGGGAGCCACCAAAGTGTTGCCAGCCAGGAAAGATAAGATCAAATATGCTGGTAGGTCTGGGGCTCAGAGAATTGTGAACAGCAGCAGGCAGCTTACCTGGGACACAGATGACTTTTGCTCAACAAACAGTGGCCTCATCCTACCTCCCCAGGGTACCTCCAGTAATTCCCTATGGTAGTATTTTCCAGAATGGGGCACGACTATCACCGGGGGCTCTAGGGATAATTTTAGTGGCATATAACCAAATATTTTTCAAAGATTAACATATTTATTTCAATGGGGATTCAAAAATAAAACTTGCATTCTAACCGCCGCCCCCCAAAAAAGAAGTCAATGTCATGAAAATAAAATGCATGTGGGTATGGTGTGAGGAGACAGGTCTAGATTAGGAGCCTTAAGAAACATAACAACCAAATAAAATATGTTTGAATTAACCATCTTTAAAAGTCATTTGGGAGGAGGGGGAAATGGAGAGTTATTCTTAAAGGGTATAGAGTTTGTTCGGCATAACGAAAAGGTTCTGGAAATCGTGGTGGTGATTACACAATATTGTGAATAGACAATGCCACTGAACTGGACACTTAAAATGGAAAATTTTACAATATGCATATTTTACCACATGTTTTTTAAAAAGAGATTATGGGAACAAGTAGGGAATATTTGAATGTGGGTGGATATTACATGCTATTGAGAAATTGTAGGAATCATGTGAAGTGTGAGAATGGAATTGTATTTACCTGATAAAGATGTGTTTATTATTTAGAGGTAAATGTTGAAATATTTAGGGGGGAAACATATATGTTTCTGTAACTTGCTTTAAATTACTTCAGCAAAAAAAAGAAGAAGAAAAAGGAAAAATGGAGAATATATGGAAAAATTTTAGCAATTGTTTGATCTAGATGGTAGATATTGGATGTTCATTATACTGATTATTCTGATTCTTTCTATGTATTAGAATTTTGCAAAGGAGAAGGGAATCATGAACAAATCACCTTTCTATAAGACACCATAAACGATGACTGGAGATCTGAATTGGAAATGTAAGTTACTCTAAGGTGATGCTCTCTGGTAGGCCAGACTTTCCAGGGTAAGGAGGTGGGTGGCACAGGAAGAGTGTTGGTGGTCAGAGTCACATAACCCTAATAGAGGTGTTACATATGAAAAGCAGCTGAAGAGAAAGTTCAAAAGGATGAAGAAAAAGTTTCAACCCAAAATGGGAGGGCAGGAAGTCTGCACAGAGAATCATTGCTCTCAGCTGTAACTGGCTTTCCTGTTACCCCTGTGTCCTTCATTGGGGTTTGGGCTGCTTAATTGCACTGAAAGGTCAAACTGTTGCAGTTATGGGAGCTAAACAGAGAGGAAAAGGATTGTTTTCACCAAAGACACTGCAGGTCATTTTCCTTCTACAAAACTATGCACCATAAAGCAAGTCACTAGGTTGTATCTCTTCTATACAGTTTTGAAGTTCATCTCCATCCTCATTTTTCTTCGTGAACAGAACTTTAGTGTACCCTGACTAGAAATGCATTCAGAAGAGAAGGGAAGAAGACTTTGAAAAAAGAACCACGCAAGGCACTAATACAGTAAATGCATGGCTTCCCCTGCCTAAAATACCTGATAACATCTGCAAAGCACTTCATTTATACCAACAATTGTAACCTTGCCATAAAACACAAATTGCTTTAATAACTCTGCAATTTCCTTATGGGTTAAAATCTTACTCAGCTTCTTCCAATGGGTCTTTGATTTTCATGGAACTGTGAAACATTCTTACTCACTAAGGCATTCTGCTCAGGTTTGGTTTGACCCTGTCTTCTCCACTACCTACATATCTATAGGTATCTCTGTCAGGAATCTTCCTCTGACTACAAGCTTCAAGGACAGGAACATCAACCTTCTCTCTATCCTCTCCTTCCTATTCTGCAAGAGGAGACAGTACTCTAATTGCAGGCAGAGATCCACATTTACGGTGAGTAGGGTCACTGGGCCTTTCGCATCCCCCTTCTTCTCCCCCATCCCTTTCCTTCCCTCTCTTTCCTCCTTCGTGGTGGCCTCAGTGTTAGGAGGGCAATTCTCCCTCACACCATGAAGTTCAGCTATTTGGTTAGCCTACATTCTCTCAAATGCTCTCGACTGCTCTCTTATTACACACCCAGTGGAGGGTGATAAAATTGCAAGACGCAGGTTTGGGCTTAGGGCAAGGAAAAATGCCCCCTAAATCTTCTATCTTGGCTATGAGATCTAGGCCAGTTTAACAGAGAGCACTGCATTAGCATTTTAGGTGCAACCCGATTAACAAAATGTTGCATTATTATTGACTCAACTGTCAGGGCTAACAGTGGTACCTGGGCTAAGCCTGGGTTTAGGCATTCTTTTATCCCTTGTCCTAATAATGCCTTTATCTATCTATCTATCGATCCATCCATTTATCCATCTATCTATCATCCATCTTTCTATATATATATCTAACAGCTTTATTGAGATATACATCACATACTATACAATTCACCCATTTAAAGTATACAGCTCAAAATTTTTTAGTATTTTTAGAGTTGTGCAAACATAACCACAATCAATTTTAGAATATTTTGTCACCCCCAAAAAGAAACCTTGTACCCATTAGCAGTCACTCCCCATTTCCTCCTAACCTCCTCTATCAAACCTCAGCAATTAGGCAATTGCTACTCTATTTTCTGTCTCTATAGATTTGCTTTTCTGGACATTTCATATAAATGGAATCAGGCCTTTTTCACATAGCATAATGTTTTCAAGGTTTATATCCATGTTGCAGTACTTCATTCCTTTTCATCGCCAAATAACATCTATTTTATGGATATACCATATTTTATTTAACCAGTCATTAGCTGATAGACATTTGGGTTGTTTTCTCTCTTTCTCTCTCTCTCTCTCTCTTTTTTTTTTTTTTTTTTTGAGACTGGAACAGCACAATCTTTATTCAATGGCCAAAGAATGGAGAAGCAGGAACGTAGTTTGCAAATCAACTTCTCCAGACTGTTTCTAATTTTAGACTATTATGACTACTGCTGCTATGACCATTCATGTGCAGTTTTTGTGTGGACATATATTTTCATTTCTTTTGGTTGTATATGTAGGAGAGGGGTTGCTGGGTTATATAGTAACTCTATGTTATAGTCTTTAGAGGAGCTGCCAGACAGATTTCCAAAGTGGTGTATCATTTTACATTCCTATGAGGAATGTATGAAGATTCCAATTTCTCCACATCTTCACCAACCCTTAATACTAAACAAAGCCCCTATTTTGACATTTTTAAATGTACAATTCGGTGGCATTATTTACATAATTTTGTGTAACCGTTACAACTATCTCTTTCTAAAACTTTACCATCATCCAAAACAAAAACTCTATAACCATTAAGCAATGATTCCCTATTGGGCCCCAAATGTTTTTAACAACTTTATTGTGCTGTGAAAACTCTGCCTACCAGTCAGGACAATAGTTTGGCTGCTGCAAGTAAGAAAACTAGCTCTATCTTGGTTTGGTCAGTCGCTTTCAATTTAGATCTGGGGTTTTTTGGCCAAAGAGTTCTCGCCCTGTGGGTGAGCTTGTTAAACCTAATATCTGGAGGGAGACCAATTTTAACCACCTTAATGACTGATGGGACTTACTAATCTTGATCTCCAAGGTATTCAAATGGCTTGTGGCAGGCTTATTAAGAAGTCAGTAAAAAGTAAGTCAGGGCCACAGGCCCTTGTAAAGATCTTATTGGAGGCAAACTTTATTCCAAAGATAGCTGGAAGATGAATTGTCTAGGAACAACTTCATTTTAAGTGACCAAAAATAATAGTGCCTGGGGAGGATGAGACATGATTCTGGCTTGGAACAGTAGACTAGGACCAAAAGATCAGAGCCGGAAATTCCAAGTTTCCTACTGCCTTTTCTTTCACAAATTAAAACATTTAGTGAGGGTAGGGATAAACTTTGTGATTTCCTTTCTTCATCCAACAAGTTCAAGGTGTTTAGAACATGATGCTTATTAGACGAGACTCAATCTGCAGTTCACAAATCCAAAGTAGCAATAACTCTCAAAGCCCAGGCAGATACTTCCCAGATGCATGATGTCAGTCACAGGAAACAGCAGGATGGAAAAATAATAGGGAAGATTTAGTGAAAATCACTCCACCATAAATACAATCTAAACTACATGCCCTATTTGGGGACCAGCAGTGAGACAAATACTTGAACACAATATGCTATTCCAGGGAACTGGGGCCCAGAAGAGGCTGACTGGCTTACGCTGAAATCCAAGAAGAGAGCTAAGATTTAGTACCCTTGTTTCCTGATACCTGGTTTAGTGGTTTATTTTTATCAGTATCTGCTGGTATTCTGTGCTTGGAGTGCATAAGGGAGATGGTTCTCAGAGATTCTCTATGAAGTTTTCACCTGGTCAGGGGTGATCTATCAGTACCTTTACCTCAAATTCACTTCCAATTTAGTCTTCATATCATACTTGTTCAGAACCCAAATTCTGAACAGTTCAGAAGAATGAGGGGATCAGTATCCAGACCTGCTACAATATATTATCTAAAATGTCCAGTTTTCAACAAAAAAATTATGAGACATTCAAAGAAACAGGAAAGTATGATGTGACCCATACACAGGAGGAAAAAAGCCATCAACAGAAACTCCCTGTGAGAGGGCCCAGATATCCAACTTAGCAGACAAAGACTTCAAAGCAGCTATCATAAATATATTGAAAGAACTGAAGAAAACCATGCTTAAAGAATCAAAAGAAGGTAGGGTAACAATCTCTCATAAGATAATCAATAAAGAGATGGAAATTATTATTGTTTTTAAAAGAACCTAATGGATATCCTGAACTTGAAAACTGTGATAATAGAAAAAAAATTCACTAGAGGGGCTCAGCAGTATATTTGAACTGGTAGAAGAAAGAAGCAGCAAACTTGAAGATAGAAAGATAGATGATAGATAGATATTATTTGATCTCAAAAACAGAGAGAAAAGAGGATGAAGAAATATGAACAGAACTTCAGAGGAATGTGAGAATCATTAAGCACATCAACACATGCACAATGGGAGTACCAGAAGGAGAAAGAGAAAGAGAGGAGCAGAAAAATATTTAAAGAAATAATGGCTGAGGGCTTCCCTGGTGGCGCAGTGGTTGAGAGTCCGCCTGCCGATGCAGGGGACGCGGGTTCGTGCCCCGGTCTGGGAAGATCCCACGTGCCGCGGAGCGGCTGGGCCCGTGAGCCATGGCTGCTGAGCTTGCGCGTCTGGAGCCTGTGCTCCGCAGCAGGAGAGGCCACAACAGTGAGAGTTCCGCGTACTGCAAAAAAAAAAAAAAAAAGAAGAAGAAGAAGAAATAATGGCTGAAAACTTCTGAAATTTGATGAAAAACATTAATCTACACATCCAAGAAGCTCAACTAATCCCAAGTAAAATAAACACAAAGAGATCCACATTCAGACACATAGTAAAAATGTTGAAAGTGAATATCTAGAAAACAGCAAGAAAAAAACCCAACACATCACAAACAAGGGAACCCAAATAAGACTAATAACTGACTTCTCACCAGAAACAATGGAGGCTAGAAAGCAGTGAGATGCCATATTCAAAATGCTGAGGGGAAAATCCCTGTCAAATAGGAATCTTTTATCCAGCAAACTATTTCTCAAAAATGAAAGTGAAACAGAGACAATCCCAGATAAACAAAATCTGAGAGAATTCACTGCTAGCTAGAGTTATAAGAAACAAGGAAGTTCTTCAAGCTGACTCAAATCCACACAAAAAACCAAAGAGCACTAGTAAATATAATTATATAATTATAAAACACAGTATATCAATATATATTTTTCTCCCTTTTTTCTCTTAAATGATCTAGAAAGCAGTTGTATAAAAGAACATATTTGATAATGACAGCACAATGGAGGTGGGTGGGAACAAAGCTGTAGTGGAATAAGAAATGAGTTACAAGATGGTAACTCAAATCTGCAGGAACAAACGAAGAGAACCATAATTGGTAAATAAGAAGGTGATATAAAAAAACTCTAAATGTAACTTGCTTTCCTTTCTTTTCTCAACCTTAAAAAATGACATAAGATTATATTAATGAATAATTATGACAG
Source organism: Tursiops truncatus (assembly GCF_011762595.2). Taxonomy (NCBI): domain Eukaryota; kingdom Metazoa; phylum Chordata; class Mammalia; order Artiodactyla; family Delphinidae; genus Tursiops; species Tursiops truncatus. The sequence goes on along the minus strand of NC_047042.1, from coordinate 84,144,989 downwards.
TGTATTATTCAGTTTGTAACAAAACTATAAACCAGTTAGACCTAACAGACATCTATAAAATGCTCCAACCACCAACAGCAAAATACACATTCTTCTCAGATGAATATGGACTATTCTCCAGGATAGGTTATATTCTAGATTATAAGACAAGCCCTAATAAATTTAAAAGATTTGAAGTTATACAAAACATGACTTCTGACCACAATGGAAATAAATCAGAATCAGTAGGACAAGGAAATTTGGTAAATTCACAAATATGTGGATATTAAACAATTCACTCCTGATAACTGATAGGTCAAACAAGAGATTACAAAGGAAATTAGAACATACTTTGTGATGAATGAAAATGGAAGCAAAACATACCAAAATTTATGGAATGTACCAAAGTAGTACCTAGAAAGAAATTTATAGCTGTAGATGCCTATATTGAAGAAAAAAAAAAAGAAAAAGATCTCAAATCAATAACCTATTCTTCCATTTTCAGAAACTAGAAAAAGAAGAGCAAACTAAACCCAAATCAAGCAGATGGAAGGAAATAGATTACAGTGGAAATTAATGGAACAAAGGATAGGAAAAACAATAGAGAAAATGAACAAAACCAAAAGCCACTTCTTTGAAAAGATCTACAAAATGACAAACCTTTAGCTAGACTGACCAAGAAACAAAAGAGAGAAGATCCAAATTACTAAAATCAGAAATAAAAGAGGACACTACTACCAACTCCACAAAAATAAAAAGGATAAAAGAGCGAATACTATCAACAACTGTATGCCAATAAATTAGATAACTTGGATAAAATGGACCAATTCTTTGAAAGACAGAAACTACAGACTTCCCTGGTGGCCAGTGGTTAAGAATCCACCTGCCAATGTAGGGGACACGGGTTCGAGCCCTGGTCCAGGAAGATTCCACATGCCGCGGAGAAACTAAGCCCATGCGCCACAACTACTGAGCCTGTGCTCTGGAGCCCATGAGCCACAACTACTGAAGCCCGCGTGCCTAGAGCCTGTGCTCCGCAACAAGAGAAGCCACCGCAATGAGAAGCCGTGCACCGCAACGAAGAGTAGCCCCCGCTCCACTCAACTAGAGAAAAGCCTGTGCCAGCAGCGAAGACCCAATGCAGCCAAAAATAAATAAATTAAAAAAAAAAAAAGACTACACAAACTATGCAAGAAGAACAGAAAATCATAATAAACCTGTAACAAATAAATTGATTGAGTTAGGAATTTAAGACTTCCCACAAAGAATAAGTTAGGCCCAGATGAGGTCACTGTTGAATTTTACCAAAATTTAAAGAAATAATACAAAATTTTCACAAACTCTTTCAAAAAATAGAAGAGGAAGTAACACTTCCAACTCATTCTTTGAGGCTGATGTTACCCTGATTCCAAAGCCAGACATCACAGGAAAAGTACAGAACAATATCTCTTATGAATAAAAATTGTCAACATTATACTAGCAAACTGAATCCAGCAACATATAAAAGTGACTATACACTTAGAAGAAAACAGGACAGAGCTTTACAACATTGGATTTGGCAGTGATCTCTTGGATATAATACCAAAGGCATAGGTAACAAAAGAAAACATAGATTATGTCTAGAAATATAGAAAGAACACTTACAACTCAATAATAAGACAAATAACCCAATTTTAAAATGGACAGGGAACCCTCCTACCCTGTTGGTGGGAATGGAAATTGGTATAACCATTATGGAGAACAGTATGGAAGTTCCTTAAAAAACTAAATACAGGACTACCATATGATCCAGCAATCCCACTCCTGGCCATATATCTAGAGAAAACTATAATTCAAAAAGACACATGCACCCCAGTGTTCACTGCAGCGCTGTTTACAATAGCCAAGACATGGAAGCAACCTAAATGTCCATCGACAGATGAATGGATAAAGAAGATGTGGCATATATATACAATGGAATTACTCAACCATAAAAAAGAACGAAATAATGCCATTTGCAGCAACATGGATGGACCTAGAGATTACTATACTAAGTGAAGTAAGTCAAACAGAAAGACAAATATCATATGATATCACTTATATGTAGAATCTAATAAAAAAATGATATAAATGAACTTTTTTACAAAACAGAAACAGACTCACAGATCTTGAAATCAAACTTACGGTTACCAAAAGGGGAACGTAGGGAAAGTGATAAATTAGGCGATTGGGATTAACATATACACAGTACTATATATAAAATAGATAACTAAAAAGGACCTACTGTATAGCACAGAGAACTCTACTCAATATTCTGTAATAACCTATATGGGAAACGAATCAGAAAAAGAATGGAGATACACACACACACACACACACACACACACACACACACACACACCCCTGAAACTAACACAACATTGAAAATCAACTATACTCCAGTGAAAATTTTAAAAAACAAATAAGTAAATAAAGCCATGTGAACAAATCTTAGGACCACATCAGGCATGCCCTACAAAACAACCTGGTTTCCTCCCAAAATGGATATACCCTGAAGACCCTAAATTGCTTATAAAAACAATTAAAGCCAATCACACTTGATACCCTAAAAAATAAAATGGACAAAGAATTTGAATAAACATTCCTTCAAGGAAGATATACAAAAGGCCAGTCAATAAGCACATGAACAGGTGCTTAACATCATTAGCTGTCAGGGAAATACAAATCAAAACTAAAATGAGGGCTTCCCTGGTGGCACAGTGGTTGAGAGTCCGCCTGCCGATGCAAGGGACACGGGTTCGTGCCCTGGTCCGGGAAGATCCCACATGCCGCGGAGCGGCTGGGCCCGTGAGCCATGGCCGCTGAGCCTATGCGTCCGCAGCCTGTGCTCCGCAATGGGAGAGGCCACAACAGTGAGAGGCCCGCGTACTGCAAAAACAAAACAAAACTAAACTAAACTAAAACTAAAATGAGATACCTCTTAATACCCCCTAGGATAGCTATAGTCAAAAAGGCTTTGCGTACCGCAAAAAAAAAAAAAAAGGTCCAAATAGTCAATTTCATGTTATGTATATTCTACCCCCCCCCCCCACACACACACCCCTTGGGGCCCCACCGCTGCTGGCTCTCTGTCCAGAATGTTCCTCAAATTGTTTAATAATAACATCTAATCTGAGGCTTTGCCAGCACCTGAGGTTCCTGAAGAGCTCCAAAGATTTCCTGAGTATTTCTGCCAACAGCATGGCAAATGGAAAAAAAATTAACTTCCCATATCTCTGCCTGTTTCCCCAGAAACTTGGAAATAATCTGTAGCTACTTAGAGTCCAGGGGTGCAGAAAGGCTTAAGAAGGGTGTATGGACATTTGGAGTTAGTCTGAGTTGGCATCCACTTCTGTGTACCCTCATTAAGTGGTACCTGAAATAACTAGCAGGATCATTAAGTGGCTTACCCTAATCCTTCTAAATTGTTAGACTTGATCTAGAATTATGATGCTATAACCCCAACTAACTGCCAATAGTTTTGAACATCCTTTTCTGATTGACTATGTCTTTTTCCTGTTTATCTGTCAGGCCACTGCAGCCTTGTGACCCAAGGCTCTGGAATGGATCAGCCCTCCTACTCACTCCCTCCTGCACACACCGTGTCTCCATGGAAACAGCTTGTCAGGCCCTGTTTGGCTGCAGGTTCTGAAGACCTCTCATCTGCAGCCCCAGTCCTGCACAGATTCAGTCTTAATAAGCCAGGCTTCTAAGGAGGAACTTGTACTAGGAGGCCCATCCTCTCTAGCTGGTGGGGTCTGGAATTGTCCTTAAGTCTCCTTTGGGGTATACGTGGGGAGTCCTGAATGCCACTGAGTTGCCCTGACCTTCCAACACTGATATTCAGGTCAATGGCAGGGTTTCCATCCTGGGTTTCTGCTTCAACCTGAACTCATCATCTCCTTCTAGCAAGCCTTCTGCTCCCATCATCTCTCCCCACCCACCAAAGGTGAAAGTCATTTTGAGCTCTACAGGCCTCACCTGTGGCTAATCACCAAGGTCAGTTGGTAACTACTTTTGTATCACTCAACCTCATCTTTCTTGCATCCCTATTGCCTCTGCTATAGTTCAGGCCCACATTATTTTCTTCTTCAATTACTGCAAGATCCTCGAACCTGGTCCTCCTACTTCTATGCTTGCTTTCCTTACATCCAATCTCCATATTACAACCGGTGAGAAAACTTCCTAAAAAAACAGATCTGACACGTCCTTCTCCCACAGAAAATCAGTGGTTCCCATTGCCCTCAGGATAGAACTCAGACCCTCTTACATACATACAAGATTACACCTTTAATCTGACCCCTGCTCACCTCTCCAGGATCATCTCTTGCCCCTTCCCCTGCATATTCTGATCTTGGTCACACCAAACCACTTACCTTCTCCAATGAACCACCTGTTCTCTCTTGCCTCTGTGACTTTGCGCTGTTTCCTCCTTCACCTGGAGTGTCCATTCTCCATGCCCCACCCCACCCCCCATAAACCTTTCACATTCTTGTGGAAGCTTTTCCAACTGTCAAATCTTAAGTGCCTCTTGTTCTCTTAGAGCTCCTATGTTTACTCCCTTTCTGCTGAACTGTCAACTCCCTGAGGGCAAGGAATATGCCAACCTCTAGTTCAGTGCCTAATATATTCACTCAAATGTCTGTTGTATATGTGAAAGAATAAAGACTAAGCCTCTGGAATAAAAATGCCACCCCATGCTAATTACAAGTATCCTTTTCCAGAGTCTTCTGTTGTCGGGCATCATTCATCCATCAGATTGGATCAGGCATTTGCTACACTGCCAGGACACTGCGACTTGGACTGCTGGCCACTGTCCTTGGGGGTACATCTACAAATGGGTCAGTTGCCCCAGTTCACTCTGGCTAGTTCTGGTTGCCTCTTTTTTGTTAGTCACTGGGGAGGTCCCTGCCGGCCTCGTGGCTGAACCCTCGTGGCCTCAGTCAGCAGCTGGAGAGCCATTCCTAAGAGCTGAGATAGTGACTCAGCCCTTCTCTCATTACCGAGGGAAGATTCCTTTCTCACTGGTTATGCAATGTCACCCAGGCTATGTTTTCATTAGTGGAGTCCAAAATTTGGAATCATGGTAAGAGGAGAAAATGGCAGTTAATCTCAGGAATAGATAAGATCTGTCATGTTTCTGCAGGAGAGATTTTCTTTTTTTCTCTTTTTGTTTTTGGTGGGTCATGGGTGGGTGAAGGAAGTGGTAAGGAACCTGTGTTCATATATAAAGAAATAAATCAAAGGAGGAGTTGGATGTATACGATGCTTTTGCTCGGAGAATTCAATGGATTATCTGGGAAAGAAGCCAGAAAAAGAGAGACTTCTCATCAGAGGTAGGTGCCCACCCATGTATGTAAAAGAGCATTTAGACCTCAGCCCTGTTCCATTCATTTTTTCCTAAATCAACACATCTCTCATCTCCCAGAAATGAGAAACCAGTCAACTTTTTGCTGTGGACCTGGATGAAATGAAAAAAAAGAATGGATTTTGCTTCAAACTGGGTTCCCTTGCTTGCAGTGTAAGGCTTACACAGAAGAGTAAGGACACTAGGAAGAGGAAGTAGCAAAGCAAAGGCACAATCTCACCTTCTCCCCTGCAGTAAGAAAGTAAAAGATCCATTAGATGAGAAAATGTATGTGAAAGCACTTAGCACAGTGCTTGGCGAATGGATGGGATTCAATAATATTGACTCTTTGTTTTATCTATGCTCAGTGTAGAGACTCATAAGGCAGATTATGTGTAGGGAGAATATAGGGGGAACCAGTGGGAGTGAGGGAGTATGCTCTACCTCGATGATAGTTAAAATTTTGCTGTTAGAGTTCCTTTCCTTTGACTGTATCAAAAAACAAACACCAACTAGAGGCAAAAGACATTGTCTTCAGACATTTCTATTTCTATTTTACTATTAATGGTTCGTTATATTCTTTCTCTCTTGTCTGTCTGTCTCTTTTTTTTTTTCAGGCAGTAATGGAGAGAACTTAAAGGCATTAAACATCATAGATGAGGGTGGAAGTACACGTTTTCTGTTTCTTTAAGCTAGACAAAAACCTAACAGTCTGAATTGGAATACTATCACTCATAACTTCTACTATATAAATAAATAATTTTAACAAGTATAACGTCCTAGTAGACATGAGACAGTTAATGTAGAGACCAAGGAACAACTGGGTCATTTGCCTCAGTACTGAGGTAGTTTCTTAATTGGACGTGTTAAGAGTGGTAGAAGATCTCATCTGTTGACAACTTAGAAAGTTGCAGTTGAGGAGGCAAAAGGAAAACAGAAATCATAAGCACTTTTACACATATGAAGTTGTTAATAGGCAGCTTCTAACTCTATGTATGTTCGTATTACTAAAACCTAGAACAGCACTCAGAGTACTTGTAAGTGCTCAACAACTGTTTAACCAAAACGAAACTAAAAGAAAAACAAAATGAAACAAACAAAACTGGTACTTGTTAACATCAGTCAGCTATGTCCCACTCTAGGTTCTTAATACTATCAGATTAATAAAAACTCTGAAACCAAAGTAACCATGTCCTGTGATTGTATAGCATCATCCCACATGTATTTCCTTTTCATACTCAACAGTTCTATACTCAACATATACTCAATATGTAGTCTTTATTGTCTCCATTTACAGGTAAAGGAACCATGTCATAACAGGTAAAGGGGCTTGCTCAGATAAGCAAGAAAATTAATGTTAACCTAGAGTCTAAGATTCTTAACTCCAAAATGAATAGACAAAATTAAAAGACAAAAAAATCCTTTATTAGGGGCAAAGAGATCCTCCTTAATATTTTAATAAAGAGCTATCACAACTCAATAATTAAAAGACAAAGACCCTAATAGAAAAATTGGCAAAGTATACAAACTAACAAATCATAAAAGGAGATCTCTGTAGTAATCAAAGAAATACTTTATTGTTAATCAGGCTCTGCTTAAAATGTGAGTTCAGAGATCACTGGTAAAATGGCCTAGACTAGATTTCAGAACAAAGGTTAAAGATAAATGGGGCTTGGGGCTTCCCTGCTGGCGCAGTGGTTAAGAACCTGCCTGCCAACGCAGGGGACATGGGTTCGAGCCCTGGTCTGGGAAGATCCCACATGCTGCAGAGCAACTAAGCCAGTGCACTACAACTACTGAGCCTGTGCTCTAGAGCCCGCGAGCCACAACTACTGAAGCCCGCGTGCCCAGAGCCCATGCTCCGCAACAAGAGAAGCCACCGCAACGAGAAGCCTGTGCACTGCAACAAAGAGTAGCCCCCGCTCACCACAACTAGAGAAAGCCCGCGTGCACAGCGACAGAGACTGAATGCAGCCAAAAATAAATAAATAAATAAATTTATAATAAATAAATAAATGGGCCTTGGACTTCCCTGGTGGTGCAGGGGTTAAGAATCCGCCTGCCAATGCAGGGGACACGAGTTCGAGCCCTGGTCTGGGAAGATCCCACATGCTGCAGAACCACTAAGCCCATGCACCACAACTACTGAGCCTGAGCTCTAGAGCCCACAAGCCACAACTGCTGAGCCCACGTGCTACAACTACTGAAGCCCGAGCTCCTAGAGCCCATGCTCCACAACAAGAGAAGCCACCACGATGAAAAGCCCATGCACCGCAACGAAGAGTAGCCCCCGCTTGCTGCAAGTAGAGAAAGCCCACACGTAGCAACAAAGACCCAACACAGCCAAAAATAAATAAATAAATAAATTTATAATAAATAAATGAGCCTTTTCCTTGCCCAAATCCCAATTTGAGTTTTGCAATTTTAATACCTTCCACAGAGAGTGAAGACATGAGAAAGCCAAAAGCATTGCGAAGAACAGATCAGCATTGTCTGGACCTCACAGATAATTATCAGCAGCTGAGGAGAAGGAATTTATAGGGCAGCATCCCAGAGCCTGTGGGCCCCCAATGTTCCTCAGGGACAGAGTCAAGCCTTGTCTGGCTCTATGAAGAGCCCTGTAGTCTTGCTCTTCAAACTGTGGTTCGTGGGCAGCAGCGGGGATATCTCCAGGGAGCTTACGGAAATGCCGAACCTCGAGCCCTGACTCCAGGCATCTTGAATCAGAATCTGCATTTTAGCAAGTTTCCCAGGTAACACACACACACAGTGAAGCTTGAAAAGCATTGCCGTGGGGGGCGTGGCTCAGGGTCTGCTCATTGCAGGTGCTCAGTAAATGCATGCCCACTGAATGAAAGACTGGACAGGGTGATCTCTGCAGTCCCTTTCAAAAGTAAATCATCTGGGCTTCCCTGGTGGTGCAGTGGTTGAGAGTCCGCCTGCCGATGCAGGGGACACGGGTTCGTGCCCCGGTCCGGGAAGATCCCACATGCCGCGGAGCGGCTAGGCCCGTGAGCCATGGCCGCTGAGCCTGCACGTCCAGAACCTGTGCTCCGCAACGGGAGAGGCCACAACAGTGAGAGGCACGCGTACCGCAAAAAAAAAAAAAAAAAAAAAAAAAGTAAATCATCTGATTTACTGAAAACTAGTCACTATCCAGTTGAGTGAAGTATCAACCATTTTACAAAGGGCTTTAAGTAAGATTAATGAATTAATACTGGTGTTTTGGTGTTGAAGTTTTCTACAGTGAATTCAGAGTTTATTATCAGTATCATTTCACTAGGCTTCTTTATATGCCCAGGAGGCACCAGCAAGGCATAAATCCTTCTCTTTTGTCTTCTCTGGTCTACCTCTCACAAAAAGGAAAGAAGTGGGAATGCAAAACAGAATGAGTAGAAATGAGAGCAAGTCTGAAAATGCTGGAGAAAAGAATGCCCACCAATGTAAGGACATTGCTCTTTTATCTGCCTTGCCAGTGAGTGGAGTCTCTAAGCTTTCACCTTGTACCATATGGGCATGCGTGTGGAGGAAGTGGTGGTGAGGAGGGAAAGAAGAGACAAGGAAGAGAAAGAAGAGACCAAGAATTAAGGACCCCTGTGCTGTCCAATGAGCTGACCCAGGCAAAGGTACCAAATCTGGCCGTTAAAGTGCATCTGAAGCAACTGTGTGCACCATCATTATTATTGTCATTATCATCATTTTTAGTTCTACTTGCTGTCTGCCAACCTCTTCACAGAGCAGACCATTTTAATAGTGACCCAGCCCATACCTTCAAGGTTGTCCACAGACCTGATGCTGCCAGAAAACCAGTTACAAGAAGGGAGACGAAAGGGATCCAGAGAATGGAGAGGCATTCTGAGTTCCATTAATGAGTGAGGTGACTCACGGCAGACTCAGACAAACGAAGACAAGCCTGGAGAGGGGAGACGGTGGGGGGCAGACCTCAAAGGAGCCCTGCCAAAATGTTCAAATGGGAGCTAGGAGTCCAGGGACACGGTGTTATTTAGAGAGCAGCCTGCAGCTCTGGTGTTGAAGGGAGGAGCGGATCTGAAAACAGAGGGAGAAAATTGCATTTGAGGCCAAAAACTGAGTTGTGAATCTGTAGCTTTCTGTGCTTTGACAAATGTGTAACATTCTCTGGTGACATTGACCTGCTCCTTGGTAAATCTTAGAATATTAACTCAATAGGAATTAATTGTCATCAGTTTCCTGGCGAGTAGACGTAAATCAGGTTCCACTCTCATTTTTCTAATGATCTCAGTGAGAAAAATAAGCCTCTTTCGTTAGTATTTTACATTTGGAGAACATTGTGATCCGACCTGTGCTTATAGATGATAGATTTTTTAAAAACTTGAACATATGACTAAGCATCTTCTCTCTGATTAATGGCTAATTGAGGTTTCAGTTTGAAGATTCCAAAGTTAGATAATGTTATGAAGGTTCACAACTACATTTTCCTATATGCACTGTACTGAAATGATATGTCCCAACACACACTATATCTAGGTCCCCTAAAGCAGGCATCCCCAACCCTGCCAGTACTGGTCTGCAGCCTGCTAGGAACTGGGCCACACAGCGGGAGGTAAGCGGCGGGCAAAGCGTCATCTGCTGCTCCCCATTGCTCTCCATCACTCGCATTACCACGTGAAACATCTGCCCCCCCCCCCCGCCCCCGTCTGTCAAAAAATTGTCTTCCACGAAACCAGTCTGGTGCCAAAAAAGTTTGGGACCTTTGTCCTCAAGATCATGCATTTGCGAGATGGCTAGATGGAGGTATAGACTACTTGGGTGACATGGTTTTTCTCTGTGTACTAAAAACCCACACAGAGATCAAACCCATGACCTCAGCCTCATTAAGACAATGCAAACCAACTGAGCTATCTAAAAATAATTTTGGTCGATTACATATTTATATATGATTTGATGACTATTGTCTCAAATGTACTTCACCAGAATGGCACGATGGTGGAAGAGACAGGGGTTCTTTGCCAGCTTGGCCACCCATGAACTTTCACTAAGGTGAAAAATAAGTTGCTCCAAACGCAAAATTTTTCAACTTTGCCGGCCCCCAACAGGCGGCAATGGCAGTTGGACGCGGTTGTTTTAGTCTTGGCCAACTAGTTTTCTACTATCAGCAGGTTTACTGTATTTAATTTGGGGTGTTTTGCAACATTATTAAGCCCAGTATGTCTGACAATTGCAAAAGCAATGAGAATGTTGAATGTGCTATTAAGAGGCTTATGATTATGATGAAAATCAAAATGAAAATGAAAGAGATTAACAAAATGAATATTAGGAATGGTAAGAAAAATCACCAGTGTTGCATGTGGGTAAGAGATAGATCATTAGTCAATAGGGGTGATTATGAAAGACAAAGAGAGCTTCAAAACATGTGAAAAACGTTGGCTGGGTCAATGCAATGAACATCACAATCAGCAAGAAATGAGGAAAAGTAATCCAAGCAATGGAAACAATTTGGAGTTTGTCATTAGAGACCTGGCGTCAGCTTTGAATGCCTATAATCCAAATATTAATTCAGGTAAGGGCTAAAAAATATGTTCAAGCATTTAAAACCCAGGTGTGGTAAAAGTTCTCATTCTGGGGATTCCCTGGTGGCGCAGTGGTTGAGAGTCCGCCTGCCGATGCAGGGGACACAGGTTCGTGCCCCGGTCCGGGAAGATCCCACATGCCACGGAGCGGCTGGACCCGTGAGCCATGGCCGCTGAGCCTGCGCGTCCAGAGCCTGTGCTCCGCAACGGGAGAGGCCATAACAGTGAGAGGCCCGCGTACCACAAAAAAAAAAAAAAGTTCTCATTCTGGATCCTTTGCTGAAAACCAGTGATAGTTCCATAGATTCAAGATCTGTTAGTTCTACACAACATTAAATTCTCTATGGAAGCTGAGAAGGAGTTTTATGACACTTGGCAAAGCCCACCAAAGCCTGCCTTGACCGCCTTTCAATTTATATGGACTGGTCTATTTTGGATAAAGAAGCCCAGTAGGATGGCTATCAGCAAGGAGATTAGAATGCTCTCTAGTCTTAAAGCTTTGAAGGACCATCAAGCCCCTTTTTGGCAGAGACATGTCTTCCTAAGCTTAAATCACTAACAGCCAGTTTTGTCTTACTACAGTTTTTCAGAATTCACCTGTTTATAAGATATATAAATGTGTGTATACATTCCTCTGTACACTTTTTGGATCTTGCTTCTCTATTTAACATTGGACAGTGGGATTTTCCTTTAGCTTTTAGCTAATTGTTTAACATGGTCTTTCAATGGAAGCTTGGTATTCCACTTCCTTACTGTCATTTGATCCACCTTTTGCTGAGTTCATAAGAATGCTATGATATTAATATCATTTGGCATAAATTGTTACGTTTCTCTGATTATTTCATGAGGATAAATTAGTAGAATAAAGTTACTAGGTCATAGTGTTATGAATATGTTTAAAGTTTTAATATATTTCTAAATTTTCCTTCAAAAAGATTTTGCCAACTGATATCCCTTCAAGAAAAATATCAATGTTCCTGTTTCCATGTACCTTTGTCAGTATTAGATACTATTTTTCTTTTGCCTCTACTCATTTTGAGGAGAAAACATTTTTTAATGTTTATTTATTTGTTATTGAGACCTCTTTCTATGATTTTTAATGCATGTCCTTTGCCAATTTTTCTACGGGAACACTTTCCTTTTAATTATTGATTTGTAATCATTCTTTATATATTAACCAATTTTTTATTTGCCTTTTAACTTTATAATAGTCACCACCATTGGTTTTCATCTCTAAAGGTAATACCAGTTGCAATTAATTCACATGGCTGATGGGAAAACTGAATAAGAAAATATTTGTGAAAATGCTATAAAACATAAAGGATTTTAATCACATACTTCTAGTGTTGATGCTATCCAGAAATCGAGAACTGGACTACAAATCTAACTTGAATTTGTAGACAAACTACAAGTCTAACATGAATTTGTAGACTGTCTAACATGAATTTGTAGACAGTCTAACATGAATTTGTAGACAAACTCCTATTCTTGACTCTGACAGTATCTTACAAAATAAGAATTATATGTTTTGTAGCATAGTTATTAGGAATGCCATAAAAATAAACAAAGATATCAGCTATCAAAACACTCTGAGGGACTTCCCTGGTGGCGCAGTGGTTAAGAATCCTCCTGCCAACGCAGGGGACGTGGGTTCGAGCCCTGGTCTGGGAAGATCCCACATGCCGCGGAGCAACTAAGCCCATGCCCACAACTACTGAGCCTGCGCTCTAGAGCCTGCAAGCCACAACTACTGAGCCCACGTGCCACAACTACTGAAGCCTGTGTGCCTAGAGCCCATGCTCCACAACAAGAGAAGCCACTGCAATGAGAAGCCCACCCACCACAATGAGAAGCCTGCACACTGCAACAAAGAGTAGCCCCCGCTTGCAGCAACTAGAGAAACCCACTTGCAGCAACAAAGACCCAATGCAGCCAAAAATAAATAAATAAAGTAATTTTTTAAAAAAAGAACAACAACACTCTGAGACTTTTAGATGAATCCATAAAACCAAGCTGTTGCATTATTTTACTTTCTTTTGAAAAAGTTAATCCAGTATAGGCCCACTGTAACAGGAAAGACACCATAGTCATCACTATTGTTACCTCAGGTTCATAAGTTATGCCTGCTCACCTTTCCAAACGGTCCTTTTCTCAAGTTGTTGTTTTTTTTAAAATATTTATTTATTTGGTTGCACCGGGTGTTAGTTGCAGAAGGTGGGCTCCTTAGTTGTGGCACATGGGCTCCTTAGTTGCGGTAGGTGGGCTTTTTAGCATGTAGCTTGAGGGCTCATTAGTTGTGGCATGCGAACTCTTAGTTGCGGCATGCACGTGGGATCTAGTTCCCTGACCAAGGATCGAACTCGGGTCCCCTGGCATTGGGAATGCAGAGGCTTAACCACTGCACCACCAGGGAAGTTCCTCAAGTTTTTTTTTTTAACGTGAAAACAAAAAGAGATTAATCAGAGAAAAACTCTTCTCCAACAGAAAGATTTTTAAAAGCTATATAGTTTTATAATTAATGAAGTAAACAATATTTAAAGGCATACATGGAGAAGCTCTCTCCCAGTGATGTCACCATCCTCCCTCTGCCCACACCCTCGTCCTTATGGCTTCTTGTGTATCCTGCCAGTGTTTCTGTATACATATGCAAGCAAATACAAATAAATATTGTCATTATAATTCCTCTTTTCATTCACAAAAGTAGCATACCATATACATTGCTGTCTACCTTGCTTTTTAACTTAATATATTTTGAATAGGAGCCCTCAATAGGAAGACATTTAATGTAAACATGAGACATGATATTGGCATTAAACAAGAAAATTTTAAAATTCCTGTCTTGGTTCTGTCACCATAATTACATAAGCTCAGAGTTGGACAGTGTGCTGGAAGATTTGCTAGTCAGTCATCAAACCATTTTCCTCATTTTCCTGGGCACAGGACTGCCTCCCCTGCAGTTAGGTGTGGCCATGTGACTGAATTCTACTGGATAGAAAGAATGCGAGCAGAGCTGACATGTACCACTTCTAGGTCCATCGCCTAAAAACCTCCCCACACAATCCTCCACAATCTTTCCCTGTCTGTCAGCAGGATGTCAACGCCTAAAGCAACCTTATAACAGCATGTTGAAGATGGCAGAATTATGAGATGGAAGGGCCTGGTTCTTTGAACTACCACTTGGAAGAGAGCCACCCACCATCAGGATCACCCATTTTGGATGTTATATGAGTGAGAAATAAGTTTCCTGTCATGTCTGAGCCATGAGACAGTTTTAGGTTTGATACACAGATTTAATACAGCAGCTAGTATTGCCTTCATTAACCCAGATGACAACCTCAAAGTCCTTCTAGTCCAATGACTGGCATATAGCAGGCACTCAATAAATGTATTTGGATGCATGAATGAACATTTGAACACCTCTGGAGATAGAGAGTTAATTCACTATCCCATTGGTCAATTTAATACATTTGGATCAGCTTGAATGATTGGAAAATTACTTATATGAAGCTAAAACCTATCAGCTTCTAACTTGTACCAATTTGTAACTGCCCTTCACAATCACACAAAATAAGTCTGAGCCCTCTTCAAAACAGCCTTTCAGCTATTTGACAATACCTCCTTCTATGCTCTCTGTGACACATCCTCTGGTCTCCAAGCTGAGGAACCTAATGTTTTAAGTTTTTCTTCTTAGGTTATACAGTAGTTACTAAAGCTCTTAATACCATCTTTACCCTCCTCTGGGCACATTTGGGTTTGTCATTCTTCCCTGTTCAATGGGTACTCAGGACAGAATGTCATATTCTTGGCAACACTGACCAGCCTGTGTGGGTACCAATTGCCCCTTTTAGTCAGGACTCCGTACCTCAATTAACGCAGCTTAATATCATAACAGTCTCTTGGGTGGCCATATCACCTATTGACTCATTTTGAGCTTGCGGTCAAGCTTCCCACCTCTCTTCTCTCCTCTTCCTGGCCCCCAGCATACACACTAATTCACTAGATGACCTTAAACAAATCACCTCTCTGGGACTCATTTCTCATGTGAAAAATGAGGGGGTTGGACCAGGTGATTTCTGAGTTGTTTTTCTTTCCTGTTCTAATATTCTTTGAGTCTAAAACAGGAAGTTTCAGGAGAGCTCACGTTGTACTTTTACGTAGACTCTTTCACCCACAGCAGCATGAGAGTATAAATCTGCCTGGAAACATTAAGCTTGTCAAACAACTTGAAGCTCCACAGGTACTTTTTCTCAGCTGCATTAAGCTTATATTCATATGCTTATATAAGATATGTGGACAGTGTGTGGTAGATTGTATTTATACACTAAGGCAATGGACTCTGCTGAACTGTAGTAGTGAGGGAGGGAGAAAATAAGGCTCAGGCAGAAAAAAAACTGAGAGCATGAGGGCAAACAAGGTGTGGTTTTCTCTGATGGAACTCTCCATAACTATTTTAAGGGAGAGAGACCATGAAAAAGAGGATATACATTTCACTCAGCTGAAAGCCTGGTGTGATGTCTTGTCAGTTTCCTCATCTCACTTCACACACTGTCCTAACGTACAAAAAAAAAAAAATTACTCTCAGCCAACTGGCAAATAAATGTGTTTGCTGTTTGGGGTAATCAAACTATATCTCCATACCCCTTGCCCTTGGCTAATTTCTTATAAAGCAGACATTTTTCATGATTTTAGCTGACTAATTCCTCCTGGTATTTCTGCCTGACAGTCCTCGATCCATGCCTAAGAGGTTGGATCCACTTCCTACCCTAGACTAAGATTCTACCCATTATTATTTGACCTCTTTTGAAAAACTCATTGCCAGCTTTATAACCTGATCTGGGCATACTCCCCATTGGGGCCTGCATTTCCTGTGGATGATGCATTGGTTTCCTAGGTGACGGCAGGAAGGAACAGACCTGTTAGCTTGTGGCTTCTGACTCACTTGCTGCAATGGACGTCACAGAATCGTGGCTGAACAAGTGGATGCTGATAAAAGCATGTGCTTAAGCGGGGCACTGGTGGTTAAAAACCATCCCATTGTACCAGCTCTCCCTCCCACTAAGCAAGCCGACAGACTGACATAAATACCAGATGTGAAAAAACAGTCAACAGATTTGGAACCTCTCTGAACTCCCGGTCCTATAGAAGTGCACAGTGGAGACCTATTTACAACCCCAATGTTTTGTTCCTTTCCCTGTTTAGAATTTCCTCTTCTTTTCTGGAATGTGTAAGTACCAGGATTCTCTAATGAAATGTCTGATGGAGGCTGAAGAGGGCGAGGTGGAGACAAGCCAAAAACTCACCAGAAGCCTGTTTACTAAGGTGACATCTCCTTTTGATCTTTCACATTTGTTCCCTGAGAGGGGAAGTAAACTCACAATGAACTAACAAATTATCAGAGTCCAGAATAAAAAACACATTCTGTTGGGCAAATTTCATGAAGCCTAGAGACAAGGAGAGACACGCATGCGCGTGCACACAGACACACACGCACACACATACAGAGATTAACTTTCTAGTTACCTCTTTTGCTATCAACTGATCCCAGCAACGTACAAGTCAAAGAAGACTGCCTGGGATAAAAAACACAAAGAGCTCCTTTGTCCTTCACAACCGAACTACTGAAGACTGAATGGATTCTTTCGATTCTTGAATTCCTTAAATGACCAACAAACCTAAAGTTTCCCTACCGGGAATAATGCCTCTTGTTTTCCACGGAGCCTTAAGGGATGCTTTAAATAGCATCAGCAAGCATCCGAATGAATTAAGACAGCAAATGTAGGTTAGCTTTATTTAGACAGATAAAGACAAGCAGAGAAAGTTGTCTGGTTCAAGGGCAGTGCAGCCTGACAGGACAGCATTTCTCAGAGGAGGGGAAATTGCTTTCGGAGAGAGATATTTCGGGCAAAGAGCAAAGATCCTTGGATCACCATGGGAAGTGATGCTAAATTCTTCCATACAGAGGAAAAGGAATTAAGAATGACTTGCCACTTGTTGAAGGAAAGATCTATGGATTTAAAATGTAAAACAGAACTTGGCATCCTCTTCTCTCTTTCCCATTCCTTAGGCAGACCATCAGAAAGGAATGTTTCCCAGAACATAAAATGGGATAGGGATTTTATGAGACTACTTCAGACGGGGATTTGAGAGCCTTAGCAAGTTCTGAGTCAGAAAATGCATCCAGTTGGAGGGGTCCCTGGAGATGTGGAAGCCCAGAAAGCAGGGAAACTGTCAGATATGGGGGCATTCACTTACTAAACAAAAATGTAGATGCTTGGGAAAAAGTTGCAGTCAATGGCCATTATCTTGTAATAACTTTTAAAGGAGTATAATCTGTACACTGAATCATAATGCAGTATACCTGAAACTAATATAATATTGTAAATCAACTATACTTCACTTAAAAAAAAGTTGCAGTCAGTGAGTTTTGTTTATTTTATTCTTCCTTTGCCCACAACCCTTAGATTATTTCCTGAAAATAAACTCCTTATGGAAAGAAGTGGGTCTAGAAAAAAATATAAGTTTCTGTGATGTTTATGGTTTCTTCACTTTCTAAATATTTGCTGGTTTCTTCTCAACTGAAAAAGCCAAATGAGGGACTTCCCTGGTAGTCCAGTGGTTGGGAATTTGCCTTCCAATGCGGGGTGTGGGGGGGTGTGGGTTCCATCCCTGGTCGGGGAGCTCAGATCCCACATGCCTTGAAGCCAAAAAAAAAAAAAAAAATCCTAAAAGCGTAAAACAGAAGCAATATTGCTTTGTGAATAAACCAATTTATACATAATACATTATTATGTTCCTAAAGTAACACTGAATTTAGACTTGTAAAAAAAATTCAGAAAATCTAAAAGTTTAGATATGCATTGATTTCTATTTCCCCCACATCTAATTTTTAGATGTTTTCTTTCTCAAGGGTCTCAGAACTTCTAAAAATTATACATCTTTATATATCACCAAGGCAGGTATCATAGTGGAAATATGTTATAACCCTGTCACAAAGCAAAATTTAAATTTCATTTTGAATTAGGTGTTTATGCCACTTTCTTTATACTTACTATTCATTCACTCATTTCATTCTTTCCTTCCTTCAACAATTATTTACTGACTAGCTACTATGTGCAAACAGAGTGAGCATCAGTCTTACTTGCTTTGCTTCTTCTTCACCAGGTACTTTTCTTTCCCTAGTCAATTCTTCTCAACTCTGTCCATCCTAAATCCATTCACTAGTTACCTGGTAAAATAGCATATGGACTAATAGTTCATCCAGTTGGGAAGTACTGTTTCACACTATAACCAAAACACACACAATTTCCCTAGTTCACTGCCCAAAACTGCACATGCCTTTTTTTTTTTTGAGGTTGAGGTATGGTTGATGTTTGATATTATCCAAGTTTCAGGTGTACAACATAGTGTTCACAATTTTTAAAGATTATATTCCATTTATAGTTATTATAAAATGTTGGCTATATTCTCTGTGTTATACAATATATCCTTGTAGCTTATTTATTTTATACATAGTAGTTTGTTTCTCTCCATATGCTTTTAACTCTTTGTGAGACTGGAAAATCAGTTAATCATTTGAAGCCATTATAATTCTAAGAAGGTGATGGAAAGCCAGTTCCTTTATTTATAAAGTAACAAATTCAAAAGATTCATATGAGATCTGATGCCAAGCTTATTTCAGTATTATATTAACTTCTTATAAAACCTCCTCACCTAAAGCCAATTCTATAAATTTTTCATTTGTATGGTTACAAGAATCTAATCAAAAGGAAAACTACTCTTTCACTTCTTTTTGGTAAAGAGACTAACATGAATGGAAATGAAAAACTTAACATCTCTGGGATCTACATTTCTTGCTCTGACACCTTTAGTCACTTAACTATTATTAGAGTATCTTTATCAAAATAGTGTGATTTGTGCTAATAATGAGACTTTTAAAATGTTCTTCAGTAAGTCAATATTAAGAACTTGTTTTTAATATTTTTTAAGTGCTAAAGGAAAAAAACCAACTCATATATGGAAGTAGAAGGCAAAGTTATAAGCAATCACTGATCCAAATAAATAAGATACTATGAATATAACTTTAAAAAATTACAGCAATTTGTGTTCTCCATGTTTGCTGCACTAAATATTACTATTTCTGTAATTTTAACAATGCTCTATAAAGAAGAAAACATTGTAATAGTATTTGACTAAGTAAAATAAGAGTCCCACATTTTATTTTTATTTTGTGACATTTGTGGCTCTTCAGCATGAAGCTGGCATTTTTCCTCTTCTGATGTAACTTCCTTCTCTGTTTCATTTTGTTTTGGTCGGGGTTATTTCAACCTCTCCCTTCTCTGAGCGGTCTTTCAGCTGTCTGTGAGATCCCAAGCTGTCACTTTGCTTCCTGAATATCCACTTCTGTTTTCTGTGGCAACACCTGCAGATAAACATCTAGCCGGCCATCCAGGTGGACACACACCTCCACACTCTCAAATTCATACATACACAGACACAGGTATACGCATGCGTGCTCAACTCCTCCACCCTCCCCCAGGGAGCTCAAACTACTTTAGCTGGTTTTTGGCCTTGGCAACAAAAGCAGCAGCAAAGCTTCTAATGTCAGTTCTCTGATCAGAACCAGTACTAATAATGTTGTTGCTGCCAAGGAAGAACTTAAGTCCCCTAGACCAAGGAGAAGACAACTGTATAGGGTAAAGATGGTAGAGCCAGATGCGTCAGGCTGCATACAGTGATCAGGGAGAGGAACAAGAGTTGGGGTTCCTCTACCTGAAGTGCTCTGCCTTCATTGTTGACAGCCATGTACTGATTTTTTAAGACTCGGCTCAAGTATCACCTCTTTCTGAAGCTTTTCCTGACTGGTTGACTGTCCTTTCCTCTGTTCCCATAAAATCCTTGTTTGGTTAGATGCTTATCTTCTCCCCTATTCCCCCAAAACCCATTAGATTGAAACTTTTAAAGGCATGGACCTTGGCTGATTCATCTCAGTACCTGACACATAGCAGGCATTCAATAAATGTTGTATGGGTGAACAGAGTCCACTGCTCCCCTCCCATGGGTGAAAGTAGCAACTGACTTTTGGTGGAGGGGGAAAGAAAAGGTTGTCCTAATGGTGTGTTTTCTCCTCTTTAAAGTTAACATTGGAAGTAAAGAGAGCAGCGTGATGCTGTGAGGATGACCCTCCACGTGTGAAAATAACTGAGCAACGAGCAGAGCAGCTGTCTCATCACTGTCCCTATCACTGGGATTTCTTCAGGTGACCAATAGATAAGTCCAATCCTACTTACAAGGTAAGGCTTTGAAAACCTTGCAAGTGTGAATGAGAAGAAAGTGTTGTATCAAGGAAGGTTGTATTAGGAATGGGAAAATATGGCCCGTATATGTTAAATTGATGAATATGTTTCATGTTCCAGAGTAAAATGTTGGAACATTTTAAATGTTTTAACATCAAGGAAGGGTAAGGATAAGACAGAACTGTGTTGGGTTCTTTACTTGCCTGATCTCATTTTAACCCTCACAAAGAGATCTTATTGTCTTTGTTTTATAAGTGAAGAAAGTGAGGCTTGGAATGGATTAAAATTGGGAAGCCACCTCAGTACTAATACTTAGCAGAGCTTAGATTAGAACCCAAATTTGTCTGACTCCAAAATCCTTCTTACTGTTGGTTCCTCTCAAGAGCTATTTTTTTAAATTATTTTTTCTTTTTTTTTAAATTAAAAAAATTTTTTTTTCTTTCTAACTAAATTTTTAAAATTTATTTATTTATTTATTTTTGGCTGCGCTGGGTCTTCGTTGCTGTGTGTGGGCTTTTTCTCTAGTTGCGGAGAGCGGGGGCTACTCGTCATTGCAGTGCACAGCCTTCTCATTGCGGTGGCTTCTCTTGCTGCAGACTACGGGCTCTAGGTGCGCAGGCTTCAGTAGTTGTGACACTTGGGCTCTAGAGTTGACTTTAAGTTTTCAGAGAGGTTGAAAAATATATGTATTGAGCACTGACGATAGGCCACACACAAGGCAGGGCAGCATGAGGGTATAATAAACCATCCTCTGCTCAAGGAGCTGAGTAGCTAGTGCAGGAAGCTGACACATAAACATGGGCTGAACAATAGATGATGAAATCAGGGCTACTGTGAAGGGAGGTGTCACGAGCTGCTTGAGAACTGGGGGAAGGAGTGGTTGGTCCTGGTCACGCATGGAGGGCGAGGAATGTTCTACAAACCACGGGAAGATGGCATTTTGAGGAGGCCAGGGAGGACTCAGCAAGCATTGGGGTGCTGCAGAGTAAGGAAGGGAACATATAACAGGAGTGGAGTGACAAGTTCAGTGAGGTCGGCGTACAGGGGTGTGTGGTTGGAATAATGGAGGGTGAAGGTTGGTTGGACCCAGACCGTGGAAGGCTTTGAATAGGAGTCTGAACTTGAAATGAAGAGTTACTGAAGGTTTTGAAATAGGGGAAGCCAAGGATCCAACCAAATCCTTGACTAAAACATCCGAAAGTATTGCTGAATCCATCCTGACACCAAATCACAAGTACAAAAAGTACACAAAACAGAAAAATATAGAAAATCAATATTCTTAATCAAGACTCAACAAAGTGGCCTGCTTACTTCTGCGGAAACAGCAAATGAAGGGATATGTGACCGAATCACCAGCTCAAACCCCACCTGCCCTCTTCCTTCTGCTTTGGCCAAAGGTGGTCCCATTCTCTTGATTCCTAAGACTACCTCATCAACAAGAAGACCTGGGGCAACAAATACAATCCCTTCCTCCCCTCAAAAGGAAAAATTCCCACAGAGAAATGAAAATTCCCCTCACTTCCTTCCTTTCTTCAGAAGTCAGCCCGTGAAGATTGCTTAACTCTTCTGTCACCTCAATACACCAGACAAACATCCTAGAATGGGAACTGGATCCTGATGGCTTAATTGAGTTAAAAGGAAAAGGGTAGATCTTCTAAAAGCCTGTCAATGGTTTCAGAGTGCCTCTCACGTCTCTGAAAGCCCAGTGGTGGTTCTCAGTTCCTCAGCAAGAGTGAATGAATTTCCTAGCACAGAATTCAAAAGCTCTGGAAGTCAGCAGTTCTGAAAGACTGCAGAAAGGTCTTGTTTACATTTTTCTCTTGGGCTGAAACCCATCTATTTAAACTTTAACTAGAGGCAATTATAAAACCGTGGTGAGGGACTACTTCCCTGGTGGTGCAGTGGTTAAGAATCCGCCTGCCAATGCAGGGGACATGGGTTCGAGCCCTGGTCCGGGAAGATCCCACATGCCACAGAGCAACGAAGCCCGTGCGCCAAAACTACTGAGCCTGCGCTCTAGAGCCTGAGAGCCACAACTACTGAGCCCGTGTGCCACAACTACTGAAGCCTGTGCGCCTAGAGCCCGTGTTCCGCGACAAGAGAAGCCATCGCAATGAGATGCCCACGCACCGCAACGAAGAGTAGCCCCCGCTTGCCGCAACTAGAGAAAGCCCACGCGCAGCAACGAAGACCCAACGCAGCCAAAAAATTAATTAATTAATTAAAAAATAAAAATAAAACCTTGATGAGCCGGAGATGGGCAGCCTGCACAAGATGGGGAGACAGATGCCAACAGCCTGGCATTGAAGGAGGAAAGAGAGGGAATATTTTGAGAAAGGAGTCAAGGAAGAACTACAAAGAAGGTTTTGGAAACAAAAGGTATCACCTAGGAAGCTGCTTTTCAGGAGAATAGGGAGAGAAGTAGTGGGCGAGGGGAGGGAAGAAGGCAGGAGAGTGGGCAGGGAAGACAGGTAGGTGGGTAGGGCTAAGGTTGTCACGATCCCACCAGTTCACAAGTGCCACGCTGTAAGAGCTGACTGCTGTAGCTCCTACTCTTTATACCTTTTTTTTCCCTCTTGGGTCAAAAGTTCATTAACCCAGGGCATCAGTGGGTCTGAGAGGCCTGGCTGGAGCAGACATGCCCGGCTGCCAGGACACAGGCTCTCTTCCCCGAAGGCCAAGCCTCCTCTTCGATTCAGGTTTTCCTGGCAAAGACCCACCTTGGAGTTGATGAGCAGTCCAGTGACGTCAGAGGAAATACCCCACTTGACAAAGGACCCTGCTCCAGCTGCCAATAAACTGAACTCATTAGCATGCCCTGATCTGGGCCCTAAGATTTGGTGAGCCCGAAGAACAAACTCAGAGAGAAATAGCTGTTGCTCCAAAGTGAATGTTTTTATTCTGGATTTGAGGATGTTTGTGGACCTGACATTGACACTAGGGCCAGTTTTAGATGCATACACAAATATGGGGAGATCTACAAGACACAAGCACCCCACCACCACCCCATCAAGCTCTCTGTGTAGAGGAGCCTGACATTCTACCCCTAGATATTCACTCCTTTGAGTTTCCTAACTTTTTGGTTTTGAATGTCCTTATTAACATGCAAACGCAGTACACAGAAGAGAGCCCTTGTCTGAGATGTAATCAGCTAATTTTTTAGCAGGAATTCACTTTCTATCAATTCCATCCAGATTAGAGCTAGGGCTCTGTGGGAGGAAGATCCAGACAAGCATCGTGGAGATGGAGAATGGGCAGAGGCCTCGGAAATTATAAGCAGGGAAGCTGGCAGGCATCACAGAAGATGCCAGAGACAACTGAGACCGGCACCTCAACATAAGTCAGCAGCTGAAAGCCAAGCTCATCTTAATGTTTTGTGAAACTTTCTTCTCTGCTAACCCAGCTCTTAGCAGGGAAAGCCGTTTGGGGCACAGCCAGAGGATGACAGGGAAGGTCAGAGGATTTGCAGATATTCGGGGCCAGGGCAGGGTCTCCCAGGGCACAGAGGCCAAGGTCGTGGGCTTCTCTCCAGACTAGCTTGCTACTCTCACAAGAAGATCTGTCCTACAGCTCTGAGCTGTACCCCCAAGTCCAGCCAACCATCTAAAAATATCATGATGCTGTTTGTAAGGGCCTGGGTGGAGAATGTGGGGATGGCTCGCTGCAAGCTCACTCTGATTCGGGACAGACAGATCCCAGGGTAAGATTCTTGCTTATGTGTGTGTGGGTATGAGGGGAGACTTCATAAGAGGACTATTGATATTTTATTGTATTAAACATACACTGAAATTTTATTTCTTAAAATTTGTATGAGTAGAAGTTGCTTTTTTGCATCCTTATCCCTAGAGAGAGAAAATCTGCTTCTGATGTCGTGTTCAGGAGGTAGCCTGTGAACGACTGCTAGCAGGTATCCCAAGAGCTGCACAGAAATTTCCAAGGGATATACACATTGCCCAGCACCTACCAGAGGGTGTTATACCTTGGAGAAGATATTTTGTAAAATCACACATGAGATTTTCAAGGGAAAGCCTGGGGGACCGTACATAAAACCAGACAGGAAACAGTATAGTGGTAAAAAACACAGATTCAGGAGCCAGGCTGGCTGGGTTCAGATCCTGCCAGTACCACTTAGCTCTGTGACCTTGGACAAGTCACTTAACCTCTGTGGGCCTTAGTTTTCTTATCCATAAAATTCAGATAATAGTAATTCTCAGTTCACAGTTCTCAGGGTTGTTATAAGGATTAAATAAGTTAATATTTAAAGGGTTAAATGAGTTAATATTTAAAAGCACTTAGAACAGTGTTTGTCATAGCAAGAACTATTTAAGTGTTACATGTGAAAAGTAACAAATCAAATCTCCAGGTCTGGAAACCTCACTTGGTTCTATGATTGACCCTGTCTCCAAGAAGGCCTTTGGTTGGCTCTGGCCTGCACTTAACCTCCCACCATACCAGCATGAGGAGACAGAAGGAAGATACCCTGGAACCTTTCACCTCCAGGCTTCCCCTCAAGCACTAGACAAGGCACTTGTGTCCTACTCTGAAGCCTAGCAATGTGCATGCCCAGGGCTGAGGCCAAGCCAGAACCACCAACGGGGAGCTCTGTCTGGTGCCTGGGCCAGAAATGGGAGTTCCTTATTGCAAACCCCTCAAGCCCTTGGCAGGCTCCTTGCTTGTGCTGTCACTAAATGCTGCCCCAAGCCAGGGTTACAGAACACAAGGAAAAGCCCTAATTGAGAAAGGTAGAAAAGCAGAGAAACGAGCAGGTGGCAGGAAGAAGGATCAGGGCAAGAGGAGACCTAACACACACGGAAAAAAGTAGAAAAGCTCTAGTACGTGCAAGGAAACTTTTTTTGTCTATTTTTGATCAAGTGAAAAACACAAACACAAGAGAATAAACTGAGCAACTAGAATCAGACTGAGCCAGTGGAGGGAGGGAAGAGGCAGCAGAACTGCAAATACATGCTAATTACCTCACCCTTCCTCAGGGACCTGCAAGCATGGCCCCAGAGCCATTTGTACCACAGCCTAATAATGATTTCATTTCACGGACTTGCTTCCACTTTTTTTCTTAACAAAGTCCATCACAACTCTGTTTTGGGAAGTAGAAACAGTATCTATCTTTAGGAAACTTAACTGCCAAAAAAGCTCGGATAAGCATAATTAAGAAGTAAAGAATAGTTGGATAGTTGGTGTGACTAGGACAAATACCAAATCACAAATATTTTAAATTCTTCCCCTTCTGGGCCCTAAGCAGAGAGGTGCCTTTGTTTGCTGAATTGGCTCACAGATGACTTGGCTTTTGTGTGTTGTGTAGGATGTCGAATGGGGAGGAGAAACCAGAGGAAGGTCAAATATTTGTCAAGTGCCTACTATGTATCAGGCATTCGGCTAGATGCTAGAAATTCAAGAGTGAACAAAACAGGCAGGTCCCTGTCCTCATAAAGCTAACACTTTTTTTTTTAATTGTAGTAAATTACACATAACATGAAATTTACCATCTTAACTCTTTTTAAGTGTATAGTTCAATAGTGTTAAGTATGTTTACACTGTGGTGTAAATACTCTCTAGAATTTTTCCATCTTGCAAAACTAAGACTCTATGCCCATTAAACAATCCCATTTCCCCTTCCCCCTAGGCTGGGGCGACCAACATTCTACTTTCTGTTTCTATGAATTTGATTAACCTAGATTCCTCATAGAAGTGGAATCATACAACATTTGCCTTTTTGTGACTGGCTTATTTCATAATATCCTCAGGGTTCATCCATGTTTAGCATGTGTTGAAATTTCATTCCTTTCTAAGGCTGAATAATATTCCATTGTATGTATAGACCTCATTTTGTGTATTCATTCATCTGTTGATGGACACTTGGATTGCTTCCACCTTTTGGCTATTGTGAATAATGCTGCTATGAACATGGGTGTAAAATATGTCTCACTCTTTTAAGGAGCTTATCCCATCATATTTGGATTATTTATTTGCCCATTAGTTGGGCCAACTAGGTGGGTAGCTGCACAAGGACCTAGGTTATTTATCTTTGCATTCCAACTTCCTGTATAGTGCTGGCACATAGTAGGAACTCAATAAATATTTCTTGAACAAAATAATTTATTTTTACACTTCTTAGTCACTACTGCAGCAGCTGGCTGTTTTACATATCTTAATAAATCAGTTTTGCAATTTTTTTTTTTTTTTTTTGGTACACGGGCCTCTCCCTGCTGTGGTCTCTTCCGTTGCGGAGCACAGGCTCCAGACATGCAGGCTCAGCGGCCAGGCTCACGGGCCTAGCTGCTCCCTGGCATGTGGGATCTTCCCGGACCGGGGCACAAACCCGTGTCCCCTGCATCGGCAGGCAGACTCTCAACCACTGTGCCACCAGGGAAGCCCTAAGTTTTGCAATTTTAATGAATGCTATTTTGATTATATTTACATACTAAGCTAGTTTATGTAAGGGGATTAGTATTAAAAAATCTAAATCTTAATCAAAATTCACTTTTTAGATGAAATGCTACTGACAATTCCTTCCCACTCACTTTGGTTAAAATCAACTCTTGCTGCTCTTATTTTTCTCCCTCCTTTTCTTTCTTTTCCTCAAGTCATAGCATTGCATAGATCTTGAGGACTTCATTATGGGTCTCCTTAATTCAGGGGACATCCTGATGAATAGAGCTAGGCATGGGCCTAGAGTTTGGTTTTCTCAGCTCAAAACCTTGCATTGAGGGTCATTTTCTACAAGGCACAGCATGAACAAAGCACAGCCCTACCTCTGGAGGAATCTATCTTATTCTTGGCCACAATTAAGAAAGAGGCCTCAGTTTTCTCGGGTGTAGAAAATAGTATTTACCTCCATTCCCCATTACCCACGTGACAAACACAGACACAACTCTAACATTTACAAAACACAAGGAGCTGAAAGACATTGTGAAAATTCTGAGTAGCACTGTCTTTGATGATAATTACTATAAATAGTATCATCAGTTTTAGAAGCTAGCTCTGTAAATCCTTTACAAAATAGACATTTAGAACTATGATTTCTAGTCAAGGTAGCATTGTTGTACAAATCTTTGGGGTACTTATTCAGCTCCAAACATAAAGCAATGGTTTTTAAAATGTAAAAGAGAAAAACGAAAGACACAGTTGGCCCCAAGTATAAACTTTTCTACGGGCCAGAAATGCAAAGCAACGAATAAGAGGGAAGACATGGGCCTGTTGGCCTCCAGGTATGAAAGGAGGTAGAAAATGCTCTAAAGGGGCTTCTGCAGGGGAAGGGAGACTAAAAGTGATCTTCATGGGGTGAGGGAAGTGGATGGGAACCAGACCAGATTCACTGCTTGAAACTATGGACTACACTGTGAACCTTCATTCCCATACTCACAAACTAGCTTGTTAAAGAGCTGACCACTGCCTAATGATGGGCCTTTCATGAGGGAATGATGAGGCAGGAAGACAGGACACATGATAGGAAACTGGATCAAGCAACCACAGACCTCCATGACTGACTTATGACATCTCCATCAACACAGTAAGGGAAAAAATAGATAAACTCTCTTTATAGATAAAATGATTGTCTATAAAGAAAATCAAACAGACTATACTGAAAAAAATATTATAACTAAAAAGACAATTCAGCAAGGTTGCTGGGTATAAGATCAACATACAAAATTCAATTGCAATCCTATACCTCAGTATTTATCCAAGACAATATTTAATAGCAAAAAAGGACACTATTCTTAATACTAATAAACAATAAAGTGCTTAGGAATAACAAAAACATAAAGTGTGGATTTATATATAAAAAACTTTTATGGAAAAAGTTAACTAAGATTTAAATAAGTAGATATGTATCATATTCATGAATTCAAATATTCATTATAATGAAGATGTCAGTTCTCCTAAAGTTAACATTTCATTTCAATGCAAACCCAATTTTAAAAATCGCAGGGACTTCCCTGGTGGCACAGTGGTTAAGAATCCACCTGCCAAGGCAGGGGACACAGGTTCAAGCCCTGGTCCGGGAAGATACCACATGCTGCGGAGCAACTAAGCCTGTGCGCCACAACTACTGAGTCTGCGCTCTAGAGTCTGTGAGCCACAACTACTGAAGCCCGCGTGCCTACAGCCCATGCTCCGCAACAAGAGAAGCCACCACAATGAGAAGCCCGTGCACCGCAATGAAGAGTAGCCCCCGTTCGCCACAGCTAGAGAAAGCCTGCACACAGCAACGAAGACCCAGCGCAGCCAAAAATAAATAAATAAAATAAAATAAATAAATTTATAAAAAAAAATCCCAACCTGCTTTAGTAACATGGAACAATGATCACAAAATTCATGTAGAAGAGTATAGGGTCAAACTTATTATAGTAGTTGGGGATTCCTTTGGCTGCAAGTAAAAGAATGTAAAACTTAAAGTGGCTTAAATAATAAGGTTTATTATTTTACATCTCAGGATGTCCACTGATAAGTGATTTCAGTATTGATAATTCAGCAGCACAATGACATCATGGGAATCTGTGACCTTTTCTGTCTGCTTAGCCATTCTTGGTGTGCTGGACTACACTCCTCCCTTCAGAGTGGCAAGATGGCTGCCACAGTTGCAGACATTACATTTTCCTCCAAATCTATAAAAAGAGAGGCAGGGCAAGTCTGTTCCTTATGTACATTTTAAAAATACTTATTTATTTATTTACTTACTTACTTTTGGCTGCGTTGGGTCTTCGTTGCCATATGCGGGCTCTCTCTAGTTGCGGTGAGCGGGGGCTCCTCTTCGTTGTGGTGCGCGGGCTTCTCATTGCGGTGGTTTCTCTTGTTGTGGAGCACGGGCTCTAGGTGCGTGGGCTTCAGTAGTTGTGGCTCGCGGGCTCAGTAGTTGTGGCTCACAGGCCCTAGAGCACAGGCTCAGTAGTTGTGATGCATGAGCTTAGTTGCCCCACAGCATGTGGGATCTTCCCAGACCAGGGATCGAACCATGTACCCTGCATTGGCAGATGGATTCTTTTTTTTTTTTTTTTTTTTTTTTTTTTTGCGGTACGTGGGCCTCTCACTGTTGTGGCCTCTGCCGTTGTGGAGCACAGGCTTTGGACGCGCAGGCTCAGCGGCCATGGCTCACGGGCCCAGCTGCTCTGTGGCATGTGGGATCTTCCCGCACTGGGGCACGAACCCGTGTCCCCTGCATCCGCAGGCAGACTCTCAACCACTGCACCACCAGGGGAACCCGGGCAGACGGATTCTTAACCACTGTGCCACCAGAGAAGTCCTCTTATGTACATTTTTAAGTGAGAAGAAAACTTACCTATCCCATCCCATCTCCACTCTAGTGCAAGTCCACTTAGGTCTCATTGGCAAGAGATGCAACATATGCTTATGGCCAAACCAATCCCAATGGAATGAAATTACTTTAATGGGCTTAGACTGAGTACTATAAGATAAGGTTCATGGACACCTGTAAACAATTTAGGTTCAAGTTAGAAAGGAGAAAGAGACAATATTCTTTGGTCAGATAACCAACCGCAATACCCAAGGCAATTTTGAAAAGGAATAAGTCAGGGGGGTTGCCTTACCAAATATCAAATTTTTAAGAAAAATTTTTTATTGGAATATAGTTACTTTAAACGTTGTGTTAGTTTCTGCTATACAGAAAAGTGAATCAGTTATATGTATACATATATCCCCTCCCTTCTTTTTTAGATTTCCTTCCCATTTAGGTCACCACAGAGCATTGAGTAGAGCTCCCTGTGCTATACAGTAGGTTCTCATTAGTTATCTATTTTATACATAGTACTCTCTATATGTCAATCCCAATCTCCCAGTTCAAGTCCCCTTCCCCCTCAAATATCAAAATTTAAAACCAGAGGTGGTATAACAAACCAGGAGTGAAAAGATGAACTATTTAGGAAATATGTGTTGGAATAATTATACATGTATTTTCTCTTTCATATCACAAGAAGTTTAAGTTGGTTTAAAGACCTAAATGTGAATTGTCAATTTTTATACTTCTAGAAAAAATATAAGAGATTATCTTTACACCCTTGGGATAGAAAAATTTATTAAATAAAGCATAAAATATAAAGGAAAAGATTGATACATTTTACTGATTTAAAATAAGAAGAATTCATCAGCAAAGTGAATAGACAGTCTTAGACTGGGAAAACATATTTTCCCAGACAAAAAACAATCAAGGTATTAGTATTCAAAAATTATAAAGAACTCCTACAAAGCAAAAAGAAAAAGAAACACCTAGAAAGAAAAATTGGCAAAGGATATGAATAGGCCAATTAACAGAAGAAAAACCCTAATGGTCAACAGACATACAAGAAGATGTGAAATCTCGGTAGAAATTAAGGGAAAATGAAATAAAATAATAAAAAGTTACTATTTCATATCCATAAGTAGGCAAAAATTTTAATTCTGAAAAAACCAAAAGTTAGCGTCATGTGGGAAAACAATACTCTTAGAAAGCAAAATGATGATATATGTTAGTAGAAATCGTAAGACCCAGCTGTTCCTCTTAGGTATATTGCCTATATTAGTGCTTCTCAGCCAGCAGCGATTTTGCAGTGTTTGAGGACGTTTCTGGTTTTCACACCTGTGTGTGTGTGTGTGTGGGGGGGGGGGGTGCTACTAGTAACTAGTGGGTAAAGGTGAGGGAAGCTGCTTAATACCCTACTCCACAACATAGAATTATTCAGCCTAAGAGTTCAATAATGCCAAGGTTGAAAAATCCTGGCCTAGAAAAACTTTCATATGGTGTTTGTACACCAGCAGGCTGCTATTTAAGCGTTAACTCCAGCATTGTTTGTTACAGCAAACAACAATAAAAAACTAAAAACAACCTACATGTCAATAATGCAGGAGGATGGATAAGGAACTTGTGCATATTCTAACAAGGGAATAATGTACAACAGTTATAATTAATGAGTTAGTTCTTCAGGTTGCAACATGAGTAAGTCTAAAAAATAATGATAACTAAAAAAGCATTGCAGAATGTTATGTACAGCATGATATAGTATTCCTTTACATTTTACAAATACAAAGCAATACCATGTTTGTTTATGAATATATACATATAACAGAAAAGTATAAAAACATGCATAGGAATGATTTATAGTAACTTCATGATAGTGATTACTTTGGGGAAAAGAGGAAAGGAGAAAAAACGGAGAAAAACAGAGAAATGAATGGGATCAGGCTTCAAGTTGTACTTAAACCTTTTACAAAAATACAAACAAAAGACCCTAAAGCAAATAAGTCAAATATTGATTTGTTGAGTGTTGTATACTCAGATGTTTGTTAAACTATGTTCACTATTTTTCTGTTTGTTTGAAATATTTTATAATGACAACATTTTAAAGTATTTTATGAGCTGCATTTGCAAGAATGAGTATTCTTTGTGTGTCTCAGGAGCATGGAGATGGTAGAGGGAGCCAGTGTTTCCAGAAGAAACTGTGTCGCTCCAAAGGAAAATTAGAGAAGGGGAAAGTGACCCTTGAATAAAAAAGAGTCTATTCATCTAAAGACCCCTCCCAGGGATTCTTGGCAGGATGAGAGCTGGCTTTCCTGCTGCGCCAGTGATTGGTAGGCTATACCTCTGTCCATGGTCCTATTCCTCTCCCTCAAACAACCTTAGAAGAATTTAGAGGGAGGTTCAAATTTGCCTTGTAGGAAGACATTAAAGTGTTCTAGATAAAGCTAAGAAGCTGAGAGAAGAGGAAATATTGTGGGTACAGCAGATCTTGAGTATTTGGAAAAAAGTTCTGACAGTCTGCCATAGATGCTACCAGCAGAGGGAATCCTGCTAGACAGCCATTCTTTGTAACAATGATGAAAAGCATTTATCAGAGGAGTGAGCTCCGCTCACGCTGAGGTCTGCTCAATAAGGATGATACTGTCATCTCCCTAGCATTTCATATTTTTAAAGAAAGTTTCTTATTCCTAACGTTTTTCGTAATTTCTTTCCAATACTACTGTAAGACCAGTCGATATCCACCTCTTGCTTTTACAGAGATGGGGAGAGACTAGAAAAGCTTCTCCAAAGACTTAGGTTCTTTCTAGTAACCACTATTTTTACCTAAGCCACTAGGGATGAATAAACAATGAGAGTAACTCAACTGAGAAAGATATTTTATGGGCATCCCAGAGTAATCACCTATCTTTTAAAAAGAAACAACATTTCTTGAGCTCCCAGGAGGTGTCTGGCACTACACAAAGTGATATGAGCGTGAGAGTGCAGAACATAATGTTTGGGAACATAATGTTCCTCCGGGGACTTAAAAATTAATGCAGATCCAAAACCGTTAAAAAATACAAAGGTTTGTTGTAATAAATTATGGAAAAACATAATGAAAGGTGTAGGGGCAAAAATCCCAAGCACAGTGATAAACTAGGGAACATGAAAGCAGAATATGATGGGCCAACTAACCTCAGGAAAACATAGACTCCCAGTATGGGCAGAATAGAAGATACCCTGTGAAGTCCATTTTGCAGACTTGGTTACTTGTCCATACACACAAAATCAATAGCTGTTTTTGATGGGTCACTGGCAAAAAAAAATGTACTCTTCTCTTCTATAGATGGGAGTCCAAACCATCCAGCATACAGTAAAATGTTTAGGAAAAAAAATATGTGGGTTGGTAAACTTTTAATCTACAAAACTATATGTCTAGTGGTGGATGATAGCACTAATGGAAATACATGCAATTGGGTTTGTAGATGCTGATTTTTAGCAGCAACCAGAAACTGTGCTAAAAGCTCAATTTGGCCTACTTTACATTCCCTGGGTAAGTGAGTGGGGAAATTTTCATGAGGCTATGTGTTATATTCAGTAGAGGGAATAAAGAAATACATGAACACTGTGATATAGAGGTAAGAAAGTATCTTAATAGAAATATGTACTCTAGTCTAGGACGTTTCTCCACCAAAGTGATGGAAAGTACTTGGAAATGCAGGGACCTAACTGGTCCTGAAACTGAACTTTCTCCATCACCCCAGCTTTCCTCTTTAAACAACTTCTACCTTGTTAACCTATTAATGCTACGAGTCAGTTTTATATATTGATAGTCAGCTTTTGATTTGAGCCCCCACATGGTCACTGCAACTTTGTTCACTTTTATACTTATCCTTTCACATTTTCTAGTATTACAGTAATATGAAAAGATAAAAATGTCTAGAAATTTTTATCCCTTGTATTAGGCAAGAAATTACACAGTCACATCCACATGGATATCTAATAGACATCTCAAACTGAAAATAGCCAAAAGAGAACGCTTGATTTTTTTCCCTTAATCTTCTTATATCAAATAACAAGAGGCTTAAACAGAATTTTACTTTTCTCATAAACAAGATGTCTGGCACTAGATGATTGCTGGTGTTGGTTCAGCTGCTCAACGCTACCATCAAGGACCCAGGCAATTTCTATTTTTTTCCTGCTTCACCATCTTTAACATCATCAGGTCTTTTGTCTTGTACTCATAAGAAGCCTGCTGTGTCTGCAGGCATTGTGATGGTGTTCAAGATAGCCATATCTATTCCCAGAAGGCTTTCAGTTAGGTCTCATTAGCCAGAAGTGAATCACCCCTAGCTGCAAAGAAGATGGGGGAATTGAATATCTAGCAAAAGAAAATGTGATTATTATGACTGAGTTACACCACTCATGATTCATCACTTGGGGCTGGACATCTTGTCTCCTCAACCAAGTCAGGGCTCTGTTAGCAAAGAGGAAGAGAGGAATGGCTATTGGGGAGGGAATTAACAGTCTGCCACACTTCTCATTCCCAGCCTACCTGTCTCACTAAGTAGCATCACCATCTACCCAGTGCCCAAGCCAATAATGGAGGAGAGAACTTTGATTCCTTTCTTTCTTTGATGTGTCACGTACAAACCACCAGAAAGCTCTGTTGACTCCACCTCCCATATATACCCCCAATCCACTGTATTCTCCCATTCACTGCTACCATCCTAGTCCAAGTCACCACTGTTCACCTGAATTAGTGCAGTTTCCTCCTAAAGATCTCTGTGCTTTCATTCTTGCCCTGTAGAATTCGTTGCCCATACAGAAAAACACTGCCTTGCTTGAAACCTCCTATTGCCTTCCCATCTCACCTAAAATCCAAATTCCTTCCTTTGATCTTCCATGCCTAAAAGGTCTAAGCTCTACCTGTCCAACTGCATCTTTTTGTTTTTAAATTTATTTATCTTATTTTATTTTTGGCTGCCTTGGGTCTTCATTGCTGCATGCGGGGCTTTCTCTAGTTGCAGTGAGAGGGGGCTACTCTTCCTTGCCATGCCCGGGCGGCTTCTCTTGCTGTGGAGCACAGACTCTAGGTGCACAGTCTTTGGTAGTTGTGGCTTGCAGGTTCTAGAGCGCAGACTCAGTAGTTGTGGCACGCGGGCTCAGTAGTTGTGGCTCACGGGTTCTAGAGCACAGGCTCAGTAGTCGTGGCACATGGGCTTAATTGCTCTGCAGCATGTGGGATCTTCCCGGACCAGGGCTCAAACCCGTGTCCCCTGTGTTGGCAGGCAGATTCTCAACCACTGCGCCACCAGGGAAGCCCCCAACTGCATCTTGTAACCACTTATCTGTCTGCCACTAAGTTCCAGCCACTTAAGCTTTCTTTCTCTTCCTCAAACTCAAATTCATTACCATCTTGGGGACTTCTGAACCAACTATTCTCTCCATCTAGGATGCTCTTCATTCTGATCTTTTCACCACCAGTTCCTCCTTGTCATTTATTATTTTTATTTTTTTATTGTTTTTTTGGCCATGCAGTATGTGGAACTTCCTCAACCAGGGATGGAACCTGTGCCCCCTGCATTGGAAGCACGAAATCTTAACCACTGGACCACCAGGGAAGTCCTCCTCCTTGTCATTTAATCACTGTTCAAATGTCATCTTTTCAGAGAAGTCTTCCCTGGACATGAAAACTAAAATAGTCCTCTAGGCATCCATCACTTCATCCTATTTTGTTTCTCTGTAATGCACCTATCACTGTCTAACATTATCTTGTTTATCTCTTTATGTATCATGTCATGAAATACAACTATTTCTTTATTTTCCAACTCCTCCACACTAGAATATAAGCTTTATAAGAGCAGACACCTTGTCTATTGTGTTCACTGCTATAGTCCTAGCACCTAGATCAAGGTACATGGTAGACTCTCACTGACTATTTCTGAATGAATGAATAAATGAAGGGAAAGATTTATAAGTGGAAACTTTAGCAATAAAAACAACATCTGTAACATATTATCAACATCCTGAGAGTTATTCTTTATAGAGCAAAATCACTTTGTTAGTTAAAGAATATAAAATGTGTTATGCTTTAAAGAGATCACAATTAATAAGCAACACTAATTTCTCCCACTCAGCCTCTTTCCTCCTGTGTCTTCCTTTCGAAAGCTAAACACACCACATGTACTCTTAACTTAGCACTCTATCAATGCAATTATTGAATACCTTCTCCCCTGACTTCTTTCCTTTTGCCTAATAATATGATTACATTTTCTCACTATTTTCTGAAGGTCTGGGACAATTTAAAAGAAACATTTGGGGAACATCCTTCTCTCCTTTAATTTTGGCCAAGATTTCAAGAAGGGAAAAACCCAAATGTTCTTGGAAAAAGAGAGAAATACTTAGCATCTGAAATTTCTGCCTTCTTCTGATGTTTTTACATTTCTGTATGTGTTCTTTCTAAAGGCTAAAATCATTTCCACTCCCTTCACCAGAAGACCAGATTTTTCATCAGGCTGTCCTCCAGGTAAAATGCTAAAGTCAGAGAAATTAATACGCAATCCTCCTTCATCTCCCTTTCTATGATCCACTCAGCCCTTTCCACACCATCTCAATCCCGAGGTGACCCTTTGCAGGTGTAGGCTTCTGGATCAGCAGCTGGCTGGGCCCAAGGCTCAGCCTGCATTCTAGGCCTCCTGTGCATCTGGCAGGCCGTGGCACATTGAAATTGTGCAACAAAAACTTCGGGACATTCACATTTACACTAGGGACACAGCATCTTAGTGAGGCTGATCCAGTATATTCCAAAATGCCCCTGTGTTTAGAAATATCTTCAAATACTGCTCATAAATTACACACAAAGAATCCCTGGGTTTTTGAACTTCCAGACTTGTCAACAGAAAGTAACAAAAGGATTCTCATCTTCAAAGTTCTTCAGTGAATATACTAAAAACAGGAATAGGGACTTCCCTGGTGGTCCAGTGGTTAAGAATCGGTTCTGCAACTCATGGGACACCAGTTGGATCCCGGGTGGGGGAACTAAGATCCCACATGCTGTGGGGAAACTAAGCCCACGCACTGCAACTACAGAGCCCACGTGCTCTGGAGCCCACATGCCACAACCAGAGAGCCCGTGGGCCGCAACTAATGACCCTGTGCGCCACAATTAGAGGGAAGCCCGCACACTGCAACAAAAGATCCCGAGTGCCGCAACTAAGACCTGATGCAGCCAAAAAATAAATAAATATATATATTTTTTAAAAAAACAGGAATAAACTGGTCCTCTATACTCACTGCAGCCTCAGCCCCTCCCGCTTCCTCACCTACCATCACCATCCCCCACCCCACACCCATGTCCAGCTCCACGTCTACACATTACAATCTCTTGAACATTGACAGGCTCCTGAAACACATGTCCCCAAACAGCCTTGCAACATTTTTGATCATGCATCAGTAAAAAATGTGGGGATGTGTAGCACCAAAATATGTAATTAAAAAATAAACCATATTCATATATATATATATATTTTTTTTTTTTAAGGAAGGAATAAAATAAAAAATAAATTCTTTGATTCAATACTGTTGGGAACCTATATCCGGATCATATCTCAGGTTAACTGGGAAACTCTATTTCCTCATGGTTATCTGAATTCTAAAGATATCTTCCCAAGATTACCAGGCCTGGTTATTCAGTCAAACACTAATCTAAATACTGCTGTGAAGAGATTTTGCAGATGTAAAGTCCCAAGTCAGTTTACTTCAAAATATGATAATCCAAGTGGGCCTGGCCCAATGAGGGGAGCCCTTTAAGAGAACTGTTTTCCTCAGTAGGTAGCAGAAGAGGAAGTCAAAGAGATCTGAAACATGAGAACGATTCCAAGGTGATTGCT
Source organism: Tursiops truncatus (assembly GCF_011762595.2). Classification (NCBI taxonomy): domain Eukaryota; kingdom Metazoa; phylum Chordata; class Mammalia; order Artiodactyla; family Delphinidae; genus Tursiops; species Tursiops truncatus. Next base: position 84,107,688 of record NC_047042.1, on the reverse strand, counting down.
GGCTTTGAAGACAGAGCAAACCAGTGAGAAGGAATGTGTGGGGCCTCTAGGGGCCAGAGGAAACAGGGACCTCAGTGCTCCAGGCATAAGGAACTGGGTTCTTCCAGCGGTCTGAGTGAGCTTGAAATCAGACTCTTGCCCAGAGCCTCCAGATAAGAGTCCAGCCTGACTAACACCTTGATTTCCGCCCAGTGGGACCCCAGGCAGAGAACCCAGCCAAACCTACCGGGTCTTCTGACCTACAGCTGTTGCTCCAACCCCGAAGTTTCTGGTAATTTTCTATAGAGCAGTAGAAAACTAACACATCCCTTTGGTTTTCACATCTCTAAATAAAAGTAATAATGTCTGGCTAGTCCAAGAAGCACTCAGAAAACAAATATTAATAAGATTAATTAATATGTTTTAAGTTGGAAAGAAATATATTGAATTATTTCCAAGAGGCTATGATTTTTTAACTAATTATAACACCCATTGAGGTTCAATCCAGGGCAGTTGGACTCTTTCATAGTAGTTAGGTTTGTTTTCTCATATTCATTGCAGTTGCAGGACAGGGCTAACTTTAGAAGCCATGTCATATGGGTTTAGAGCGTGGAATTGTAGCTTCAGGGGGACAAGATTGAACCTGCAGTGTTTTCATTTCACAGAACAAAGTGCTGCATTTTATAGATGCTCTACTGGATACCACATCTACATGTCAAATATAGGGATTTTTTTTTTTTTTTTAGCTGTAGTTCTCTTTCTAAAAATCTTGACCTCCACCTTGACAAATACGATGAAATTCAGCAAGCTATATTCTGATCCTGAGAAAATTGTAAGAGAAGAGGCAAATGATGATCATACTTGTTTTAATAAAATTGATCCCTGAGATGAAAGAAAACCAAAAAGTGGGGCAAGAACATTCTGACCACATAATCATGCCGTAAGTAAACAGAGATACGAATGGTGCTAAGCCTGCCAACCCAGATTTCTCCTCTTGAGAATCATAGGTAACCGTGGAGTTCTCTGCTGAGCACAACCCCATGACCAGATCTAATTTAAACAAAGTGATCTGGAGAAGAGGAAGAGGAAGGGAGTCATAGTTAAGTAAGTGAGAGGCTGTGTACAGGGTAAGGACATTCCAGTCTGCGGGGGAGACTTTATATACAAAATGAGAAGTATAGCTTGGTAACTAAAAGCCAGAATAGCTTGATAATTAAAAGCTGCACAACCCTAGGCAAGTTACTTAAATTCCCTGAGCCTCAGGTTCCTCATGTCTAGGTCAGGATAGTTTTTCAATGTTCTTAGCACCTGGCCTAGGACATGGAGTCCTCAATAAATGATGGCTGCATTAAGATCATGCAATCTCATCTTTCCGCCCTTGTCCAAAAATCCTGGATAATCATCTCTATTCTAATGGACGCTAATAGCCCTGCTGGCTAGTCCGAAGCATCACGTTCAAAGGAAAAGACTATAGGCCAGTGTCCAGGCCAGAAGTCTAATGCAAACACTCCCTTAGGGCAGGGAGGGACAGAGACAGTGGGTCTGGCTAGGGGAAGCTGATTCCCAAGGCAAGGGCAGGGTATCTATTAGAGCCACAGAAGGAAGGACTGGTAGGCAAATATCCACAAATAAAAATCTTTTTCTAAAACAATTTTCTGGCCAATCAGTTGACAATGACTTGGCCATTGAAGATCATATTTTTCCAACATGGTCCATTCTCTTGGCTTTCCTAGGTCATTAATTATGACCATGTTTTCCCCAACGTGGAAATTCCCCTTGTACAGATGCCGCTGCTGGCCAATCCTTCTTTCCTGAGAAGTCTCCACAGCACAAAAATATTTTTGTTTTCCCCATTTGCCCACAGGGAAAATTTCCTCACTCTTTTTTTCTCTCCTCCCTTAAAGCCCTCTGGCAATTTCCAGGAATCTAAGTAAACCGGAATCACTTAGATCACAAGAGAGCCTTTGAGATGTTCTACTTCCAACATAGAAAAAAAAAAATTCCTGAACTTTAAATTTAACATTATTAAACCAATCTTAAATTAAGAGTTTTGTCTTTTTTTTTTTTGGTTTTAATAACCAAAGCGATGCCACTGAAATCAAAATACCTCCCACTCCTGCCTGAGAATATGTTCTGGGACTTGGAAGCTTGAATTATAAACAGAGGTGATTATTTTTGTATCTGGATCAAATGCCATTATGTAAAATGTGCTTCACACACATTAAAGCCCTATACAAATGTAGGCATTTGGCACCAAAGTGGGGATATGATGTGAATAGGGAGTGATTATTCAAATAATAAAAATTCGTTAGATGATTTGCGCTGGTTACCTATTCATCTTCTGGGTTTACCAAAGTGGTTTGTGCAGGGCTGACAACAGTATAGGTACTCCGGAGATATTTTGTTCTTTACAGAACATTCATCAGGAAGCATTTCTATGCCAGAAACTAAAGTTAGTTGGTGGGGAGAGGGCGGTAGAGTGATGAATCAGACTGGGTCTCTGCCCTCAAGGTCTTTATAATCTAGTAAAGAAGGTATAAAGTACATACTAGCTCGGTGGTTCTCAACCAGGGACAATGTTGCCTCCCCCCTCCACCCCCAAACCCACCCCTGGGATATGTGGCAATGTCTGGAGACGTTTTTGATGACCAGAACTAGAAATGGGGGTGCTACTGGCATCTAATGAAAAGAGGCGAAGGGTGCTGCTAAACATCCTACAATGTACAGGACAACATCACACCACAAGAATTATCTGATCCAAAATGCTAACAGTGCCAAGCTTGAGAAACCCTCAACTAGCTAAATTACCTAGAACAAAGGGCTGGTTGATTGACTGATTGATTGATTGATTGATGATTGTTGGTGTTGGTCCACATGGTAAATGACTTTCACCCTAACAACCCCAGTCATTTTGAATTTGTGCCTGTGCCTAACCCATTATAACTGTTCAATGTCTTTTGAATGAATGAGTAAATCTAGACAGGTGGTGAATAAAGCATGAGATACAGTGTCACTAGGCAAAATGAATGATAATTTAGAGTGAACTGTTAACTCAAGAGGACAAAATTTTTCTAGCATGACGCCAAGCATATAGTAACTGCTCAGTGAATGTGAACTGAAGGTATTCAGATAACCTAGCAACACTCATTTGCTTAAAGCTTAAAGTGCACAATATTGAGGAATCTTATCTTTAAAGCAGTCCTAGCAGTAGCTTTTCTTCTTGGAAATACTTCACTACAGATGGCTTGAGTGGCATATTGTACCATAAAAGGATAAAACTATGTATTTTTATAATGCAGCATTCAAATTTTTCACTAATTCAAATTGGTCCTTTCTCTAATGTGCCTAATCAGCTAATGTTAATGAAGTATGAAATTTCAAACATCCAAACATTGAGGAGACCACTTAATGAATTTAGGGAAGGAGGAAGAGTTTTGAAATATGGCCTTAACTCCTACATAGAATGTGGCTCCTGCTCTTTCTATACAGTAAAAGTAAAAACAAATGGCATAGGCATGGACTTTGAGCCTACTGCTTGATTTACACAAGTATCAATAGTAAAAGAATGGTGAAGTGCCACTCTCAATTAAAATGAAATTATATCTTTAAATTAGAATATGTCAGTGAAAAAAATATTTAATGTACTAAAACTGTTGACACTTTTTTTTCTGGAAAATGGATCAGGTAGTCTTATATTCTAGTGTTTATGAGATAAACAGAGCTATTACTAGATGAAAAAATCTGTACTTTTGATTAAGCAATTACCTTCAATTGTGATATGCGGGTTACCAAGGAAATATATTGGTTTTCCTCTTCCACCTATTTGACCTGCATTTTCTCAATGTAAGTTGGTAAGTCAGGAAATGACATCTAATTTTGTATTAGCATTAGTCAAATGTAAGTAGGAGGGCAGTGCTAGCATAAAAATTTTAAATAAAAATAACTGGGATAATCTGCCATTTGGATAATCAGCATCAATGTTCCCTGAATTTAACACACATAATGGAGACCACAATGTCCCTGCTTTTTGCAACATAAAGGAACAAAATTTCCTTCAAATTTGAAAATTTCCAGCTAAGTCTTTGCCCAAATGTGAGTTTAATGAGGTAGTTTAGGAGTAGGGGAGGAGGAATTTTACTCCTCCCTTTCCATAAAGAAACAAATAAAAATTACTTCAGCTCTGCAAGAGAAGGAATCTTACGGGATACGTTCACTAATAGATGAAGTTAACAGTGACACATGTAAAAAAAAAAAAATCAAAGATGAGACAATTAAAAGAATAAACCTTGGGGCTTCCCTGGTGGTGCAGTGGTTGAGAGTCCGCCTGCCGATGCGGGGGACACGGGTTTGTGCCCCGGTCCGGGAAGATCCCACATGCCGCGGAGCAGCTGGGCCCGTGAGCCATGGCCGCTGAGCCTGCGCGTCTGGAGCCTATGCTCCGCAACGGGAGAGGCCACAACAGTGAGAGGCCCGCGTACCGCAAAATAAATAAATAAATAAATAAATAAACCTTGGCTCAGGGAAATATTTAGTATGCTTAGAGAAAGAGGCATAACCAGTAAAAATGGGCCTTGATGTGCCATATAAAGGTCTCCCCATTATTGAATAGTTTTACTTATAATGAAAAGCAACCCATTCTTTATTCTTCCTGTAGGGGAAGGAGGGTTGGCTAAGCAAGAATAATATTCTTAGAAGGGTTCTAGATCAGAACCCTTCTAAGGAGTTCTAAGCAGAGTAGGAGGATATTGACCTCACTTTCTCCCTTGGACACACCAAAACTACAACTACACAAAGACCAACTATCTCTGAAACTGACCTGAAAACCAGAAGAACAGATTTTCTACAGCTAAGGATATAAAGAAAAGGCCACACTAAGATGGGTAGGAGGGGCAGAGATGCACTCTAGTCAGAACCCACTCCCCTCGTATGGCGACCCACCATCAGGAGGGAAATCACAAGTCACAGAGCTCCCTCCCTAAGGAGGGAGGAAGCCAAGCCGCCAGGGGACCTCCACCAGGAAGATGGGCCCCCATAATATCTGGCTTTGAAAACCAGCGGGGCTTAATCTGGGAGAGGCAGAGGGCTGTGGCTCTCTAATACATGACTATTATTATCCAACTATAAAAAAAAGAATGAAATCTTGCCATCTGCAACAACTTGAATGGACCTAGAGAGTATTTTACTAAGTGAAACAAGTCAGACAGAGAAAGGCAAATACCATTTGATTTCACTTATATGTGGAATCTAAAAAACAAAACAAATGAACAAACAAAACAAAAGAGAAACAGACTTATAGATACAGACAACAAACTGGTAGTGGTCAGAGGGCAGGCAGGTAGGGGGTTGGGTGAAAAAGGTGAAGGAGATTAAAAGGTACAGACTTCCAGTTAAAAAACAAATGAGGGGTGGAGTGATTGGGAATCCCTGGTGGCACAGTGATTGGGAATCCGCCTGCCAATGAAGGGGACAAGGGTTCGAGCCCTGGTCTGGGAAGATCCCACATGCTGCAGAGCAACCAAGCCCGTGCGCCACAACTACTGAGCCTGTGCTCTAGAGCCCGCGTGCCGCAACTACTGAAGCCCGCACGTCTAGAGCCCGTGCTCCGCAACAAGAGAAGCCACCGCAATGAGAAGAGAAGCCTGTGCACCACAACGAAGAGTAGCCCTTGCTCGCTACAACTAGAGAAAGTCCGCGAGCAGCAATGAAGACGTAACACAGCCCAAAAAAAGAGTCATGGGGATGTAATGTACAACATAGGGAATATAGTCAATAATACTGTAGGAACTTTGCATGGTGACAGATGGTTAACTAGGCTTATCGTGGTGATCAATTCGCAATGTTTATAAATGTTGAACCCCTGTGTTGTATACCTGAAACTAATATAATATTGTTTGTCAACTGTATTTCAGTTAAAAAAATATTCTCAGGTGAATATTGAAGTGGTGGGTGTGGATTGAAGAGTGTGTATGTGTATTTGCCTTTACTGATGAGCAGGAACTTAACTATAAGAGCAGGCAGAATCTCCTGTGCCAGGAATAATGTGATTTCCATAAATCCTGGCACCTGCTGGATTGAGCTCCTGCTACAGCCTTTCTGGCCTGAAGCAAAGACAAAATGACTGGTTCCTCACCCGGGAAGACCAAGGTGCTGTGCATCTGCCTTTTCTTTTCCCCACCCCTGCCCCATGGAAAGCTGTTTTCATGGGAATGAAATATATTGCCAAGATATGGAAATATATTTGTGTATTCAAAGAACCACAAGTAGATGGTTTTGCCGGAGTATTTGCTACAAGGGAAAGAATGGTGAGAGTGTAGGCATCAGATGATAAATAAGTAGAAGTATTTTTCAAACTATAAAGTGCTAGACAAGATTTTAGGTTTGCCTATCATTTCCTATTCCAAAGGTGATGTTCAAAATTTTTAATAACTGGTAGACCGCCAGCACTGGACAATCAAAATAGATGTCCAATTAAGCAGAATGGACACTTTGCCATAAACAACTGGAATGGCCAAACTAATACGTACCAGCTTAGTATCAACTCTGATTATTTTATATGGTCATGAGAGTCAGCGTAATGTTGATTTGTAAACTGAAAGCATTATGGAAACATATCTTGTTGTAATATGTTTTAGATGCAGCCAGACTGAGGGTCAGATCACAGAAATATAGATGAAATAAAAGTATCTGCTTATTTCTATTGAACTCACATTCTTATAATTGCTTATGGACTGATCATTCTTCCTCACTTCACTTCTCATCACTTTTCAGATGAACTAGACATTTTTAAAAATCAGGTTTGGGGTCTTTTTAGACCATCATCAATAAGACCATGTTTAGCTGCCTGAGTGCAAGTTGCTTTTTAAAATTCTAAGATATCTCTTATTCCCATATCTGGAATAATATTCCTGTAACATTTGTGACAGTTATTTTTAGGTGGTGGGATGTGGGGTGGTTTTTGTTTTCTTTCTTGTATTTTTTTGTGTGGTTTGAAATTTTTCATAGTTTTTCTTTACAATTCATTAAAATAATAATCATTAAAAGAAACCTCTCCATTCTATTTACTTAGCCAAAATTATAGTTCACAGTCTTCTATCCTATTAGCTAATTGATTTTCTAAATTTGCTTCCCTAAAACTCAACAGCATTTTCACCACTGCAATTCAGCTTAAAAGACTCTCGCATATGGCCAATGTAAAAAGGCAGGATATCTGTTTCTGGAGGGCACACTATCTTTGAAGGATTTTCTTTTGTTATTTTTGTTCTTTGTGTTGTCACACCTAGTTGTTTCAGAATACTGCTGAACTCTCCAATTTCCTTTGAAAAGAATACCATTATATGGTACAATTTAGACAACTTGGGAACACATTTCTCAACTTAGATAGTATTTGTAAATTTTGGAAAGATCCCTCAGTAAGGTAATCTGAGGAACTTTCTTTTGTTGTATGGGTGTCAGAGTGACAAAAGGGGATGAATTAGGAAGAGACTCGGGAAACACTGTGCTACTGAGGCTTATACATTTTTTTTTTAATTGGGGTATAGTTGTGAGGCTTATAAATTCTTTACACAATTTTCCTTTTCAAGGTCTAACTCTTACGGTGTGATTGATACTGTGGACAGATAAAATCTCCAAAATGTCTTTAAGCCAAATGGTTCAGCCTCTCTTTACATTCCTCGTGGACCCTAAAGGGTTATATTTACTTGAGACTGGGGGGTCCTGGATCAGTAACAGAAATTTTAAAATAGTTGATATTTTAAAGGGTGGCAGGATTAGGAATAATTCTTTTTCTTTTTTTCCTTTTTGGCCTTGTGGTTGAATGCTTTTTGTGCCCTAACTACTCATCTATTGGTATAAAAATGAAAAAAGACATTTTCGATATTGGAAAATTTCAAGGGCAGGCTGGATGACTATCAGTTATGCTCTGCAAGAGACACATACATTTAAAGAAAACTTGATTAATGTGTCCTCTTAAGTTCCTTTCATCTTTAAATTCTGTGCTCTGAAGTTCACCCTTTAAACTTAGGGTGTTGATGCGCCATATGGAAAGGACAGGAGTCTCCTCCGGCCACCTTCCTCACTTTGTCTTGAACCAGCAGCTTCTCAGAAGGTGGCAGCTCTGAGAATTAAACAGGAGATGAAGTGGGTGGGAAAATATTCCTAAGAGACTCGGAGCTGTCCAGCAGTCAAAGGACTAACTAATGAGGTTTAATGGCAATTTGGAGCAGAGATTCAGCTATGTGTACATGTATTCAGTATGCTTACATGTATGTAGAAGTATATGCCTACCCAGCCCCATCCTGAGGAGATTTTTCCTGCTTTCTATATTGCTTTTCATTTTAGATGAGGTCGGTTGTCTTTTAAATTGTGTAGGAAAAAGGAAAGTAATAATGTACAGGGCAAGATAGAAGAAGTGTTGAAGAGGAAGGCAGGCAAAAATAGGACTATTACGCTGTACAAGCAGTCTTTCAGCTGTTAATTTAAGCTTTTTAGACACACACACACACAATATGTAAACATGCCTTATAGTATTGAACCCAATAGATGGGTTCAATTCTATAGCAGCTTCATTATTTATATTTTGCAATCAGTAATACAGTCATTGTATCACACCATTTGAAAACAAAAATATGTCGAGTTTTAGCTTACAAAGACTTTCCAGAGTGTATAACTTTAAAAAAATCTTAAATAACGTAAATTTGGCTTAAAAAGGTTGCCTTCATTTTCTCTTTGCAAGTGGCAGATGCATTCACTTTGATGAATTCCCACTTGATGGAGGTTTTGAAGACTTATTAAAAAAAAATCTTTAAGCATGTTTATAATTTTCTTATAAGTGGCTGGATACTATTCCTCTTTTATATTTTCTTCTGAAAGGAGGAATCAGTGTCTCCACAGATATCCCAGATTTGAGAAGAAAGGGTGTTGGGAAAACATCTCATCCGATTCCCATATGTTAGGCAATTAAAAAGTAACCCAGTTTGGGGACTTCCCTGGTGGCACAGTGGTTGGGAGTCCGCCTGCCGATGCTAGGGGACACGGGTTCGTGCCCCGGTCCGGGAAGATCCCACGTGCCGCGGAGCGGCTGGGCCCGTGAGCCATGGCCACTGGGCCTGCGCGTCCGGAGCCTGCGCGTCCGGAGCCTGTGCTCCGCGGCGGGAGAGGCCACAACAGTGAGAGGCCCGCGTACCGCAAAAAAAACCCCCCAAAAAAACCAATTTTATAGATAAAATAACTGAATGTGGAGAGGCTAACTGTTCCATAATAATTTGTAATAATTTTTAAATTTACAGAGTAATACATATTCATTGTAGAAGATTTGAGAAATACAAAACAAAAAAAGAAAATCAAAATCATCCTGGCGTAACTATTCAGATTCTGATGTACAGCCTCCTAAATACACATGTATGGTCATATACATATTTCATGCTCAGTATTTCTTTAAGAGAAAAAAGAAAAGACAAAGTGAAAGAGCTGTTTGTCCATCTGATCCTAACCTGAAATTATCATCCACATATTCTAACCATCTTCTTGATCATGTCTCCTCTACCCTTGGGCTCAATCTGACATTAGATTTAAATCAAGCGCCAGATTTCCTATTTAGAAAATAGCAGTAGGCTTGTAGGCAACTCCTTACCTTTCTTTTCCTGAATAGAGACCCAAGAAATTGTAAAGGAAATATGATACTGCAAAAATGATTTTATTTTTGTGAGGTAACATTGGAGGTCCCCAGGTTGACAGCTGCAAAGGCAGTCACATGTTTAACAGAGAGAAGAGCCCTGCAAGGGAAAAGTTAACTTTAGCTTTAAAAATCCATTTATCCTCCATGATTTCGATGGCTTTAAATTTGTCACCTGAATGCGATATTAACATAATCGTCTGCATTTCAGCTAATGAATGCACCTGCTTCTAAGACTTTATTTTAGCAGTTTTAATGAGCTCTTCAAAAGAATTTGCCTGGACTTACTGCACTGCTAGAGAAATAGCAGCTGTAAGCAACTAACAACACATTCAGTATCTGAATCAAGCTCTGTGAAGTTGTTAAACTTGAGAAGGAGTATCTATCCATCTGTCTGTGATAAGGGAAATGAAGCTGAGATGTAGCTGTGGCATTTGGAAAAAGCACTAGAGTAACTGGGTTTGGCCAGAGACCCTGTTTGGCCATAACGTATGGATCCCAAGCAATTCATTTAAGCTCTCTAAATCCCAGTTTCTCATCTATATAACAATGGTACCCATCTTATAAGCTTGTTGTAAGGATCAAATGCCTCACTTGTTGTAAGTACTCCATAATATTAAATTTTATTATAATTATTGTGTTTGTTAAGTAGATGTGACTTTAGGTGGATCAAGCAAGTTCTATTTGATTGGCTATAGGTTGTAAGATGACTCTTAGGTGAATAATTGCTCATTGAGACCAATAGTAAGAAAAAATCAAAACTGAGCTCTTTTGCTTAATTAGGAAATCTATTTCAATGCTGAATCATCATACCTTAACCCCACAGTGAAGATTTTTTTAAATCTCCTAGAAATTCTAAAAGTCCAAATCCCTAAATAATCCTATAAGCCATTTAGAATATATAAATATTATGTAATAATAGGATACTAGCATAGGTATTTACTTTTAATATATATTTTAATACTTTTTAATATCAAATTCATTTCATGCCTGTTACACTCTGATTTCAACACTACATTTTCATGATGGTAATCTCCCTCCTCTTTTTTCCCCATATGCTCCTGTGTACTTCATTTGAAAAGTAAGTAGTAATAACCCATCCAAAACTCAATTGAATGGAAAATGAAAAATAGGACAAATGTTGCTTTAAAGATACACACAGCAGATACATTACAGCTCAACTGGAGGTAACACCCTGGAATAAAGATTCCAGATCTCTCTCTCTCTCTCAGTCTCTCTCTCGGTCTCTCTTTCTCTGGCTCTTTCTGGAAAATAGGTAGCACAAAGATGAAAATTCTCCTATTCCCACTTTATTTTACTTCAATTAAAAGTGAGACAATTACTCTGGCTGGGATGGATGTAATTTATTTTACAGATTCCTTTCCCCCATTATACCCTTCTGGCCAACAGTATTCCCTCAGTAATTGCAGCTAGTTCATCTGTTTCACCCCATATGCCACAATGCTGGAGAATCACTCAGGAGACAGGACCATCTTAGGGATCTTAACCACCTTCTTATAGGGATTTCTCTGGAAAGGCACTGAGTTCCAGAAACCACCAACTTGAACCTGCTGGAGTAAGTAGATTTCTGGTAACTGCTTGCATCCCCACACCTTCAAAAGATCCACTTTATCCAGACTTGCATGAAGCATCTTTCCAGAAGACATTCAGTTCTTCTCTTAGACCGTAGCTTTGTAATCTGAGAAAACAACCCCAAGGGAGCTCACTTCCAGCTGTCCTTTGACTGTGTTTTGCTACGGAAGGCAAGTTGGCCTCACACTGATGAGGACCTGTTGTCTATGGTCTGGCTACTCACAGAGTGGTCCTTAGAAGGGCACCACTGAAGGGCAGCAACATAATCACCTGGGAACCAGTTAGAACCATAGAGTCTCAGGTCCCATCCCAGATCTACTGAATCAGAATCTACAGCTTAACGAGATTTCCAGGTGAGTCAGATGCACTTTTAGGTTTAAGAAGCAGTGGTCGAAGAGATCTGCCTGAGATTGTTTTTTTCAGCAACAGGACTCACCATCTCCTGTTCAAAGCTCTCTCCATTCACTTTCCACTTCAAGTCTCTAAACAGATTTCTCTGCAGTGCTACTGGGCAAACTATCTCTATTTTGGATGAGTTCCCAACCAGTGGGTCTTGTAGCAATCTGCATTTCTGTGGTTCAGGTGGTCAAACGCCTATATAGCACAGCCTCCCACTAACCAAACCATATCCATTCCCCTCCAAGTCATCTTGCCCTCCCTATTCCCACAGCTGTAGTGTTACCATGTTCATAAATTATTGTTAAAGAAGGAAATTACCAAAAGAAAAAAACTGTCTCTATAAACCTGCATAGTTTAGAGCTAAAGAATATGTTAAAATTTTCCATTGTGGAAATTTCCCAGCTACTGGGCTCTTTAGATTTTTTTTTTTTTTTTTTTTTCAGAGCTGCAAGCAAAGAATGGAAATTTCCAATTGCAGCATCAAGGGCTGCTGTTCTGCTGACTGTCTTGCTCAGTCGGGGTCATCTGTTTCTCTAAGACATCAAGGAATGCCAAGGTAGGTCTGAGAGAACACACACACTTCCTCTGCAGGAAGGAAGGAATGTCTTTGTGCTGCCTCCAGGCTGTGATGAGGAGAGGGGTAGGAAAGGTGACATGCCCTGCTCCGTCTACCTGAGTGTGAATTTTGTTGATTGTTAACCGCCTATCAGCAGCTTATCCTATCGTTCCAATGGCAGCTGGCTGGCAGGTCGTTTTTTAAGAAATCTCTCAGGTGGAGGGGAGATACAGAGAGAGCAAAGGAACCAACATTTGTTGAGATCTACTTTTCTAAGTACCCTGCCAGGTATTTAATATGTTATATCACTTAACCTTTTTGTGGCCCGCCCAAGGTTAACTTCTGACTTTCTGCACACCAAATTTTGAAAGCTTCATCTGTCCTTCCTGAGACAGCCTTACCTCTCCCAGACCCGCCCAGAGGCTGGTTATCTTCAAGCATGCTGAAAGTTTCGTCCCCATCTCTTCAATAATGTCAACAGCTCGGTTCTTTTTCACTGTATCTAAGTTGAAATAGATTTCCCTTCACAGCTGGTCCTGATGTCTGAGTCAACAGGCATCTAATAGCTCCCTAAATTCTGTCATGTACCTCCCCATGCACAACTGTTGCTACAACAGAAGTCTGATGGTGGCAGCTCCATGGAAGGCCACGTGTAAAGGTGTCAGCTTCTTGTGAACAAGGCTTAAGCACGCTGACTGGCTCTAGGCCAGAGAGAATATTCCCAAACCTAGGTTGTGTGGCTTTGTCTGAAAGGGTTTGGGAGTTTGAGTTTTGTTTTTAAGGCTTCGCCTTTTATTTTTTTTTGGAGCTTTGGGATATTATGAGTAGAGTCCAAATAGACTCTAAGGATTTAGGGTTACCTCTGTTCTCTTCTTACTGACAGCCCATGGTACCAGGAAAAGAAACATTAAGGCAGATTCCTGACATCACTGTTGCTATTTATATTTAACATTATTTATTAAGGCAACTTTGGTAATAATGAAGATATTCCAGCAATAAATTTTTAAAAATCAACACATGGCTAGTGAGATATTTTTTATTTTTATTTTTTCCTTTTTTTAAAATTAAAAAAAATTTTTATATCTTTATTGGAGTGTAATTGCTTTACAATGTTGTGTTAGTTTCTGCTGTACAGCAAAGTGAATCAGCTATATGTATACATATATCCCCATATCCCCTCCCACCCTTCCTATCCCACCCCTCTAGGTCGTCACAAAGCATGAAGCTGATCTCCCTGTGCTATGCAGCAGCTTCCAGGCTAGTGAGTTTTTAAAAGACTGTTTATTCCATCTTTTCAATCATATCCATATCCATAGATAGCAATGTTGTCTTTGACCAATTTTAAAACCACCTGATAATGGAAGTGGAGGGGCATAGGAATGGTCAGCAAGAATACTGTAGGTCTGTAGTCTCAAAGGCTGTTTGGTTTAGCCATTGGTTACTTCTGTGATAACGATTTTCCTTACCCCCTTAACTTATTAAAACTGAGTCTGATTCCGTGGTGAAATTCATCAAGACAGTATTTTAATATGGGCCTGGGTCTCATATGGTATGTGCCACATTTCTGACAGGCTTCTTTCCACTCCTCTGCATCTGTCATTAGCAAGAAGATATTGGTCCGCTTAGTTAAAGACAATGATGATTCATATCTGTGGGTGGGGCTGAATAGACATATGATGAATACTCCTTTCCACTTTAGACCACAGAGACAACTTTGTCTTTTTTTAATTTATGGTTGGAATACATGCGGGCTAAGATGCCGATCGATTTTAATCATGGCCTCAGTTCTCTCCCTTCTGTTCCCCTCCCCCTTGCAACGTGACTTTGCAGCCCCTCCCTTCAAGAGTTAGAGTCTATTTCCCCACCCCTTGAATCTGGGCCATTTGACTTGCTTTGGCCACTGGAATGCAAAACCAGTTAAAATGTGCCAGTTCCTGGCTAAGCCTCAAGTGTGCAGTACTATTTTCTTTCTTTCTTGGAAACTGCCACTGCTGTGCGAACAAGCCCCAGCTAGGCTGCTGGAGGATGAGAGATCATAGTCATCCTACCTGAGACCATCCCAGACCAGCCAGTCCAGAGCTAACACCAGCTGATCACAAATGCATGAGCAAGCCCACCAGGATCAGCCAGTCCCCTGCTAGATTAACAGAACCATTCAGCCAACCCACAGTCTCATGAGAAATAGTAAATGGTGGCTATTTTAAGCCACTAAGTCTTAAGCAATAAGTTACGAAGCAGTAAGTAACTAATACAGATAACCAATTCCATTCTTTTTTTTTTTCCTGACTGCCAGGAAGCTCAGAGTCAAATTTGAAGACCAGTCACAGAATCTATGTTCATTGATTTATTCATGTTTATCGTACCCTTTATGGCTAAATGCAATCTTCTCTCTCCTTGGTAGTGAATTTAAAAAATTTAATAACCTGTTGTTTGCCATGTTGGTTCTAAATCCAAATCAATCCCCTGTTTTAAATATTTAGGTGGTTTTCATTTATCAGATTAGAAGAGATGACTCTAGAGCAGGGCTGGCAAACATTTTCTGTAAAGAGCCAACCAGTAAATATTTTAGGCTTTGCAGGCCACGTAGTCTCTTTCACAACAACTCAACTCTGCCGTGTAGTGCTAAAGCAGCTCTAGGCTACATGTAAACAAATGGGCATGGCTGTGTTCCAAAAAAGCTTAATTATAAAAACAGGCAGTGGATAGGATTTGACCCTTAGGCCACAGCTTGTTAACCCCTGATCTAGAGCAATCTATGTTACTATGCAAAAACATCTTCACCTACACCATGATCCCATCAACTTTATTGTAATTCATCTCAACTACTTTGAAAACAACAGGTAAATTAAGTGACTTTACTTCCTCTATCAGAAGACAAGAAGGGGCTGACAATAAAGCAATGCTGTATAGACTAACAGCATTTGTACCAGGGGAAGGACTATACTGAACGACTTAAAATTCCCTAGCCACTTAGTCCATAACTGGTTATTTAGCTAATGCTAAAGGCCAGGGTGACACAAGTGATGTCTCACTTGTTTTGTTTCATTTCCCAGCCTCTAATCTCAAATACTCATTTAACAAATGCACACTGTATGGGGCTCCAGTCGTACTTGCCTACTCGGAGCTCCCTGAACGTATTGTGCTATTTCACGCCTCTCTAGCTCTGCACACAATGTTCCTTCTGCCGGGAACACACTTAGCCCTCTTCTCTTACTGGCTAACGCCCACTCACTGATCAAAACTCAGCTCAGTGATACTGCCTCTTGGAAGACTTCCCTGAGCGCACCTCCACCTCCTCACCCTCAGCCTCCAGTCCGCACACTCAGTCTCAGCATTTATTCTACTAAATTAATAATTTAAATAGTTTATAATGCATATATGTTACCAGGCACTTTCTATGTGCCAGACACTGTTAAAGTCATTTAACTGAAACTAGTGGTATACTTGCCTGTTTCCCCAATCTAATCACACATTCAAAAACATATATTGAGTACCTCACAGTTCTTGTGCTAGGCACAAAAAGATAAATAAAACACAAGCCTATACTATAGAGTAGAAGCCCACTGAAAGCACACTGTGTCTTCTTTGTTTTTACTTCTCAACACCTAACAGTGTCCAGAGCAGAGATTTTAAATTAATATTAGATGAACGAATGAAAATAGCTAACACTTATGCAGTAGCTAATATGTGCCAGGCAATGTTCTAGGCTCTTTACATGTCTAAACTCATTTAATTTTTATAACGACTTATGGGGTGGCTAGTATAATTACCACCCTTTCACACATGGGGAATTGGAGTCATAGAGAATTTTTAAGTAACTTGCCCAAGGTCACACAGCTAGCACGTGACAGAGCTGGTTCGAGAGTCCACGCTCACAACCACTGGACGAAGTGAAAGCTTGAGTGACTCAGCATAAATCCATTGCCATTCCTGGAAAAGGAATTCAAAGGGTACACGTTTGATGACATAGATGGTCCGGTGGTAGCAGTTATGTGCTTGGACCTAGCAGTCAGATAGAATTGTGTTCACATTTGCCCCCAGGTGCTCAGTGTAAGTGACCAGTGCTGTTGGAGGTGCTGGTGGCGCCTCCAAAGCACACCCTCACATTCACACACAAAACGTTACAGCTACATCCTGAACTCCAAGCTGATTTCTCCCACCGCCTCTCCTCCTCTGAGTGGGCAAGCGTTGATGCTTGAGGGATGACTCCAGTACAGCTCTGCCAGCACGTGACTGCTGTTTTGACTTTCCCTGTGGCAAGCAGGATTATAAAGTATAGGGTTGGCCAAAAAGTCCCTTCAGATTTTAAGTAAAAGCAAGACACATTTTTCATTTTCACCAAGAACTTTATTGACCAATATATTCACCCCTTTGTTCCACTACCTTCTGCCATTTTCCAGGCAACTCCATAATTCCATCTTCCCAAAACTTTTTATCTTTTTGAGCAAAGAACTGTTCCAGGTGCCTTTTACAGTCTTCTAGGGAATTGAAATTTTTTCCATTAAGAGAATTTTGTAAAGACAGAAAAAAAACGGAAATCCGAAGGTGCAATGTCTGCTGAATCGGTGGATGAATCAGAACTTCCCAGCCAAGCTGTAACAGTTTTTGCCCGGTCATCAAAGAAACATGCGGTCTTGCATTACCTGATGGAAGATTATGCATTTTCTGTTGACTAATTCCGGATGCTTTTTGTCGAGTGCTACTTTCAGTTGGTCTAATTGGGAGCAGTACTTGTTGGAATTAGTCGTTTCGTTTTCCAGAAGGGGCTTATGATAGAGGACTTCCTTCCAATCCCACAATATACACATCACCTTCTTTGGATGAAGACTGGCCTATGGTGTGGTTGGTGGTGGTTCATTTCGCTTACCCCACAATCTCTTCCATTCCACATTATTGTACAGTATCCACTTCTCATCGCCCATCAAACAATTTTAAAACAAATTGTTTGTTTTAAAAATGGAACGTTTTCGTTACATTTCAGTAGTGAATCACATACGGAAATACGGTCAAGAAGGTTTTTTTCGCTTAACTTATGTGGAACCCAAACATCAAAGCGATTAACATAACCAAGGTGGTACAAATGATTTTTCAATGCTTGATTTGGATATTTTGAATATGTTGGCTATCTCCCACGTGGTGTAATGTTGATTGTTCTCAGTTAATGTCTCGATTTGATTGCTATCAACTTCAACTGGTCTACCTGACTGTGGAGCATCGTCCAGTGAGAAATCGCCAGCAGGAAGCTTCACAAACCACTTTTGACACATTCAATCGGTCACAGCACCTTCTCCATACACTGCACGAATCTTTTTCTGCGTTTCAGTTGCATTTTTACCTTTTTGAAATAATAAAGCATAATATGCCGAAAATGTTGCTTTTCTTTTTCCATCTTCAATATTAAAGTGGCTACACAGGTCTTCCCTGGTGGCGCAGTGGTTGAGAGTCCGCCTGCCGAAGCAGGGGACACGGGTTCGTGCCCCAGTCCGGGAAGATCCCACATGCCGCGGAGTGGCTGGGCCCATGAACCGTGGCCGCTGAGCCTGCGCGTCCAGAGCCTGTGCTCCGCAATGGGAGAGGCCACAACAGTGAGAGGCCTGTGTACCGCAAAAAAAAAAAAAAAAAAAAAAGAATCTGCCTGCCATTGCAGAGGACATGGCTTCAAGTCCTGGTCCGGGAATATCCCATATGCCACAGAACAACTAAGCCCGTGCGCCACAGCTACTGAGCCTGCGCTCTAGAGCCCACGAGCCACAACTACTGAGCCCGTGCGCCACAACTATTGAAGCCCGCACACCTAGAGCCCGTGCTCCAGAACAAGAGAAGCCACCGCAATGAGAAGCCTGCACACTGCAACGAAGAGTAGCCCCCACTCACTGCAACTAGAGAAAGCCCGTGCGCAGCAACCAAGACCCAACGCAGCCATAAATAATAAATAAATAAATATTAAAAAAAATAGAATCCAAATGTTACTGTATTTATAGCCCATTTCATACAATTTAACATTTAGTTCTCTGTTTCATTATGTAAAACTTGCATGTTTCCAATCTAGATCATAAACTCACTGAGGGCAGGGATCTTTACTTCTTTTGAATCCCCCAGAGAACCACACACAGGATGGAGGAGCGCAATACTGGTGGTCAGTGGAAAATGACTACAGGACCATGTTTGGAGGCTTGGGTAGCTTCTCTGCCCCTGCACATTTCAGCTGGGAATAAGGGCTGCAGGAAGCACATAAGCCTCTGAGATGTAATTTCCTCATCTTAAGATTGCCCTGCTTACCTTACCGGTTTGTTGGGAGGATCAAATAAGATAACGTATGTGAAAGTATTTTGTAAACCAAGATTTGCTAGCTACAGAAATGTAAGAAATCTTCAGAAGAGGCACTTAGTAAATATCTGATTCATTTTTAATGATAAGGCATTGTCTTACCTTCTCCCCTACATTCTGTTCCTTTAGGGGATTATTTCTCAGGATTTATTTTTATTCGAGTGGCAAAGCCACTCCACATCTTCCTGAAGCTGTGTGAAATGTCCCTTACTGCATCTCACCCCATAGTTACCTTAAAATTTGATTGAAGTCTAAGCAAACCAACCAAAAAAGTCACAAAGCATGCCATGGTCACATCTATCACACAGGGCTCCAGGAGATCAATGCATTTGTAACCCACTAGGGTTTCAGAGACTTCCTTGTGCTATATCGGCTCACTCAAATTGTACTCAAGGCAAGGATTATGTATATTTCTATATTCTCGCACATACTTGATACAGGTGACTGGCAGATCATTGCTCTAAGCCCAGGGCAGCTGAGAAGAAAATGAAAAACATGACACCTTGTATGAGAAATTTTACAAAGAAATGACACTATGAGACAGACTTTTAGAATTATTCATTCATTTATAGTCTTTATTTTCTATTTATTCTTAGCAGAGGAAACAATCTCCTTGTAGTAATAGAATTCTATATGATACATTAGAAAAATCTTTTTTTTAAAACATCGTTATTCCTCAAATGCTTCTGGAAGATATAAAGTTTAGTTGTGGGGTTTCTTCTCTAAATGAGAACCGAGGGAAAAACGGAGATGCTAAGACAGAAAATAAGTTGTATATTCTAGGGATTAGCTTATATAGATTTCTGATTCCCTATCTAATACTCTGGATCCACATAATGTGAAAGTAAAAATAACTAGAGAACTGATGACTTGTTTCTGGTAAGCGTTGTCATCTCTTACTGACATTTTAAAATTTTATTATCTTCAATTAATTCATGAAAGCTATGCAAGCCTGTTTTTTTCCAGGTTCAGTCATGGAGTATCAACTGTAGGACTTACATACAGGGTTGAAGCATTTTATTGGCATATTGAATCCAGACCAGTTCTGAACTCCAATGATGAAGATATTTATGATGCTCTTTTTATGCAGCATAAAAAGAGGAATCTCTTTTTCAGAACTAACCAATCTAGAACAGTTTTCTGAAACCTTATTTTCTTTCCAAGTGTTTTTATTATGGAAAGTTTCAAACATAAACAAGGTAGAAAGAAGAGTAAAAATGCACCCAACTTCCATTCTTCTGAACCTATCATCCAGCTTCAACATATGATCAATCTTGTGAAGCCTGATGTTCACTCAACATTAGTAGCCAGTAAAATTAAACTCACTTTATATGCCAATAAATTTTAATGCTCAGATACAATAACATGTTTATTTACATATATTTTCCTAAAATAATTTTATTTTCATCACACATTTTTCTTTCTCACTCTTAAGTTTCTCTCACTTCCCCAGGGCTGAAGTGAGGCCAGCCCCTTCCATAGTCAATACTGGAGGAAAAATACTTAAGAAGAGAAAGAAGTGGTAGATTTTAAGTGTATTAATCTGTTACTTATTCTCTTCCTGTGACACCACGCCTTGCTCCCCTTGCCTAAAATGTTACAGGAAAATAGTGATGATGGAAAGGAAACACTTCCAACAACAGAACTGATACTTTGTCACTTTGCTCCATCACTATATAACAAGTGGCAGAATGAGGGGGTCATTCCATTCTTGATACTGAAGGGAGTGAGAGCCTCAGGGGCAAATATTACAACCCAAGTGTTTCAAGGTGGAGAGTTTGTTGTACCTAACAGGTTACTTATTTATTTGATTATATGTATAAATAAATTTTTGCAGAATACAAATAGTTTGCTGTATAGAATTATTATTCTAAGATTTATCAAAATGTATACAATTTGTAGCCAAATCATATCCATAGGGAAACTAAAATAATAATTTTTTTAAAAAGACATAAATTAGAGAGGGTAGACAGCAGAAGCAAGAAGAATTACAATTCTGCAGCCTGTGGAAGGAAAACCACATGCACAGGAAGATAGACAAAATGAAAAGGCAGAGGACTTTGTACCAGATGAAGGAACAAAATAAAACCCCAGAAAAACAACTAAATGAAGTGGAGATAGGCAACCTTCCAGAAAAAGAATTCAGAATAATGATAGTGAAGATGATCCAGGACCTCGGAAAAAAAATGGAGGCAAAGATTGAGAAGTTGCAAGAAATGTTTAACAAAGACCTAGAAGAATTAAAGAACAAACACCTAGAAGAATTAAAGAACAAACAAAGAGAGATGAACAGTACAATAACTGAAATGAAAAATACACTAGAAGGAATCAATAGCAGAATAACTGAGGCAGAAGAACCTCCGTTCTTCTGAGATTGACCTGGAACAGAATGGTGGAATTCACTGCCATGGAACAGAATAAAGAAAAAAGAATGAAAAGAAATGAAGAAAGCCTAAGAGACCTCTGGGACAACATTAAACGCAACAACATTCACATTATAGGGGTCCAGAAGGAGAAGAGAGAGAGAAAGGACCCAAGAAAATATTTGAAGAGATTATAGTTGAAAACTTCCCTAACATGGGAAAGGAAATAGCCACCCAAGCCCAGGAAGCACAGAGAGTCCCAGGCAGGATAAACCCAAGGAGAAACACGCTGAGACACATAGTAATCAAACTGATAAAAATTAAAGACAAAGAAAAATTATTGAAAGCAACAAGGGAAAAACAACAAATAACATACAAGGGAACTCCCATAAGGTTAACAGCTGATTTCTCAGCAGAAACTCTACAAACCAGAAGGGAGTGGCAGGATATATTTAAAGTGATGAAAGGAAAGAACTACAACCAAGATTACTCTACCCAGCAAGGATCTCATTCAGATTTGACAGAGAAATCAAAAGCTTTACAGACAAGCAAAAGCTAAGAGAATTCAGCACCACCAAACCAGCTCTACAATAAATGCTAAAGGAACTTCTCTAAGTGGGAAACACAAGAGAAGAAAAGAACCTACAAAAACAAACCCATAACAATTGAGAAAATGGTAATAGGAACATACATATCGATAATTACCTTAAACATGAATGGATTAAATGCTCCAACCAAAAGACACAGTCTCACTGAATGGATACAAAAACAAGACCCATATATATATGCTGCATACAAGAGACCCACTTCAGACCTAGGGACACATACAGACTGAAAGTAAGGGGATGGAAAAAGATATTCCATGCAAATGGAAATCAAAAGAAAGCTGGAGTAGCAATTCTCATATCAGACAAAATAGACTTTAAAATAAAGAATGTTACAAGAGACAAGGAAGGATACTACATAATGATCAAGGAATCAATCCAAAAAGAAGATATAACAGAGTTATAAATATATATACACCCAATATAGGAGCACCTCAACACATAAGGCAACCACTAACAGCTATAAAAGAGGAAATCGACAGTAACACAATAATAGTGGGGGGCTTTAACACCTCACTTACACCAATTGACAGGTCATCCAGGCAGAAAATTAATAAGGAAACACAAGCTTTAAATGACACAATAGAACAGATAGATTTAATTGATATTTATAGGACATTCCATCCAAAAACAGCAGATTACACTTCCTTCTCAAGTGCACACAGAACATTCTCCAGGATAGATCACATCTTGGGTCACAAATCAAGCCTCAGTAAATATAAGAAAACTGAAATCATATCAAGCATCTTTTCCGACCAAAATGCTATGAGATTAGAAATCAACTACAGGGAAAAAAAATGTAAAAAACACAAACACATGGAGGCTAAACAATAAGTTACTAAAGAACAAAGAGATCACTGAAGAAATCAAAGAGGAAATCAAAAAACACCTAGAAAAAAAAAGAGAAAAAAAAATACCTAGAGACAAATGACAATGAAAACACGACAATCAAAAACCTATGGGATGCAGCAAAAGCAGTTCTAAGAGGGAAGTTTATAGCAATACAAGCCTACCTCAAGAAACAAGAAAAATCTCAAATAAACAATCTAACCTTACACTTAAAGGAACTAGAGAAAGAAGAACAAACAAAACCCAAAGTTAGTAGAAGGAAAGAAATCATAAGATCAGAGCAGAAATAAATGAAATAGAAACAAAGAAAACAATAGCAAAGATCAATAAAACTAAAAGCTGGTTCTTTGAGAAGATAAACAAAACTGATAAACCTTTAGCCAGACTCATCAAGAAAAACAGGGAGAGGACTCAAATCAATGAAATTAGAAATGAAAAATGAGACGTTACAACAGACACCGCAGAAATACAAAGCAACATAAGAGACTACTACAAGCAACTCTATGTCAATAAAATGGACAACATGGGGCTTCCCTGATGGCGCAGTGGTTGAGAGTCCGCCTGCCGATGCAGGGGACACGGGTTCATGTCCCGGTCTGGGAGGATCCCACATGCTACGGAGCGGCTGGGCCCATAAGCCATGGCCACTGAGCCTGCACGTCCGGGGCCTGTGCTCCACAACAGGAGAGGCCACAATGGTGAGGGGCCCACATACCGCAAAAAAGAAAAGAAAAAAAAGGACAACCTGGAAGAAATGGACAAATTCTTAGAAAGGTATAACCTTCCCAGACTGAATCAGGAAGAAATAGAAAATATGAACACACCAATCACAAGTAGTGAAATTGAAACTGTGATTTAAAATCTTCCAAAAAACAGAAGTCCAGGACCAGATGGCTTCACAGGTGAATTCTATCAAACATTTTGAGAAGAGCTAACACCAATCTTTCTCAAACTCTTCCAAAAAACTGCAGAGGAAGGAACACTCCCAAATTTATTCTATGAGGCCACCATCACACTGATACCAAAACCAGACAAAGATGCTACAAAAAAAGAAAATTACAGACCAATATCACTGATGAATATAGACGCAAACATCCTCAACAAAATACTAGCAAACAGAATCCAACAACACATTAAAAGGATCATACACCATGATCAAGTGGGATTTACCCCAGGGATGCAAGGATTCTTCAATATATGCAAATCAATCAATGTGATCCACCATATTAACAAATTGAAGAATAAAAACCATATGATCTTCTCAATAGATGCAGAAAAAGCTTTTGACAAAATTCAACACCCATTTATAATAAAAACTCTCCAGAACATGGGCACAGAGGGAACCTACTTCAACATAATAAAGGCCATATATGACAAACCCACAGCAAACATCATTCTCTATGGTGAAAAACTGAAAGCATTTCCTCTAAGATCAGGAACAAGACAAGCATATCCACTCTCACCACTATTATTCAACATAGTTTTGGAAGTCCTAGCCATGGCAATCAGAGAAGAAAAAGATATAAAAGGAATATAAATTGGAAAAGAAGGAGTAAAACTGTCACTGTTTACAGATGACATGATACTATACATAGAGAATCCTAAAGATGCCACCAGAAAACTACTAGAGCTAATCAATGAATTTGGTAAAGTTGCAGGATAGAAAATTAATGCACAGAAATCTCTTACATTCCTATACACTAATGATGAAAAATCTGAAAGAGAAATTAAGGGAACACTCCCATTTACCACTGCAACAAAAAGAATAAAATACCTAGGAATAAACCTACCTAAGGAGACAAAAGACCTGTATGCAGAAAACTATAAGACACTGATGAAAGAAACTAAAGATGATACAAACAGATGGAGAGATATACCATGTTCTTGAATTGGAAGAATCAATATTGTGAAAATGACTATACTACCCAAAGCAATCTACAGATTCAGTGCAATCCCTATCAAATTACCAATGGCATTTTTTACAGAACTAGAAAAAAAATCTTAAAATTTGTATGGAGACACAAAAGACCCCAAATAGCCAAAGCAGTCTTGAGGGAAAAAAAACAGAGGTGGAGGAATCAGACTCCCTAACTTCAGACTATACTACAAAGCTACAGTAATCAGGACAATATGGTACTGGCACAAAAACAGAAATATAGATCAATGGAACAGGATAGAAAGCCCAGAGATAAACCCACACATCTATGGTCAACTAATCTATGACAAAGGAGGCAAGGGTATACAGTGGAGAAAAGACAGTCTCTTCAATAAGTGGTGCTGGGAAAACTGGACAGCTACATGTAAAAGAATGAAATTAGAACACTCCCTAACACCATCCACAAAAATAAACTCAAAATGGATTAGAGACCTAAATGTAAGACTGGACACTATAAAACTCTTAGAGGAAAACATAGGAAGAACACTCTTTGACATAAATTACAGCAAGATTTTTTTTGACCCACCTCCTAGGGTAATGGAAATAGAAACAAAAATAAGCAAATGGGACCTAATGAAACTTCTTTTGCACAACAAAGGAAACTATAAACAAGATGAAAAGACAACCCTCAGAATGGGAGAAAATATTTGCAAATGAATCAACGGACAAAGGATTAATCTCCAAAATATATAAACAGCTCGTGCAGGTCAATATTAAAAAAACAAACAACCCAATCAAAAAATGGGCAGAAGACCTAAATGTCTTCCAAAGAAGTCATACAGATGGCCAAGAAGCACATGAAAAGCTGCTCAACATCACTAATTATTAGAAAAATGCAAATCAAAACTACCACGAGGTATCACCTCACACCAGTTAGAATGGGCATCATCAGAAAATCTACAAACAACAAATGGTGGAGAGGGTGTGGAGAAAAGGGAACCCTCTTGCGCTGTTGGTGGGAATGTAAGTTGATACAGCCACTATGGAGAACAGTATGGAGGCTCCTTAAAAAACTAAAACTAGAGTTACCATACGACCCAGCAACCCCACAACTGGGCATATACTCAGAGAAAACCATAATTCAAAAAGACACATGCACCCCAACGTTCATTGCAGCACTATTTACAATAGCCAGGTCATGGAAGCAACCTAAATGCCCATCGACAGACGAATGGATAAAGAAGAGTGGTACATATATACAATGGAATATTACTCAACCATAAAAAGGAACGAAATTGCGTCATTTGTAGAGACGTGGTTGGATCTAGAGACTGACATACAAAGTGAAGTAAGTCAGAAAGAGAAAAACAAATATCGTATAGTAACACATATATGTGGAACCTAGAAAAATGGTACAGATGAACCGGTTTGCAGGGCAGAAATAGACACAGATGTAGAGAACAAACGTATGGACACCAAGGGGGGAAACTGGCGGGGGTGGTGGTGGTGGTGGTGGGATGAATTGGGAGAGTGGGATTGACATATATACACTAATATGTATAAAATAGATAACTAATAAGAACCTGCTGTATAAAAAAATAAATTTCAAAATTTCAAAGAAAAAAGACATAAATTATAATGATGAAGTTAGGTAGAAGTTATATGGTTTTAACAAAACTTTGATTTCTTCTTTTATACTGTTCCCATGGTAAAAACAGCAAAATTCCTACCTAGATGGTAACACATACCATTCGTTCAATTTTAAGATCCTCGATTGCTCTTGGGAACAAGTATACTGCTGTGGCATGAAGTGGAAGGTATAATTTGGAGCCAGAGGAGAGAAAGAAGCCTCCTTTCAGAGGTAATATATTCATGTAAACGTAAAAGTTATCAAAAAAGACTTAATAATCTCACCAAGTAATCTAAAGCTAAATTTCATAGACAAGTTCCTTATAGAACTACCACAAACTTTGTAGAACTCAAGCCTTCCATGGTAAAAGGTTTTAAAACTTCTTTTAAAACAAATGCAATGGGTTTAATCTGTTTTGGTTTTATTTTATTTATTTATTTTTAATGCTTTTTTTTTAAACATCTTTATTGGAGTATAATTGCTTTACAATGTTGTGTTGGTTTCTGCTTTATAACAAAGTAAATCAGCTATACATATACATACATCCGCATATCTCTTACCTCTTGTGTCTCCCTCCCTCCCACTCTCCCTATCCCACCCCTCTAGATGGTCACAAAGCACCGAGCTGATCTCCCTGTGCTATGCAGCTGCTTCCCACTAGCTATCAGTTTTACATCTGGTAGTGTATATATGTACATGCCACTCTCTCACTTTGTCCCAGCTTACCCTTCCCCGTCCCCATGTCCTCAAAAAAACAAACAAACAAACAAATGCAATGGGGATAGCAAGCCACAAAGTGTACTGCAATGTTACTTATTATTGTTTGCTTTATCACCCACGGTAACTTGTTTTGCATCTAGCAAAGACCCAGAAAAATGTAAGGATGAATACTTATCATAATTCATTCCCATGTGGACTTTTAGAATCCAGGAAGACAGCTTGCCTTTCTGTTTCAATAGTTAGACTGAAAGGAATCTGGAAAGTGCTGCACACAGGAGTGGCTCTCAGCCGAAACTGGGCTCATCTCCAGCTCTGCTTAAGAGAGTTCATTGCTGTCTACATGTGATATTGAAGGGAATGAGGAAAACAAACTTCCTTAATTAGTGTATGGTACCAATGACCTTACTTCACTATGGAAGAAATAAATTGCATTTCTTCCTCAGCATATTCTCAGTGAATATCTGAGATACAGGGAGATATGGTTACTTAGTCAGAAACGAGCATTTATTTATTTAAGAGAAATAAGCAATTCAAAGGAGAACTTTCAACTTAACAGAGGGAGAAAAAAACTTTATAAAAAGGGTCATGCCGGTAAACTTAAAGAAAGCAAAGGGAGTGAGGAAGAAACAACGAGGTATAATAAGTAATAAAAATAAAAAGAAATGGATGAAAATAAATATATCAATTACCACTAAAAATTTGAATGAGTTGCATTTCCCTTTCAAAAGACAAACTTTCAGATTGGGCTCAAAAACACCCAAAATTAAACTATGTATAAGAAATTCACTTCAAATAAAGGGACAAAGGAGGCTTGAAAATAAATGGTTGGGCAAATCCAAAAGCATGAATGGCAATATTAATAACAAATTCAAGGCCAAAAGCATTAAGTAGGAACAAGAGGATGGAATGATCAAAGGCACTATGGCAGAGATTGCTAGATGCCTATGTCCATTCCTTGTCACCCTTGCTAACAAAACCTCATTTTAATTTGTTACAGCAATCTGTCTTGATACAAATTATTTTTCCCATCCCCTTTTACAATTGAGCGTGGGCAATAAGTTGTAAGCAGAGGTTAATGGGTGGGGCCTGTTGAAGTCTAACTCAGCTGGAAGCTATTCCTTTCTGCCTTCTTCTTTTTCCTCCTTCTTGACTGGAATATGTACGTGATGGCTGGAGCTTCAGGAACCATCTTGCAACGATGACTTGGAGACGAGCATCACTTACTAAAGGTGGCAGAGCAGAAAGACACACAGAGCTTGCATTCCAGATGACCACGAAGCCCTGCTACCAGCCCTGGACTTCTTTTTACCATCAGGTATCTTCCATGTTTGAGAAAAACACATTTCTATTTATTTAAGCCACTATTATTTGGGTATCATTTTATATGCAGCCAGCTCAATTTCCTGCAGTACAGATATAAACATGAAAAAAATATAATAGTTTCGGCTATGAAGAACTAAAAAAAGTACAAAATTAAAAAAAAATCAAAACTGCTAGAAAGACAAGCATTATTTGATGAGATGACCACCATAGCAGTAGATACCTCTTTCAAAATTTGATATAATATGAAGTCAAAAACAAGTGAGAATGTAGAAGACTATAACCTATAAGTTTATCATACATGCATGTATATATGAGTATATGTGTGTGGTTGGTATACAGTAAAAAACTATAAATTTTTACCTTACAAAAAGAGAATATGCAATCTTTTCATATGTGTATGGAACGCTTACAAAATCAATCATGTATTTGGCCATAAAAGGTGAAACCATATTGTGGTTTGGGTGCAGAAGATGTTGGAACCAGACAGTCTGTCCTACAGCTTGCCGGCAGAGTGACCTTGGGCAAGATACTTAACCTTGCTGGGCTTTCTGTCTTTATCTATAGAGTAAGACTCTTAATAGCTAGAAATGTTATCTTCTATAATTATTATCCCTCCTGGCCTAGCATTTTCCAGGTTGATGTCCATTTACCTACATAAAGCTGCTAGTGTTGTTTATAACCAACTCTTGGTAGGGGTGCCAGGCCATCAGATGGCTGTCATTGGTCACAGTTTCCACTGGGAGGGTCAGGGCAGGATAGAAGGTTAACATTTGTCCATTTGGCCTCAACTGAACAGTGAGCACAATGCTGTCTAGCACAGAATTCAAGAGCACCAAAAGAATGTTAAATGGATGAATTGTTACTTGCAGGAAAAGAAACAGGCACCATGTTTCCAATTATTCTTCATTTCAGACAACAACTAGCTGTTTCCATTGGCTGGCACAGTAGCTGAATGGGGAACACTATTGAGTAAACTCTACTGAAAAAGGATGAATGTGGTCCAGTGAATTTTTTTGACACAGTCCCAGCTTTATTTTTGCCTATTACTGGCAAGCTAATATGGAGGACATTAGGAAACAATCGACAAAAACTTCGTAAATAAAGCTTAAAAGACAAGAATTATCTATGGCCCCCAATACATAAACTTTTTGTACCAACAAGGATCACTTGTGACATAAGGCAGAATCTCTAAATTTAGCTACTAGATACAAAAAGAAAAAACACATATCAATCTTTTTTTTTAAACCCACCAAATAAAACATTTTTTAATCACAAAAGCAAAATATTGAAGTATTTATAATATTTTAAAATTGATCAAGAAATATAGTATTTTCATGAGCAAGTATAGTAATATATGAAAATAAGAACACTATTATAAATACAACAGAGAAAATACTATTAATTGTATATTATAATAATTATTTCATAGAAGTAAATATAAACATATAGGCTATGTTATAAATGATAAGTGTTGAATATGTTTATATATTTTTAATAAAATTAAATTTAATGAAAAATATTATATAAATAAGAAACTTCAAAGTTTTATCCCTGAACTTAGAGGGAAAGCAAAAATGAACTGAAGATAGTAAGTTTATTTCAGGTCTCAAACCACTGATAAACTGATGTCAACTGGGAATGAATGGGGCATTTGTTCCTTTGCTTTTGGGGACCTGTAATACCATCATCAGAGTGGTGTTTATGTTTTTGCATATTTTCCATGTTTCCTCTCAAATATGTTGATGTATAAATAGATAAACTGAGGGTGGTTAATTTTTTGGTCCAAAGTATTTCCTAACTCTCTGGCTGGTGCTAATTTCTCTCAGCATTATCTAGTGTATCAGTTCTTCACCAATCCCCACTCCTTCTTCTCTTTAACAAAGGTTTTGTGTGATTACAAAATCAGCTCCCATTTTTCTGCTTAGAATGACCTTCTCGCCAACTCTCGCACTCATAAATATCCTTTCTCCGCCTCTGCTTAAGCTGTTGTCATTCACAGAAGCTCCATCTTCTTTCCATGTGTAAGAGAACATCAAACTCAGGAAGCAATTTCTTCCACCTATGGGGTTTCAGACTTACTCAGATACAATTCAAACAGTGCATTGCTTCCCAGATGAAGATACATATAGGGTGCCCATCTATCAGGGAGGAAGACAGATTGGGGAGGAGAGACAGAGAGAAATCGAAACAGAGAGGAGAGAGGCAGAGAACAGACTTCCTCTGTCTGAATTGTACTAGAGGCTGAGATTCTGTACTCCTTCTGTAACCCTGTTGATTAGCACAATTCTATCAGGACTACATGAATTTTTAAAAATTCAACTTGGCAGATAGTAGTACATATTTACCGGATTAAATTGATAAAATCAATGTTAAGAACTACATCAAAATGATGGGAAGATTTTTTTTCTAGTCTAGAAGATATTTTGTAAGGATTTTTTTTTAATTCCAAAAATTGTCTTCCTAAAATTTGTATGAGTCTATCTAATCATGAAAGGCACGGGATCATCTTGCATTTCTGCCTGCTCCCAACACACAGAGGTCAGATACCTTGTGCTGCCCTCATCCTCATGATGGGATGAGATGCCACAAAATAATTTTAAAGGATAAAGAAGGATTAAGAAAAAACAGAGAAGAGGTTCTGACGAAAATGCAACCAACATATGAAATCAGGAATCTTTCTTTCCACGGAATTTATAAAGCTTCTTTGGACCATTCTTGTCCCCTGGTACTTGTGTTCCCTTCACCAGACAGGGAAACTCAAATTTGCCTATTAAGAATGCCATCTGCGGGCTTCCCTGGTGGCGCAGTGGTTAAGAATCTGCCTGCCAATGCAAGGGACACGGGTTCGAGCCCTGGCCCGGGAAGATCCCACATGCCACGGAGCAACTAAGCCCGTGTGCCACAACTACTGAGCCTGAGCTCTAGAGCCTGCAAGCCACAACTACTGAGCCTACGTGCCACAACTACTGAAGCCTACACGCCTAGAACCTGTGCTCCGCAACAAGAGAAGGCAGGACAGTGAGAAGCCCGCGCACCGCAACGAAGAGTAGCCCCCACTAACCGCAACTAGAGAATGCCCGCGCACAGCAACGAAGACCCAACACAGCCAAAAATTAATAAATAAATAAAGTTATTGAAAAAAAAAGAATGCCATCTGCCACTCTAAAAAAGGACAGACTGAGTGGGGTGGAGATGGTGAGGGGAAAGATGAGGGATTAAAAGTCTATAAAGTTTGAAGAAGGAGGAAAGTGAAAATTGAAAAAACTAAATTTAATTGTCAGTTTCTTCTTCAAACATCACTTCTGGTTACAAGATAATTTGCAGTAGATTAAGACCATGTTTTTACAAACCTAACTCACGTCATCATTCTAGTCTCTGATATATCTCTCTTCCATTTATTGGTCAATAAAGAAATTCATCTCACCCAGAATCCAATCATTTAAAATAAGTCACAATGCATGACTCAAGATTCAACTAGCAACAGTATTTTTCCTCATATTAGATTTAATGTTTCCTTAAAGATTGGCTTGTAGGTTAGTTTATTCTCCACTCCCAGGTAGCTATAGATTTTTGTTACACTGTGTCTGTTGTATAAATACGTTTGTGTGTGTGTGAGTGTGTGTATGAATAAATATAATGTGTACATATATAGTGTTTGAATAGTATTATAAACACATGTTTACAGAAAATATTGATTTCTCCAATTCACCCAAGGAAAGGACAAACTAAATAAAACAAATGCCATATTATAGAATACATCTGACTTTCTTTTTTTTTTTTTTTTTTTGCGGTATGCAGGCCTCTCACTGTTGTGGCCTCTCCCGCTGCGGAGCTCCGGACGCGCAGGCTCAGCGGCCATGGCTCACGGGCCTAGCCGCTCCGCGGCATGTGGGATCTTCCCGGATCGGAGCACGAACCCGTGTCCCCTGCATCGGCAGGCGTACTCTCAACCACTGCGCCACCAGGGAAGCCCCTGACTTTCATCTTTAAAATCAAGTAATTTTTACTCAAATTTTACAAATCTGACTCAGTCATTTCTCATATGCTAGAGATCGAAATCTCCCTCATACATTTGAATTATTCATCATAGATGTCAAACATTACACAAAGATTTATGGTGAAATTAATACTGTGGATCAAGTATAAGTGGCTGCTCCCCAGTTGCATTTGACAGCATTTCTATCTTTCAATGGTTCCTGAAAAGTCTAACAACAGGTTTGCAGAAGTCAGAGCCTTTCTCGCTACAGTTACTGTAGGAGACATTTTCATGGCCATTCATGGTGTGCAAGATAGGCAGACTTGAATTCATACTATCTAACTTTCTGTCATCAATTATGCTTATTGTTAAATTAATCCTTGTACAGCTATATTAATCAACCCCAAACCAAATCCTTCAAAGGTTCTTCATTGCTTCTGGTCAAAGGTGAAAGGCTCATACTCCTAGGTCTTGCATTCATAGCCTTTCTCCACTTGCCTACTCACCGTTCGCCAAATGTACCCTGTACCTTTCCACCTTCAGGCATTAACTCAAGCTGTTCTTCTCATCTGGAATATCTTCTTCCTTTTGCTCTACAAACCCAAGACTACTCATTTGCTTTGTAAATTTTGTGCATTTTAATTAAACAAAATAATGCATGGCAACATTCTTTTCAGGAAAATATTCAAACAATATAGAAGTATACGTACAGCAAAAACTGAAAGTCCCTATGAATTCTAGCCCTCCCTTCGCCTCCCCCATCACCTGCTGACTGCACTCCCACCTCCCAATTTGCTGGTATCTTTCCAACAATTTCTCTCTGCATTTAATACACATATAGTTTTTGTTTATTTCATTTTTGGGTAAGTGCAGTTAAACTACATACTCTGGTGGCTAGCTTCCTCCCTTTCAAGAACTATATTAAGTTTCCTCTCTCCCCTGGAGCCCCCCTCACTGCTTTAGCATCCTCCCCCATCCCTCATTACCCTGTTTTGAACTTCTAACTCTTGGTATCCATGGCACTCTTCTGATACGTCTCTTTATGACACTGGGTTTTTAAACTATATTTATTAAATGTAAGTCTTATCACTGGAATGTAAAGTCTTTGAGGGAAGGAACTTACCTTCATCTTTTGTGGTGTTTAGAACTGTATTATGTAGGTATTCAAAACTATTTTCTTGAGGTAAGTGAACTTTAGGTTCCCCATTTCCTGACCTAAGGTGGGAAAGCTCTGCTTAAGTGGAGAGAAAAATAAAAATGTACTATAATGAAGTACTTTAGAGTTTTCATGGTCTCTCCTAAGAATTCTCCCAATCTGTTCTACATGATGGGTTGGCAGGTTTCTACAAATCAACTGAGAAGCCCAGGAACTTTGTGAGAAGTCAGAGACCCCGGGCAAAATATTTCTTCTCTGATCTTTCAGACCAAGGACAGCTCCACCAGTAAAAAAACCTCAGAGATGAAAACATTCTTATAGTGAAGGGGCATTTTCAGCACAGGCTGATGGGGGAAAGAGTTGTAAGGGAGGCACAGACTATCCAAGGAAAACACACTCTCTCAGACTTTTAGATCTAAAATTTCAACTCTCGCTGAACCACTTCTCCAATGGAATTAATCACTGGCATAACAGCCACAGCAATTCAAAACAAGCCTTTCACTCTTCCTTTTAACGTAAAAGCTGTAAAGTCACACTTGACATTCCTTTTAAAAATTTATTCTCTCAGATCACAGAGAAGGCAAAATAACCAGTAAAACGGATTTTTCTCTTATTTTCAAATACTGTTTCTTCAACAAGTTACTTAATACTTCTATGCCTCAGTTTCCTTATCTATAAAATGGATATAGTGCCTACTTTATTGGATACTGAACATTAAAATGAGATAATCAAGTATAGTATGCAGCAAAGTCTGGCTCATAGTAAGTCCTCAAAAATATTAGCAATGATGAGGATGATGATGTTATGGCTTCTCACATCTATGTCAGGAGCTGAAAGGGTTTTCTACAAGGGACTTCAGCCAAAGAAGGCAGACAAGGGAGAACACTGCTGAGATATTATTATAATGGTGAACATTATGAGTGACATTTCTTGGAAAATTCTATTCAGTTCCTTCAATCTCATTACAACAAATTTGCTTAGAATCTTTATTAAACTGACTGTTGCTTGAAATAAATGGGTTATTAAATGGAAAATCTCTTTTTGTTAAAGTTTCCTCTGAAATAGTATTAGTCATAACTGGATTTTATATTCCTTTTGACATCTTACATGTCTTCTATTAATAGTCTCAATTCTTTAGTCCAAATAACCAATTGAAAACATCTAACTTAATATTTAATAACCAAAGATTTTATTTTATCAAAAAAAGTTGCTATTGGTCCCAAAAGAGAGCTTCTAAATCCTCCAATGGAGGCCATTAATCAAATCACATAAAATTATTTTGGTTAATATGTAAATGCTTAGAATACTGCAGATATCCAAAATACTTCAAATTGATAATTTTAGGGTCTCTAATAGTTATTGAGACACTGTGGACATACACAGAGAAAATCTAAAGCAATGAGCTGGTTAATTTAGACATAAAGATTGTCAACGTCAATTAATTGAGAGTTTCAGTTTGAATTACTCAATTATTCAATTGCTTACTTCACCTGGGCAATGTGTATATAATAAATTAACTTAGGCTATCTTAATAATTAATGTGTGTTCATCGATGTAAGGGCATCATGTAAGGGCTAAGGGCATAAGATTGAGGTCAGAAAGATGAGGGTTTAAATTTCAACTTGGTAACCTCCTAGATCAGTGAACTTGGGCAAATTGTTTAACCTAAGCCTCAGTTTTTTCATCCCTAAAATATGAGAAACATTTATTTTGCTGATTTATAAGGATAAAATGAGGAAATACATATGAGGAATAAAATGAGGACAGAGCTTAACTGACACTTACTAGGTTGACATGGTATTATTTCTTTTTTCTTTTTTTAACCACTTCAGTTTCTAAACTGTGATAATAAACAAGTAAATACATAATATATCAGATGGTGATAAACTCTGTATAGAAGAGCAAAATAGGAACCCTAAAGGTCTACCGATGGGGGAAGTGGTAGTTAAAGAAAGAAAAAATCGAAGGAGACATAGATCAGGTGACTTAGCCTCACTCCATGCATATAAACATCAAGAAGCAAAGGGCAAGTTATGTTCTTTCCGCCTTTGTTGTTTCATGACTGTGATCGTCATAACCAGGAGGATACAGGCTAAAATTATGCAGGCAAGTGGAGAAGAGGAAGAAGTCGGGAGTGAGGAGGTGGGGGAGCTGAGAAGCTCAGACTTCCCGTTGATACCCGACAATGCAGTCGAGAGGATGAGTTGACTTGTACCAGCTCAGTTTCTTTTGATCATTAAAAAAATGATTATTTAAAAAATAACATAACCACATTACAGAAAGGATATAGCCTAAATACAGAAAATCTGAGATTTAGAAAAAAAAATAAGCCTATAATCCCATTAGCCTAATGTATTTGATATCAGCACTTGCGTTCATTTCCTCCTAGTCTTTTTTCATAAGCATATTTTTAATACATCTTTTTTGGAGTATAATTGCTTCACATTGCTGTGTTAGTTTCTGTTGTACAACAAAGTGAATCAGCCATATACATACATATATCCCCATATCCCCTTCCTCTTGAGCCTCCCTCCCACCCTCCCTATCCCACCCCTCTAGGTGGTCGCAAAGCACTGAGCTGATCTCCCTGTGCTATGCTGTTGCTTCCCACTAGCTATCTATTTTACATTTGGTAGTATATGGTACTGATGAACCGAGTGGTAGGGCAGGAATAAAAACAAAGACATAGAGAATGGATTTGAGGGCATGGGGTGAGGTGGGGGAGGGGAAGCTGGGGCCAAGTGAGAGTAGCATTGACATACATACACTACCAAATGTAAAACTGTATGCATATTTAAAGAGAACTGATCATACTGTATACAACTGTGGATCCTGTTCCTTTAAATATAACATTGTTTCATAAGCATTTTCCTTGTTGCTAACCAGCTTTTTATAACTATCTTTTTAACAGTGAATAATACATCATTTAGTAAATGAACAGTAATTTACTTAATTTAACTATCTCCTTATATTGTTAGATGTTTAGAATCTTTCCAGTTTCTTGATACTATAAATATTGTATCCATATACATTTTCCTGCCTATTTTCTTTTCCATATATTATCTCCTTAGAATTGATTTTCAGAATTTCCAAAACGTAAAATGTTCCAGGACATCACCATTTTTTGACTCTTTATATTTATTGCCAAATTGCTTTTCAGAGGGATTATATCAATATGCAGTCCTAAAAATAGTGGGTGAGAGTACCAAACCTCACTGCACCCTTGAAAACATTGGATTGTTTCATTATTAGTTTGTTTTTACTGCTTCAGTTTCCAGGCTATGATAATAAACTAGTAAATACATAGAATGTCAGGTAGTGATAAGAGGGTTGGAGAACAGCAAAGTGGTGAGAGGGAAAGTGCCAAGGAGGGGAGAAGAGTTGGTGGGAACCCAACCCTATTTTTTAGGGTTTTCTATAGGATGATCAGGAAAGGCCTTTATATAGGGTGATCAGGATTTTATATAGGATGATCAGGAAAGGCCTTGAGGGTTCCTACTTTACTCTTCTACACAGGTATTTGAGTAAAAGCTGAAGAAGGTGAGGGAGTAAGGTATGAGAATGGTCTGAGGAAAGAGGGTTTCAGGCAGAGAAAACACCAAGAAAGGCCCTAAGGAGAATTCACGCTGGGTAGTCTTGGAGGGACAGCAAGAGGGCTAGTGTGGCTCCTGTGTATTGAGAAGAGGGGGGTGGGGAAGGAGATGAGATCAAAGGGAAAGTGGGCAGCCAGGACGTGTACAGCTTTATCAGACATTGTGAGGATTTTTCTTTTATTTTGAGTAGGATGGGAAGGCATTGAAGGGTTTTGGAAAGAGGTGAGTCAGGAATTGATTTGTGTTTTGTATGATTAGCTGATTTGTTCGGCATGGATTAAATATGCTCAAAACCAAACATCTTTCCTAGCAAACCTCCTACATTCTCAGCATCTCCATCAATGCTCTCACCCATCAGTGCTCAAAACCGCAGTCATCTTTCGCATCTCAAAACCAATCATGACCAACCCCTGTCAATTCTGCCTCCAAAATGTCTCTTGCACCTGCCTTCTCTATCCATTCCCATTACCTGAACCCCACCATGACAGT
Organism: Tursiops truncatus; assembly: GCF_011762595.2. Lineage (NCBI taxonomy): Eukaryota > Metazoa > Chordata > Mammalia > Artiodactyla > Delphinidae > Tursiops > Tursiops truncatus. The sequence goes on along the minus strand of NC_047042.1, from coordinate 84,070,584 downwards.
TTCTAACTCATCCCCCAGCCTTCTATTCTTCTGCTCACCACTCGTACTACCCATGCTATCAGAGCAATCATCCTAGCAAAGCTGATCATTCATTGGTCTACCCTTTATCTTTCTGCCCCTACCCCCCCACCCCCCCATCCCCCCCCACCCCCGCCCAAATAAAGTCCAGATTCTTCAGAATGGAATTCGAGCCCTACCACAATCTGATTCTAATCTAGTGGTCAAAGATTATCTCCCGTTATTATTCAGAATTAACTGTGCCTTCCCGTCTGACAAGTTTCCTGAACCAGCTCTGCACTTTCTTACCTACACCTTTGCTTACATTGTCTCCCCTTCCCTGCACCTTCTGTTTAAAGCACCCTTCCCTTCCAGCCCCCATCCAGAAATCCTAGCCATACTTCCAGGACCACCCCAGTCATCACCTTCTTCATCCCCAAACTCCTTGGCTAGAATTATGCTTATTTCCTCTGTGCTCCCATAAATTCTACTCCATTATCCACACATTCAGTATCATATAATACCATAGTTTTGTGAATATGCTTTCTTTCCTACTAGATGGTAAGTTCCATGTCTTGTTTATCCTTGTAACTCCTACAGCGCTTATTACAATGCCTTGACCTTAGTAGGTGTCCATTAAATGTTGTGGAACTTAAATACCTAAAAGCCTTGTTGTTGAAACAGAACTAGAATTCAGGTCATCTGATTCCCAGCTCCATATTCCTTTCCCAATACCATTCTATCTTTCAGACTTCTCTATGGTTCATTGTCATCCCATCTGAAGTACATTTGAAACTGCTAAGGAATTTTAAGGAAGGATGACTAAACAGAAAACAAATGCTGAAATTTATTTTCCATGTAGCTATTTAAGCCAAAGTGAATCTAATTTAGAGGCACTAAAATTTTGACTCTGAATTAAAAAACAAAACAAACCATGGTGCATACAGATCTAGAGACTTTTTTTAGCTTCTTAGAGTTTGATTTTTGAGCTGTGCTTAATATTTTAGGAGTCAAGTTGCCATGTTTCTTGGTATGCTATAAATTTGTAGTCTTGGAACAAAAGAAAAAAGTGTGTGTGATTTTGCTTAATGGATGACAGCAACATTTCTAGCCCCTAAAAATATGAGAGGGTTTAAATATTTGGGACGAGACCCTGAGACGAAGCATAATTCCTAACTATCCCAATCCTTCCCTTGCCTTCCCATCTTGAAAAAATATTTAAGGAACTAGTGTTCTAAACTGGGCTTCCCCTTTGGTATTTGAAATGAAATAAGTGAATTATACTCATGATACATGTTATACACAAGTATATGTAAAATGAGAGTAAAATTAAGTTATAGTATTCACAATATAGCAATAGCTAGTATTAATATGCACACATGGAAATTATTTTTGAGTAATGAACACTGATGTCTTAAGAAAAGGAAGATTTGACTGAGGTAAAACACATATGTTAGAGAATGGTTTAAGGTGGGGGTGAGGGGAAGGAAATGGAGTGACTCTTTCTCTCCTAAACTAAGAAGGTGTTTTGCCACCTTCTCGTCATTGTAACTTAGAAGGCGGTAGCATTGCTATGAAGAATGTCCCATTGAGGTTTTCACAAATTCAAATGAAATGGGATAAAATTAAAGCCTTACACTTTACAGGAAAAAAAGGATGAAACTGAAGCACTAATTCATCTCCCTCTACTCCGTCTCACTCGGAGCCTTACAGCAGTGACTGACCTGTGAATCTGACGTGAATTGTAATATAGGATCATAGAAATGAAAGTAACCTCTGAAGTAGTTTCATCTACCTTCTATCCTTGGCAAGTAAGCCCCAAACTGTTACAAACAAAGAACTAGTATTTCAGAAACTTTCCCATAGGCAATTTTCCCCAGCTACAACCTGAATTCTACCTTACAGAATGGCACGGACAATTTTTCTTGTGCTCCACTATGGAGACGTGAAAACAGCTTTTTGCCATAACTAATGATCATGACCATTTCTGTATCACATGGGTTATATTTCTGGACTCCAGGGAGACAGCACAGAATAATGGGTAAGAATTCAGGCTTAGAGACAGATTAGTGCTTAAGCTACAGCTGTATCACAGGCAATTTACTTAAGTTCTCTAAGCCTCCATTTCCTCACCCATAATGTGGGGATGATAATACGGTCCAGCTGATCAAATTACTATGAAGAACAGTCTAGAACAAGTGGTATCCAATAGAAATAAAGCGCAAGCTGCAAATGTGAGTCGTATATGTAATTTTAAATTTCCTAGGAGCCCCGTTAAGAAAGGTAAAAGGAAACAGGTGAAATTGATTTTAGTAATGCACTTTACTCAACGCATCCAAAATATCATCTCAACATGGAAAAAATATCAGTGAGGGGCTTCCCTGGTGACGCAGTGGTTGACAGTCCGCCTGCCGATGAAAGGGACGCGGGTTCGTGCCCCGGTCCGGGAAGATCCCACATGCCGCAGAGCGGCTGGGCCCGTGAGCCATGGCCGCTGACCATGCGCGTCCGGAGCTTGTGCTCCACAACGGGAGAGGCCACAGCAGTGAGAGGCCCGCGTACCACCAAAAAAAAAAAAAAAAAAAAAAAAAAAAAAAATTAATGAGATATTTTATATTCCCTTTTTTGTACTAAGTCATCAAAATCCAATGTGTGTGTGGTTTTTCTTAATTTATTTATTTTTGGCTGTGATGGGTCTTCATTGCGGTGCCTGGACTTCTCATTGTGGTGGCTTCTCTTGTTGCGTAGCACGGGCTCTAGGCATGCGGGCTCAGTAGCTGTGGCACGCGGGCTCGGTAGTTGTGGTGCATGGGCTTAGTTGCTCCGTGGCATGTGGGATCTTCCCGGACCTGGGCTCGAACCCGTGTTCCCTGCATTGGCAGGCATATTCTTAACCACTGCACCACCAGAGAAGCCCACCAATGTGTATTTCACATGTACGGTTTGACTCAACTCAAACTAACCATATTTTAAGCCCTTAATAGCCACCTGTGGCCAGTGGCTACCACGGTGGAAAGTTCAGGTCTAGAAAAAAGCTGTAAAGCACTTAGCATTATACTAGGAATGTAGTGAATGCTAAAGTGTTGGGGCTTCCTTTATTATCCTTAATGTTCTTAGAGAACTTTGTAATCTTCCCAAAGCCTTCATTTCTCCAGGAGAGACTGGACCTGGCTATGATGCTCTTAGGAGTACCTGGATGGACTAGGTTACTCAAGCTGAGCCTTTCAGTTACTTCAAAGACCACTTCCTCATGGCCACCCCCAACTATTGTCAGGAGAGGGCCACAAAAAGTGGGATCTACATGGAGAATATATCCACTGAGTGCCAATGACCTTTAGATACTGACACATTAAACCCCAAGAAATAGGCACCATCACTAATCTGCCACCTTCTCATATAAATGGGACAGGATAGGACATTTGCTAAAGCAACCACTTGCTCCTATAATTTTCCCCTTATAAGGAGGTGCTATGCAAAACACTGTGCTCAAAAGTTGGTTTGATAAATTAAACCTACAGTTGGAATATGACCCATCAATTCCACTGCTATACCCAAGAGAATTGCAAACATGTTGACACAAAACTTGTAAACAAATGTACACGGCAGCATTATTCGTAACAGCCAAGAAGTGGAAACAACCCAAATGTCCATCAACTGATGAATGGATAAACAAAATGTGATAAATCCATACAATGGAATATTATTTGGTAATAAAAAGGAATGAGGTACTAATTCAAGCTACAGCATGGCTGAACCCTGAAAACATGATGCTCAGTGAAAGCCAGACACAAAAAGCCACATACTGCATGATTCTATTTACATGAAACACCCACAATGGCCAAATCCATAGAGACAGAAAATAGATGAGTGGTTTCCAGGGGCTGTGGGGAGGGGAGAATTGAGTGCCTGCTAACAGGTATGGAGTTTCTTTTGGGATGCTGGAAATATCCTGGAATTGGATAATGGCAATGGTTGTACAGCACTGTGAACATACTAAAAACCACTGAATTGTTGAAAAAAGAAAGTTGATTTGTTGTCCTAGGGAAGCATGGTCAGATACACAAGTACTGCCAAATCCCCAGAATACAGAAGTATTTGTAAGACTTTAGAAATAGAAGAGATCACCTGTGCCCAAAGTATTATTTGATAGGATATCATCTTTAACTACAGCACACGTAATATCGTCTTTTCTCTCCTTCCTCTTAAATTAAAATTGTTTTACATTTTAACATTAAGCATATTAACTACTAAGAGAGCACAAACCTCAAGGACACACACACAGGTACATATAAATGCATGTACATATGTCAGAATTTTCTGAAAGAATGTACCTGTCACTCTTCTGTTCAAGGCTCTCCCATCACCCCCATCTCACCCTCAGGATGGCCCCACACGTCTCCAGTGCCACCTGCCTACCGTGTGGCAGGAGAGTGCAGCAGTTAAGACATGAGCCAGCCTGTGTAAAAGTCCAGGTCTCACTACTCACTAGCTTTATGACCTGGGCAACTTTCCTAACTCTTCTGTGGCTCAGTTCCCCTTTACAGTGAGGATGATAAGAGTGCCTGGGCTTGTGGCGAGGATTAACAGAATTAACATATATAAAGTGCTCAGGAGAATGCCTGACCTGTGGTAGATACTTTATAAGTGTTTTATAAATAAAAGTAAATAAATATTTAAAACCCGGTCCCGACAGCATGCCAACCTTGCTATAGAGCGTGCTTTCCCTCTGTCTGGAATATTCCTCATGATAGCTCCTTCTCTCTTTCCTTGTGCAAATATCACTCTATCCCTCTCCCTTGCTTGTTTCTGTTTGCAGCATTTATCACTTTCTAATATTCTATATGATAATTTGCTTTTGTATCTTCTTTGTGGCCCATCAACTCCTACTAGAAGGCAGGGATCTTACCTGTCTGTTTGCTACTCGGCCCTAAGCATCCAGGACAGTGTCTGCTGCAGAGAAGGCACTCCACCATGTTTTCTGAATGAATGAATGGACAGTGGTTACTTCTGGGCCGTGGCACTGGGGACGGGGACGGGAATGAGATATACTTTTCACTGAACATAAGCAAAAGGGTGCTTATGTTGTTGTCATAACAATGAAAAGTGTGAAATAAAATACTGAAAAATAAAGAGTACGTGGACCTGAGGAGAAGCTGGTAGCATAAAACAGGAAGACTTCAGGTATCTGTGATCTGTGTAAGGATGCTCCTGCAAGCCACCTTTAGACCTTACCCCTGAGTAAAAAGTGGAATGACACCTCAGAACTGGCGTTCAGCCCTAGGCTTGAAGCACAGCACGCACACAGGTTAGGAAGAAGTCTTAATAAGATGTTCCGTATTGCGTAATATGTACCCTGTACCTATGGGTACAGTGAGAAAACTTTCCATGGCAAAAGGCCTGTTTCCAGGCACAGTAAACAGAGAATTCGTTAAAGGTTGTTTGCCCTCTTCCCCCGCTGCAGCCTGGACAGGCAGGTGGCCATGGTGCGTGGGACTCCTCGGGCAGCGACGGCCTGTCTCCACGGCCTGGGAATAGTGGTCTTCTCCACTTCCTAACAGACCCTCTGGAAACCTGATAAGGATTACAGGATCCCATAGAAGAGCACTGGACTTCAAATGAACTGTTCTGTAAACTTATCCCAACTAGCTGGAGGTAAAACTCTGTCTTCAGGGTCTCCCACCTCTCTTTTCCATATCTCCTTTTCCTTCCCTGAGCTTTACTACCTCTGCTCTCTCCTGTCAGGAGAAAAACAACCAATGAGTCACTAGCCCCTTGAATAATGTATTACCCCTCCTGTAGGATTTTACATTTAAAAAGTGGTCGATAGGAAAGAAATTATGATGATAATGTTAATAATGATATTAATAATATTGATGATGGCAATGATAGCTGATGATAGCAGATATTGCTTATTGAATATTTACTGTGAGCCAGGTATTCTACTAAAAAGTGGATACAATTTATCTTATTTAATCCTCCAATAATCCAGTGAGGTAGATATTGTCATACCGACATTATAGATGAGGAATGAAAAGTCACATAGTTATCAAGTGGCAGACAAGGGGTTTAGGAGAACTGTCTCTAAAAATTTTTGCCCTAAGGAATTCCATCATGTTATTCAAACACATGGATTTCTAAGGTGGAAACTTTGACCCTATAAGGAGAGAGCTGGGGAGAGTCAGACAATCACAGCACCCCTTAGTAGCAATGAAATTGACCACTGAGGCTTGAAACTGCAAACAATCCGCTGTGTCTATGACGGCTCGGGTTCAAATCCTGACCCTGACACTCACGAGATTACCTGGGGCAAGTCGTATAACCTCTGCACTTGAGATAATAGAATTCAATGAGATAATGCCATTGAAGTGCTTGCAATAGTGTGTGTGTGTGTGTGTGTGTGTGTGTGTGTGTGTGTGTAGCATTCATATACTGTGTATGTTGATTGTTATAAATCCCTACAATTAGAATAATTTATTTCTAGCTTCCAAATAACAGAAGTTCTCTTTCACCTGATTTTATAATGTAGTTGTTGGTCTATTTTCTATAGATTTTTTTAATTGAAAAGGTAGTGTAACAGTAGAATTTCAAAGGACAATACCTCAAATGCCATTTCCCTAACACAACAATTATTTTAATTTTGCATATTGCCTTCAAGTTTTGCTAATTCTGAGAAGCTACATGGAGAGGGCACTATATTGAATCAGATTTGGATTTTTATCTTACTCTTTCACAAATTAGCTGTATAACCTCAGGGAAGTTACATAACTGCCCTTTGCCTTAGTTTCCCAAAATATAAAGTGAAGCAGTTAGACCAGATCACCTTTAAGATCCTTCTAGCTCTAACAGTCTGTTTTTTTAATCTGTAATCTACTTTTTTTTTTTTGCTTTCATGATTTACATGAAACTGTATACATAAGATACATGTAAGTAATGTTTGCAAGTTACTTAACTTTCTAAACTATATCAGGGAAATAAAACTTTATGTATAATGAGTTCTGCAAAGGTAAGGTTATAACTAAAGACCCCAGAAATTTTAAAAGTAGCTACCAAATTACCAAAAAGCTATAAAAATTAATATTCAGTCATTATATGTATGTTTGCAACTAAAGTATTACCAATTCCACACGTTAATTTATAAGTAATACATTTAGTTTGATAAAGCCATTCTAATATTTGTTGATATATAGTTATTAATTCATAATATAAATATGAAAATGTTACATTAGTGTAGTTTTTCCATGAGGTATTCTTTTTTATTTTAATAAATTTATTTAGTTTATTTATTTATTTTTGGCTGTGTTGGGTCTTCGTTGCCGCGCGCAGGCTTTCTCAAGTTGCGGCGAGCGGGGGGGCTACTCTTCGTTGCAGTGCGCGGGCTTCTCATTGCAGTGGCTTCTCTCGTTGTGGAGCACGCGCTCTAGGCGCGCAGGCTTCAGTAGTTGTGGCACGTGGGCTCAGTAGCTGTGGCTCACGGGCTCTAGAGCACAGGCTAAGTAGTTGTGGCGCACGGGCTTAGTTGCTCCGTGACATGTGGGATCTTCCCGGACAAGGGATCGAACTCGTGTCCCCTGCATTGGCAGGCGGATTCTCAACCACCGCGCCACCAGGGAAGCCCCAACCATGAGGTATTCTTAATTTTTAAAGTTTCTCTACCAAAGAGGGAAAAACAAAGAAAAAACAGGAGTGACTCTACCTGACTTAGATCATACTGGCAGAAACATGTCAATGTGAATGTCTGTAACTAGTCACGGGATGAAGCAGCCACTCTCCTGCACTGCTGCTTGGTGTGTAACCTGGTATAACCTTTCTAGAGACGACCGGACAATACTAATCGAGAGCTTAAATATGTTCCTACCCTCTGGCCAGGTAATTCCACTTATAGGAATTTGTACCAAAGAAATAATAATATGAGCACAGATGCTTTGTTGCAGTATTATACATAACTATAAAGACCTAGCCTAGACCATCTTATTATACCAACTAGTAGAGGCACTATCAAAGACTCCTAGGGTCATGTCAAAATTAGTCAGGAGCTAATTTGAAGATGCTGTCACAGGCCAAATAAAGGTTAATTTCAGCATTAATAATAATAAATAAGATGTGTTGAAACAAATTAAATATGTTTCAATTAATGAGTTTGAATGATAATTTAAAGACAAACAAACATAAAAAGCAAACCATTGGCACATACCAGAAAATCAACTCAAGGAATAATAGGATTAAAAATATAGCCATTTTGCAATCCTTAATAAACTAATGACTCCAGGTAACAACATAAAAGAAGAGATTATTACACATTATGCACCTCTTAATGGCAAAACACATTACCTATGAAGCAGTCTTGCCAAAAAAAATAAAGAAACCACAACTGAATCTGTTAAACCCTGTAGATAGTTGCAGGTAATATAGAGGACAGAGGAACATGTTAAACTATACCATGAAGATGCAATGAGAGAAATCTAGGCTGTGGGACAAACAACTTGGTTTCTTCAACAACTAAAGTGGAAGGAAAAAAATATTTCAGTGGAAACCCATTTATATTTCAAGAGATTTAACAGACATATCAACCTTTAACAGACATATCAACCAATCTCATCATGTGAACCTTATTTGGATCCTGCTTCAAACAACCTGTAAAAATAACACCATGGTGTTTCCCTGGTGGTGCAGTGGTTTAGAGTCCCCCTGCCAATGCAGGGGACACGAGTTCGATCCCTTGTCCGGGAAGATCCCACATGCTGCGGAGCACCTAAGCCCAGTGCGCCACAACTACTGAGCCTGTGCTCTAGAGCCCGCAAGCCACAACTACTGAGCCCACATGCTGCAACTACTGAAGCCCGCGCGCCTAGAGCCCGTGCTCCGAGCAAGAGAAGCCACCGCAATGAGAAGCCTGCGCACTGCAACGAAGAGTAACCCCCACTCGCCGCAACTAGAGAAAGCCCGTGCGCAGAAACGAACACCCAGCACAGCCAAAAATAAATAAATTTATTTTAAAAAAATTATGACATTCATGAGACAATTGAAATTCTGAACAATGACTTATTTCATATTAGTAACATATCATTGTTAATTAGTTTAGATGTGATAATGGTTGTTTTAAAAGGCCTTAGCTTTTAAAGATCCATATTGAAATATTTGTGGATGAGATGATACAATTTCTGGAATTTGCTTTAAAACAGAATAAGTGGGAAAGAAGAAGAGGGAATTGATGGGTTGGTTTGGCCATCATAGGTTGATAGGTACATAAGGTTCATTATGCTCTCTGTCTACTTTTGTTTATGTTTTAAATTTTCTATAATAACATTACTATACATTTACATATAATGGGTTTGCGTGTGTGTGTGTGTTTGTGTGTGTGAACACCCATTATAAGGGATACAGCAAAATATTGATGGTGATTATCTCTGGATGATAGAATTGTGGGTGGTTTGGTGATTTTTATCTTTTTGTTTTTACTCTACTGTATATTCTATAGTTTTACACTGTACTTATATTCTATATAATCAGGAAAAAATTATTTTAAAAGAAAATGTTTTAAATTGTTTAACAATACCGTTTTTACCATTCAACTAGAATTCACTCCTGATGTAATGAATAAAATAACTTTGTACTTTTAAAATATAATTGGCCAGGCAAATTACTTAATATTTAATTATAGTTAGTTTTGAGAGGGTACAGAAAATAGTTCATGAAAATATAAGGCTGAAGTAAAGTTTGAGGTCTGGAAATTCTCTCATTTGGTGTAATAGGGTAATCTTAAATTTATAGCTTAGGAGGAAACAGTTAATTTTTTTTCTCCTTCTTACATAACACAAAAACAACTGATCCAGTTTGGCACAAACTTTCACCTCCAAAGTCACCTTTGTGCTGAAATTCAGCACCTCAGGTTTCAGTCAAACAACTTGCAGATGAGAAGAGGTTTCTTAACAAAATTTTCTTGTAATTTTACTATCGTGTTGGTTCCTGGGAACTTGGGAGAGTCCTCTTTTCATAGTTAAGTGGGTCGGGGGAATGCTTCTTTCTCCTACTTTCTAATATGCAGAAGAGCAAGCAGTTTAAATCATTCCTTTTGTATCGCTTAAATAAATGTAAGTCCAAGACAGTAGTTGCAATTAAGAAAAAGATAGTTAATGGGTATTTTTAGCATATTAATAGTTAATACGAGGTATTGCAGAGTTTGTCATTCAATTATGAGAAAAATCAGTCCTTTAAGATCAGAAAAAAAATTTAAAAACTAACATAAATACAATTATATTTTGTAATTACATGTAGACTTACAATAATTATACCATGATCTGAATGTTCTATAATCAGATAATTGTCCCTTCTTCATTTATTTTGAAATAAAGACTTTTCATTTATCTAATTTTCCTTCTTCCTTTTGTTCACATGTAATTTTCTGCTACAGAAACCACAGTCAGCTCCTGTTATGAAATATATTAACAGATTATCACTTAAATAACATTTTGTTCTGAATGTAGGCTTTAAAGCAAAGTCATTGGTAGATGTAGTTTATTCATTTGGAAGTGAAATTTTCTGACTTAAAACTGGCTAGAGACAGATAATGTCAATTTGGGTTCATTTGTCCATTTGAGGTTCCACGGGTAGTTAATTATATGCTTCACATAAATTCAGCCTTCACTTGCAACTATGTGCCAGGCTTTGCACTAAGTATTTTCATATTTACAATCTCAATTATTTACTATAATAACAGTGTGAAATAGTTACTTTGGAGAGAGTTTAAGTTGTTTGCTCCAGGTCAGACAGTAATCTAATTGATTGCAAATTTTTTTTTTTTTTTTTTTTTTTTATTTGCGGTACGCGGGCCTCTGACTGTTGTGGCCTCTCCCGTCGTGGAGCACAGGCTCCGGGCGCGCAGGCTCAGCGGCCATGGCTCACGGGCCCAGCCGCTCCGCGGCATGTGGGATCTTCCCGGACCGGGTCACGAACCCATGTCCCCTGCATCGGCAGGCGGGCTCTCAACCACTGCGCCACCAGGGAAGCCCTTGATTGCAAATCTTATGTTACTACTTTTAAGTTATGAACATGGTGATTGAGACCATTTGTAGCAGTCTTTGGTGCCTAGTATGGAGCCTTGAACTAAATAGTATGTCAAGTCAGTTCGAAAGCTGATATTCACCCGTCTCATTGTAAAAACAGAGTTCTCTACCTCCCCCCACACCCAGACCCACTCCGGAGGATGTGCAGGAGATGCAATGTGCTTCATACTGCTTCATGCATGGAACCAGCTAAGATGGACCATCTCTCATGAAGAAGAGGCATCAAGAAGAAGGGAGAGGGCAACCTGTTCACAGCAGCAAAGCAGTGCTAGCTTTCTGCCTTGATCTTTTAACGAATTTAACAAGGTACAGACATCTTTAAGCCTGGGAATATACAATGTTTTGATTTGTTGACCAACAAACTAAAGGTCAACCTGAGAAAGTTGATTCTTGACATATTTCCACCAAGGGTCACTTGTTTCCATCCCAATGGACTCAAAGTTAAGAATTAAAAACCTCAACGTTAGTAAATTATATGTTTGGAATACTGAGACTTCTAATTAGACGTACATCCCCAGTGCCAGTAGAGCCCACTCTGTTCGTTTACTCGTTACTCATAACCTCATGTAAAACTGTTTGTTTGGGATGTGGTTTTTTTAAAAAGCCTTCAGGCTTAGTTAAAGAATGGAATATGTGAGAAAAGAATTTTCCAACTTTTGTTGACTCAGTGATAAAAAGGAAAAATATGTTTATAAGAATTTGGCTGCTTGGTAACTCAAAAATAATTGATGTAAGAAACTTGAAATTTCACATGTTAAGTGCTAAATCCAATTATACATTTCAAACACAATTTTTCAAAGCATATCCTTGTTCTAGCTTATTAATATTACAGAATCATTCTGATGGACATCAAATTATTAACTGTTTTTATAAGAGTGTACCAGAAATTACTACTAGGAATATTTTATTTGTGGAAACATAAATACAGGTTATGTAACACCTTGTAAGTGGACTTGAACTAAAGGATCTTAAAAATAAATAGGAACAACAAAAATAAAACATGACTAACTCTCCAGCCACCATCAAAACAAATGTTTCCAAGGACCTGAAGCCAAGAAAATAGAAATCTATAAACACAAAGGCTAAGATAAATCAGTTGCATCTCCTAGGTCTCCATACATGACAAAACAAAACACTGAAAACCAACGGAAACCAAAAAACCCCACTTGCTGTGAAGGAAAGAATGTTGAAGAACATTGACCTTTTCTGCCCTCTGCCTACCACAGAAATCCCCACCCACTGCTGATTTTTATTTTTTATTTATTTTTGGCTGTGTTGGGTCTTTGTTGCTGCGCACGGGCTTTCTCTAGTTGCAGCGAGCAGTGGCTACTCTTCGTTGTGGTCCTTGGGCTTCTCATTGCGGTGGCTTCTCTTCGTTGCAGAGCACAGGCTCTAGGCACGCGGGCTTCAGCAGTTGTGGCATGCGGTCTCAGTAGTTGTGGCTCACGGGCTTAGAGCGCAGGCTCAGCAGTGTGGCGCACGGGCTTAGTTGGTCCGCGGCATGTGGGATCTTCCTGGACCAGGGTTCGAACCCATGTCCCCTGAATTGGTGGGCAGATTCTTAACCACTGCGCCACCAGGGAAGCCCCACTGCTGATTTTTAAATTATTGAATCTCCAAAAATTATGGGAGATGGATGTCTTAAAAATGCAGTAGATTCAATCACATAGGTCATATCATTAGCTGAAGTAGTAATTACTGAGGGAAGGCTAATCTACTTCATTCATTTTAATAACCAATTCTTTCTCAGATTTACCACAGAGCCAAATCAACCTAATTATTAAGGTACAGTAATATTGTATTGAACTGTTTTTCAATCCAAGAATTTTTATTATGGAGAGAAAACTTGGATAATTTTAGCAATTATGTGCTTCATTTCTCCTTTTCTGTACCTCCATTCTTGCTTATATATAAGGTACTGAATTTAACTTGCTTCATTCTTGATGTTTCACATCTTGTCATTTTCTTTTAGAAAAATTTAAACTAAAGTTTAAAAGGCTACAGGGTAAGTGTTGGTGTCTAGTTCCTATGTTTAACAAATCATAGTCCCTAGAGCCCAGACTGCTGCCCTGGAGAACAAGAGGCCAAATTCTGGCTGCCCTGAAAAACCCCGCATATACAACTAATGCATATTCTAAATCTTACCATACCTCTCCCAAAACACTTTCAGGGATGCCTGACCTACACAACCTCTCCTTGCAGCCAGGCACACACCATTTCTCTTATTTGGATGTAATACTGCTAAAGAGCAAGGTCACTTGAAAGAAAGCTGAACTTGCAATCAGAATCTAAGTGTGAGTTCCAGCTCTTTAGAGGACCAGTTACAGGTAATTTAGTGCACTGGGTAAGTGCGTGCCTGCTAAAGCCAGAATGGGTTGGTGCAAATCCTGGGTTTTCCACTTTCTAGCTCCGTGACTCTAGGCAAATTATTTAAATCTTGTGCCTCAGTTTTCTCATTTGTAAAGTGGTAATAATATTAATAATTACCTCGTAGAGTTGTGAAAATGAAACATCTTAATATGGCTTAGAACAGAACCTCAGGTAGCCTAAGCACTCAATAAATGTCAGCAATTATTATTGCTAGCTGCATGACCTTGGGGAGCTCACCTAACCTCTGCGATACTCTATTTGATCTTATGTCCAAAAAGGGATCATGACTTCATATGGTCTTTATGAAGACCAAATAAACTCATGCAACGTATGTGACAGTCATTTTGAAAACATAATCAAGTGTTGGACAACTCCTTCAAACAAGCAGAATCAGTTCCTTTCCACTCTGTCCCTGTAATACTTAAAACATATGCATACACCTGCTAAGCACTTGTCACACTGTATCATAAGAATTTGCTTACCTGTCCATCTCCCCCACTAACAGTGCATCCTCTGATTCACCTCTGCACCCTCAGCACGTTGGACATACCTGGCACAGGACAGGTACTCAATAAATATTTGTTTAAATGAATATTGTCCAAACAACTGAGCAGGAATTCACAAGGCCTCTGCCAGGAATGATGGATTATCACTTTTTGCCAAGTATCCTCAGTAGACCACCCAGAAATGTGCTTGTTTTTCCTCAGACACAATGCAGCTTGTGTGGTTGCATTCACTCATTCTTTTCCCTTAATAAATACACTGGGCTCCATACAGTGTACCACAAGTGGCAACTGCCCAGGTTAATTTAGTACCACATACTATGCAGAAAGAACCTATTTAGTATAGAATCATTTACAAGTGGAGATGATAAGCTCCTCGGTTTGATATCTTCATTAGAGTGGTAGAATCTCAGGGTGGGAAAGAATGGTTTTTTAGAAGTGGGAGTCCTTATAGAACAATAAGTTAAAGTTGGGGATCTGACTGCCTAAGTTAAAATCCTTGCTCTGCTATGTACAAGGTGTAAGACCTTGGGCAAATTACATAACCCCTCTAAGCCTCAGTTTTCTCATCTGTAAGATGGAGCTAGTAAGATTGATACATTAAAAATAATAACCCAGGGACTTCCCTGGTGGCTCAGTGGTTGGGAATCCGCCTGCCAATGCAGGGGACATGGGTTCGAGCCCTGGTCCGGGAGGATCCCACATGCTGCAAGCAGCTAAGCCTGTGCGCCACAACTACTGAGCCTGTGCTGTAGAGCCCACAAGCCACAACTACTGAAGCCCGCGCGCCTAGAGCCTGTGCTCGGCAACAACAGAAGCCACCACAATGAGACGCCCACGCACCACAACAAAAGTGTTGCCCCCGCTCGCCGCAACTAGAGAAAGCCTGTGCGCAGCAACGAACACCCAACACAGCCAAAAAATAACCCACATTAATCACTTTTTATGGTACCTACCATAGAGTAAGCACTTAGTATGTGTTTGCTATTGTGATTAACCCAATCCCTCACTGCAGTGTTTGAACTTCCATCACAAGTGTATTCAGGACATGAGGCATGAGTGCCCAGCTTTTGCCTGAATACCACCAGGGTCAGGGAACTTACAACCTCCACCAGTTGTCCACTTGATTACTGGGCAAAACAGAATTGTTGATAAATTCTAACAGGTTGTAATATACATACTTACATCTTCTACTCAAGGGTCTTCCATCTGTCATTTGGGATTACCCAGACGAAATCTAGTCTCTTCTTGCAGGACAGCCCTTTTAACTTTGGAAGGCAGCTACATGTGCTAGGTATCACCATCCTCCTCACACACCCACACCGACTCTCAGATCCTTTAATCATTTCTGATATGACACTGATTACAAGATCTCATTTTACCCTTTTTACTCTTCTTGAATAACCTTTTATTTATCAATGTCTTTCTTAAAGGCTGAAGATCAGAATTCATAAAACAGAGCAAATGTGACCTGATCACTAGTGAGAACTAGAGAACTACTCCCCGACTTGAACACTGTATTTCTCTTAATACAACAAAAGATTGATTTTTGTTTTGTGGAAGTTACATCACACTGTGTTGACTCATCATCTACTCACAGTCAACAGAAGGCTCTAAATCTTCCGACGTGAGCTATTGTAAGTCACCTTGTCCCCAACCTGTACTTGTACAATTGAATTTGGAGATCTTTGAGTACTTTATATTTGTCCCTGGTAAACTTTATATTGTTAGATGTGACTCATTATTATATTTTTTCAGAATTTGATAAGGGGGAGGAGAATCCTGATTGCATCATCCAACTTATTTGTTATCTTTTCTAGCTGTGCATCATCTGTAAATTTGTTCAGCACGCGGTCAATGTTATCATCTTAGCCATCAATCAAAGTGTTAAGGGCAACAAAACTGAAACCAGATTTGCATTAGATCCCTAGAGGCCTGGGTGTGCATCAGCCTCTTAAAATTTTTTTTAAAAGACACCATTCATTCATCAACAATATCTATTGAGTGCCTACCATGTAGCAGTTATTGTTCCAAGTGCTGAGCATATATAGTGGTGAACCAAAAAAATATCCCTGTCCTCATAAAGCTTACATTCTAGTTAGGGGATAAGCAATAAATAAATATGAAGATAAATAAATAATAATAAGTCTTTTTTAAATGAAAAACTAAAGCAGGGAGGGGGTTCACGAATGTTGACAGTGGAGGCGGAGTGAGCAGTTACCCACATGCAGTGTGGCTAAAGCAGAGTTGTTTCTGAAGTTTGACTGCACTGCTCATGCCCTGCATTCTTACTGTGCATCTGGCCCAAAAGGTGTCCCCGAGGGCGAAGCAAGTCTTTCTGGTTTCTCAAAACTCACTTTTTTCTGTGTGGAATCATATTAGGAAAAATCAATAGAACGATGATAAAGAATTTAGATAGCCATGAAATAAAAAAGAAAATATGAAAGGACATAATACCTCAAGAGACTGTGCAACATTTCTTCATATGCATAGGATATTCAAACATTGTGAGGCCAGCTACACTAGCAGGGGAGCTGATCATACCTCCTGATCAAGACTCCAGAGAGAGACTAAAAATTGTTGCTCTACAAGTATAGCATATGGTTGAAAATGAAATAATAGAGGAAAAAACAGAAAAGCTAACACTTACCTTATTCCTATCCCCATGTTCTCAAGTATGGAGTGGGTTATGAATCCAAAAGTTTATGGGAAGTCAGGAGGATGGAATGCTTGGGTGACCCCAAAACATGGCTCAGACAGTCTGGATACTGAACTCTAGAAAAGAAGCCCATAAGGGACAGATTTGAAATCTACCTCTATTAACTACTCTCTGCTCATGATTCTAATGCTGATAAATTCTTCTGAATAGTTTTAGATAATCTTCAAATCCCTTTGATGTTAGAGGGACTTGATAAATCTTTGTTTTCTAAAATCCTAATTGCAACCTCTGATTGGAAATTTATTTTCTACTCTCACAGTGATACTTCTAATATTTATTTTCATTCACTGAGCGTCTATTTTGTACCAGATACTTTGTTGGTGCTACGAGTACAAAGGTGAATAGGATAAACATGTTTCCTGCTTACAGAAACCTTCCAGTAGAGCTTGCAGTAGAGGGCAAGGCAGAAACTGGAAAGGCAGCTCCGATAAAGCAGTGTGTTATGAAGAGAAGAGTACCAAGAGCTCTAGGAGGGACATCTAACCCAGAATTTGTGAGAATTGGAAGTTAGTAACTTCTACGTGGAGACTTCCAAGGTACGAGGAGTTAGTCAAATAAAGAGGTGGGGCAGATCTGTTTCAGTGGAGGAAGATCTGTTTCAGTGAAGGATGCACGTTTTGAAGGTGACAGAAATCACTGATTATCTGAATACTGAAAACAGTTCAGGATAGCTGAGACGGCGTGGTCAGAGATGAGACTGGAAAGGTAAACAGAACCAATTTATACAGAGCCTTACAAGCCATGTCATAGAGGAGGTACAATCTACTGAAATCTCTGATTGCTTAAATGCTGGAGTTTTGAAGGGAAGAAGTCAAAACTGCCACTCAGGTTTTTGACTTGAACAGCTGAGTGGACAGTGACATCACTCACTAAGACACTTACTAAAGGGATGAGACCAGTCGTGGTCATGTTTGATTTGTAATGCCTGGGGAATACTCTCCAGGCACGAGTAGGCAGGTTGATCTTGAAGTCTGAGAATACAGGCTTAGGAAGCATCAGTACACGGTAGGCAACAATAGAATCCAAGGGGATGAAAGCGATACACAGGGAGAGTGTCACCGAAGAGAAAAGGGCTCAGAAGAGAACCCAGAGGAGCACCAAAACTTAAAACATGGGCAGAGAGGGACTTCCCTGGTGGTGCAGTGGTTAAGAATTGCCTGCCAAGGCAGGGGACATGGGTTCGATCCCTGGTCTGGGAAGATCCCACATGCCGCAGAGCGACGAAGCCCGTGAACCACAACTACTGAGCCTGTGAGCCACAACTACTGAAGCCTGCATGCCTAGAGCCCATGATCCGCAACAAGAGAAGCCACTGCAATGAGAAGCCTGCGTACCGCAACGAAGAGTAGCCCCCGCTCACCATAGCTAGAGAAAGCCTGCGCGTAGCAACGAAGACCCAACACAGCCAAAAAATAAATTAATTAATTAATTAAAAAAATATATATGGGCAGAGAAAGGATCCCTGAAAAAAGTACAGCCAGAGGGTACAAAAAGAGTGAGATATAGAGAACAAGGGAAAAGCACATTTCAACAAGTAGGTTATGGTCAACAAAGGTAAATGCTGTCAAGAGATCAAGTAGGAAAAGTCTGAGGAGCACCTATGGAGGGAGCACCAAGGAGGTATTTGACCAGCTGGGTGAGAGCGGGGTCAGTGGAGGCAGAAGGCAGGTCACAGCAAGCTGAGGAATAAATGGAACCTGAATGTAGACAACTGTTTTAAACAATTTGCTTTAAAAGTAGAAGATATAATCCCTAGATTTTCTTCCCAAAGGTAGGGAAATGGTGCCACTACGAAGACTCCCTCACCACTTTTTTTGTTTGTTTGTTTGTTTTTGCAGTACGCGCGCCTCTCACTGTTGTGGCCTCTCCCATTGCGGAGCACAGGCTCCGGATGCGCAGGCTCAGCAGCCATGGCTCACGGGCCCAGCTGCCCCGCGGCATGTGGGATCTTCCCAGACCGGGGCACGAACCCGCGTCCCCTAGCATCGGCAGGCGGACTCTCAACCACTGCGCCACCAGGGAAGCCCTCCCTCACGACTTTTACATTAGCTCAGTTACCACATGGCGATGCTCTTGGTAGGCATGGCCTTTGTGGGTCTTGCAACTGGTGCTGGAAGTGGCTAAAACTGTCCAGTAAACCAAATCTGCCTTTCGTACTCTTCTTCTGCACCTGCCCCTTCTCTAGGCCTCTAAACTTCACACAGGCTTCCTGGGCTCTGACCTCTCTGAGCAGCCCACCAATGAAATGACCTTCATGGGTATTGATAAAAACCTGATCAGACACAACTGTCACACCTATTGCCATAGCTCATGTATTGGGACCAGTCAGAGGGAGGGGAGAGGAGTCTGGTCACCTTAGAGCAGATAGCTGGCCCACAGCTGGCTAGGCAGGGGTCATCTCTGAGAGCAAAATCCAGAAGCCAAAATCTCTGGATTTGGGTTGGGGGAAAACAGATAATCACAACTACCAGCAGTGCTGAGGTTGGTCCTAGGGAGTGAACGTGAGCCTAGATACAATGGGTGAACACCGTAAGGGGTTTGGATGAGAGAGGAGGAGCAGGGAGCCGCCAGAGAACAGGGACCAGGAACTAGAAGTAGGCTGGAGCTATTATGCAGAGAGGCCAGGCATAGCTGTGCTGGACAGGTGGCCCTATCACCACCAGCTCTGTTATCCTGAATCCTCCATTGCGTTGTTTCAGTTCTCGCCCCTTCATGACAACGAAGTGACATTTCTGACATTCACGACGACTCCCAAAATCTTATACCCTCAACCCCTCTTAGTAACCTGTATTCCAAGGAGAAGATAAGGAAGCTCTGGCCTGGATGGTGCAAACAGGGAGCGCACAGAGGCAATGGCAGTAACTAACCCGAAAAGGTTGCAGTGATAGCTACCCCGAACCTAAGAACTAGTAGCTGAATTAGCCCTAAATCAATAGCAAAACTGGCCACACGGCTTGATTAAATGAAACATTATTTCTCAATTGTAATCATTCCAGGATATCTGTGTTCTCTAAAATGCACACTATGACTGAACTGAAAGGCTTAACTGTCTTCAGTTTGTGATTACGGCACAGAGAGGAGATAAAAAGCAGTGGTAAACATCAGATAAGGACAATATTTTTGTCTTGTGCACAGACCAGCTAAGCCGCACAAACTGACTTTTCAGCTGAAGATTTTTTTTTTTCATTTTACTCGACTCAATAATCATTTACCCACTGGATATTGCTTAAGGGGCAGAGTTTTCATCTAATTCTCATTTAACGAGATTGAAAAGGAAAAACTAAATAATAATATGCCATTTGTGTATAGTGCTTGTCTTTCAAAGAAGACATCATAACCCATTTTATACTATCTAATTTACATTAACAGCCCTTTTATAGTGTAAATACTAGTAAGGGCTATTATCATTTATTATTATCATGCATACAAAGTATGCATAGAAGAAACTGAGGCATGCGGGAATGAAATGACTAGTTCAATGTAACTTCCATTTTAAAGGTGTGATAGCTGGTTTTTCCTTTTCTTTTTTTTGTTTTGTTTTACAATGAAGCCATGCTTTAGATAAACAAGCTTATTAAGGTGTACCTTGCCCTTAAATTTTAAGATGAAAAATACCTTGCTTAAAAGAAATCACAAGGGGTTTCCCTGGTGGCGCAATGGTTAAGAATCTGCCTGCCAATGCAAGGGACACGGGTTCGAGCTCTGGTCGGGGAAGATCCCACATGCCGTGGAGCAACTAAGCCCGTGCACCACAACTACTGAGCCTGTGCTCTAGAGCCGTGAGCCACGACTACTGAGCCCACGTGCTGCAACTACTGAAGCCTGCGCGCCTAGAGCCCATGCTCCGCAACAAGAGAAGCCACCACAATGAGAAGCCTGCGCACTGCTAGCCCCTGCTCACCGCAACTAGAGAAAGCCTGCACGCAGCAACAAAGATCCAATGCAGCCAAAAATAAAATAAATAAAATAAAATAAGAAAGAAAAAAAGAAATCACATGGGCCAAAATGTTCATTCTGTTCCACAGATCAAATCTCTCTCCCAAATCTAGATGAAAACCAATCAATTCCTATCACTCAACTCATTTTATTTATTTATTATTATTATTATTTTTTTGCAGTACACGGGCCTCTCACTGTTGTGGCCTCTCCCGTTGCGGAGCACAGGCTCCAGACGCGCAGGCTCAGTGGCCATGGCTCACGGGCCCAGCCGCTCCTTGGCATGTGGGATCTTCCCGGACCGGGGAACGAACCTGTGTCCCCTGCATCGGCAGGCGGACTCTCAACCACTGCACCACCAGGGAAGCCCACCTAGCTCATTTTAATCAGCACAGTGCTCAGCACCTTGCGCCACACACATTACGAGTCGTTTGTGTGTATCACTCTCCTCTTTACATGCATTATGCTACAGTAATCTTGTCATCTCAATTGTACTTGGAAAGTACCATTCCATGCACTAATTCTGTGTATATGTAAAGTCATTGACACTTTCATGTTTGTATGAGCTTCCATCTGTGGGGTAACATTTTTCTAATCTTTTCATGTATTCATCCACTCACTCATTCATTTATTCATACTCTCAAGCACTCATGCATCCATTCAAAAAATATGGATTGTGTGTCCAAAATGTGCAAACACTACTCTAGATGTAAAAGATAGAAGAGGAAGACAAAATCACTGACTTCAGGAAACTCAGCCCAGTGAGGGAGCCGGAAGAGTAAACAGCTGTAGTTAAGTGTGGTTGGTGTAGAGATGGAGTGACACATGAAAGTAGTGTGGGGACAACAGAGAGGGGATTGATCTCTGTCTGAGAGGGTGAGAAAGGTCTCTTAGATCTGAGCATGCCAGGAAGAAGGGGATTTGGGTATCCCAGGTAGAGGGCACAGCACAAGCAAAGGCACATATAAGACCATCCTGTGCGTTTGGGGAACCACAGGAAACATGGTATAACAGGAGGTTCTTCAATATTCTATAACTGGTTCTATTCCATAATCCAGGCCCTAGATGTCAACATAAATAATTGTATAAAGGGAAATATATGGTCCATGGGTTGTCTTCAGTCATGTAAGTAAAAACACATTCTACATGGGATCTGTATCAAACTACTTTTTGAAACTCTAACAGTTTGAAAAATGTCACATAGGTAACAGCACAAAATCAAAGCTTGGGTCTGGTCTACCCAAAGTTTGTATTCTCCATATTTCATCTCTAGGAGGTGGCAGGTAAGAACAGCCTACCTATTCATCAAATATAGGTAGGTGAATACTTAGTCCACCTCCATTATGATTTCAGTATAAAATTTTTATATAGAAATACTTCCAAATACAGCATTTCCAAATGCACTACATTGTGTGAGTCAGATATTTCCTGTTTACCTCTTCCCAGCTATTCAGCCTTGGTGCTGCCCAGCCTCCAAAAGCATGAGAGCCAGCCTTATAGACCTATCAGCACCTCTATACACCAGCAGGAGGTGTTGGAAATAGTCTCTGAAAATTCTACACCCAAGTGCCTGCAGGGACAGCTCTTCCCTGAAGCTTCTGAGAAGTCCTGCATGAAGGCCTTTGTGAACCAGGTCTGTAATAGATAAAATGCAACCATTACAGAGAACTCACATAGAACCTTCCCTAGACTAACCCTACTGCCTTGGTAATCCTACTCTGAATTCCCTTGTCACTTAAGAAAAACTTTGCACCACCAAATTGCATCCTTGTTTCTATTTGGAAACTTTTCAGAGACTCTAAGAGTTCAAAATAACTAATCTATTTTGGTTCCTGACCAATTATAGAATCCTGTCTAAGATATCTTTTTTTTTGTTTTAACTTGGCCACGCCACGCGGCTTGTAGGATCTTAGTTCCCCGAACAGGGATCGAGCCTGCGCTCCCTGCATTGGAAGCATGGAGTCTTAACCACTGGACCGCCAGGGAAGTCCCTCTAAGACATTATTTCTTCATTCATCTACTACTTCACCCATTCAAAGAACATCAACTTCCTCATTTCAGACTCTCCTGAAGCCAATCCAGTCAGCCTTTGTCCCCCATTCTACTACTGCAAACACACCTGTGAAGGTTGCAGTGACCTCTCTGTTGTCAAATCCAGTGGTCAGTTGTCCATCCTCACCTTACTGCCCTCTCAGCAGCTACTTGGCACTAACGATTAGTCCCTTTCTGTTGAAACATTTTCTTCACTTTGCTTCCATCACACCACACCGGCTTTCCTTCTACTTCATTGTTTATTCCTTCTCAGTTTCTTTTGGTGGGTCCTTCCTGATTTCTGAATGCTGGGAGTCCCCTTGGGCTTAGTCCTCTGCAATTTCCCATCCAGTCCATTGCTTTATTTTATTTTATTTCTTAAATTTTTATTGGAGTATAGTTGCTTTACAATGTTGTGTTAGTTTCAGGTGTACGGCAAATTGAATCAGTTATACATATATCCACTCTTTTTCAGATTCTTTTCCCATATAGGCCATTACAGAGTATTGAGTAGAGTTCCCTGGGCTATACAGTAGGTCCTTATTAGTTATCTATTTTATATATAGTAGTGTGTATATGTCAATCCCAATCTCCCAATTTATCCCCCCGCCACTTACCCCCTGAAAACCTTAAGTTTGATTTCTACATCTGTAACTCTATTTCTGTTTTGTAGATAAGTTCATTTGTACCCTTTTTTTCAGATTCCACATATAAGCGATATCATATGATCCACTGATTTAAATACCATATCTTTTGTCCTAATGTCTGACTTGGAAGCTGCAGAGGGGGTTTATTTTCCTAGAGGCAGTGAAGTTTGGGTTGGGCACTGAAGGAGGAAATGAGTTGGCTGAGGAGAGAAGATACTTAGGGGAATAGGATGGGGAAAGGCACAAAAGTGAAAAGGCAAACTGTGTTCAGAGAGGAGAGGGAAGTCTGGTGTGGGCTGAAAATAACTGGTAAGGTAGGATGTAGCCATATTGAGAAGAACCTTGATTTACAGCTAAGGAACTTGGACTTTCCCCTGAAGACAATAAGTATGAAAGGTATCAGAGGTTCCTAAATAGGGAAGGGATGTGATTATTCATATTAAAAATAAATACATAAAAATTTAGTAGCAAGATGATGGCTGAACTAGAGTAAGGGGAGACTGGAGCCAAGAAAGCCAATTAGAAGGTCACTGTAATAGTCTAAGGAAAGGATTATGGTCTGAATCACCATAGCAGCAACAGGATGAAAAGTAGTGACAAATCCAAGGGAGATTTAGAAGTAGCATTGAGGACATAGTTATTGATTAGATAGGCATTTGGGAGTAGGGGAGAGAGGCCAAGGTTGAAGTGTAATGATATTAACTAAGCTAAATAAGAGAAGGAGAGCAAGAAGGTGGGGGGAGGAGGATGAGTAGCATATTAAATTTGCAGTGATTATAGGACATCCAATGGCAAATGAAAGACACGTCTGCAGATCGGGAGAGAAGTTTGGACTGAATATATAGGTTCAGAAGTCAGTGTCCACTGGTAGTTAAGTCCTCAGAATGGATGGGATACCCTGAGGAGGGCATACAGTGAGAAGAGTGCCAAGACCTTGAAAAAAAAAAGCATGCAGGCAGCTGTCAGAGGAAGAGGAGCCAGGGGAGGAGACTGGGAAGGAGCAGAGAGATAGCGTAAGAACGGGACAGAGGTCTGCAAGTAAAGGGAGAAGAGACCTTCAAAGAGGAAATGATCAACAGTTGTCTCTGGGGTAGGATGAGTGATAAGGTTTGGTAATTAGATCTGATGAACACAGTTTCTACAGCATTAGAAGGCAGACTGGAACGGATCAAGTGAAGACTCCTCTTGGAAGTTTGGCTGTAAGGGAAGCAGGTAATGGCTGGGAAGAAAATGGAGTTGGGCAAGGTACAGAAATTTTTTTTATGAAATGGAAGTCTTTAGTATAACAGACAGCCAGCTAGTTTCTGCTTAAACAACTCTTGTGAGCTCACTACCCCACAAGACAACCTTGTTGCATTTTTAACTAGCAATTGATCATCCTGAACAGTT
The DNA here is from genome assembly GCF_011762595.2 of Tursiops truncatus. Classification (NCBI taxonomy): domain Eukaryota; kingdom Metazoa; phylum Chordata; class Mammalia; order Artiodactyla; family Delphinidae; genus Tursiops; species Tursiops truncatus. The sequence goes on along the minus strand of NC_047042.1, from coordinate 84,045,932 downwards.
CACCATATGTTTGTTGAGTGCCTGCTCTGTCTAGAGCATTGGGCTTGGCATTTCAGTGCCTAAAAGGATATTCACGACATGGTCACTTACTGAAATGGATTTAAAATATTCAAAACTCATGAAGAAGAAAATCAATTGTAAGTCCACTATTGAGATATTACCACTAACAATATTTTTCTGTGTATCCATCCAGTCTTTTTTTCTGAGCAGATATATTTAAAAATAAATTACCAACATTTTCTGATATCATGACATCTTCCATAATCTTCTTTTTACTGGATGCATAGATTTCATCAAAGGAATATATTACAATTTATAGAATACTTCTTTTTGGACCCTTAGGTTATCTCCAAGTGTTCAATATTATAAAGAAGGCATGCTCTACTAAATATTCTTCTACATTAAATTTTGTGAGTGTTTCTGGTTATTTTCTTAGGATGAAGTCTTAAAAATGAAATTACTGTGTTAAATAGTTTGCACACATTAAAAATTTTTTTATACACAGTGCCAAATTGCTCTCTAGAATGCTTGAACCAATTTACATGCCCCATATTGTATAAGCATGTATATTGTATAAGTGCGTTTATTTCCCTGAATCTTTATTCATGTAAGTTATCATTTTAAAGTTCTTGACAATTTGTTAGGTATAAAGACATCTGGTTTTACTTTATATTTCTACTTAGGGAGTCCTCACTTGATCCATTCCAGTCTGCCTTTAATTACTACTAAGACTGGACCAATCGAATTCCTTTTTTTCTTTTTGCCTTTTCATGTTCTTTACCCACATGGCTTTCGTGTTCTTTACCCACACTTCTTTTGAAATGTTGTATTATTCTTATAAATTTGTAAGAGCTCTTTATATATTAAGGACACTACCCTTTGTCACATACATATCTAGTTGCAAAAGTTCTAGCTCTCATTTATATTTTAATTTTGTTTGTGGTACTGTTTCATCTACATAAACTAAAAAGTTTTAAGTAGTTAAATCTATAAATGTTTTTCTTTTACAAATCATAAACCTTTATTTTTTCACTCAGATTTTTACCACTCTAAGGTCAAGAAATGCTTACACCACTTTCATCTTTTCAACACATATCACTTCTCTTGTATGGGTCATTTTTCATATTTAACTCTTTAATCCATTGGAAATTTATTCCGTTCCTTCTTTTTTTTCCTTATAAATTTCATTTATTTATTTATTTATTTTTGGCTGCAGTGGGTCTTCGTTGCTGTGCACAGGCTTTCTCTAGTTGTGGAGAGCGGGGGCCACTCTTTGTTGCTATGCGTGGGCTTTCTCTAGTTGCAGAGAGCAGGGGCTACTCTTCATTGCTGTACACAGGCTTCTCATTGCGGTGGCTTCTCTTTGTTGTGGAGCACCGGCTGTAGGCGTGCAGGCTTCAGTAGTTGTGGCACTCGGGTTCCGTAGTTGTGACTTGTGGGCTCTAGAGCACAGGCTCAGTAGTTGTGGCACACGGGCTTAGTTGCTCCGTGGTATGTGGGATTCTCCCGGACCAGGGCTTGAACTCGTGTCCCCTGCATTGGCAGGTGGATTCTTTTTTTTTTTTTTTTTTTGCGGTACGCGGACCTCTCACTGTTGCGGCCTCTCCCGTTGCAGAGCACAGGCTCTGGATGCACAGGCTCAGCAGCCATGGCTCACGGGCCCAGCCGCTCCATGGCATGTGGGGTCCTCCCGGACTGGGGCATGAACCCGTGTCCCCTGCATCGGCAGGCGGACTCTCAACCACTGCGCCACCAGGGAAGCCCTGGCAGGCGGATTCTTAACCACTGCACCACGAGGGAAGTCCCCCATTCCTTCTTAATCATGTTTGTTCTATCCTTTTGAATCAGAGATGATGCTTTGGTTTCAAGAAAGAGAAATCTAACTCAAATTGGCTTAAACAAAATATTGAATTTATTGCCTCCTGTTAGTAGAAAAGTTCAAAGGCTTCAGGGCCATGTATGGTTAGGTGGCTCACACAATGTGGAGAGGACCTGATGGTTCCCTCTTCATTTCTTTGCTTTAGTCCCTGGTGACAGCTCCATTCTCAGTAGACTCTCCCAAGAGACTCTCCCCTCCTGGTCCCTAGATGGTGTCCAAGAACTCCCAGGTTATATGCTTCTGCATTCACTTCTAGAGGAAAGTGCCTTTGCCTTAGCACAAAAATCCTGACATTCTCTTTCGTTGATTGGACTGACTTAGGTTACATGCCCATACATGAAGTGGTCACTGGGGCCAAGGGGATGAAATTCACTCATTGACTTAGTCTGGACCACATGCGCTATCTTCTGGTGATAAAGGTGGAGTCAGCTTTCTCAAAACTACATGGATGTCCTACAGAAAGGGCAGCTGAGAAAGAGGGATTCATGCGAGAAGACAACAAAGGTAAGGACTACATCTTTAAGTATCAAGATCATTGCTTTTGATAGAAAACGACAAATCCTCTGCCATTTGAAAACATTTGTTCTACCACCGTTAACGCAATAGAAACTAGAGTTAAAATCATGAAAGGACATGGTCCCTTCCTTAGGTACTAAACCCCTTACATTCCAGTTGCATAGGGACCACCTGGGCACATCACAGTTTCTAAAAGTCTAATCATATGTGACTGGGACAATTTCCTCCATGGCCAACTAATCTATGGGTTCTCTGAATTCCTTCTTTTAAACAGGTTACATAGACTTAGTAGAAGAAATAAGACCATAGCTCCAATTCTCCCCTGAATTCATTCTGGCAAAGTCTCTGTCTCCTGGCTACTTTGTTTTCGTTACTTATTTGGACCATTCCTGTCTTTTTTTTTTTTTTTTTTTTTTTTGTAATCTAGAAGCCTTATACCACTTTGCAATGTCTTTTCCTGGTTTGTGACCTGAGACCTATATCTTGACCTAAATATCTTCTTAGAGGAGCCCTCCAAGGGCTAACTATAGCTAACTAAGTTGGACTTTGGAGCACTGGGGCTTTATGTCGACTACAGCAGGGATTCAGAAGAGGCAGGACACAATAGTACTCATGTGCCGTGTGCCAGGCACAGTTCAAAATGTCCTGCCCAGGGCAAGCCATTATCTGACCCCATGAATGGGATTAGTGCCCTTATAAGGAGAGATGATCTCTCTCTCTCTGTGTGGATACAAGAAGGTGCTCATCTGCATCAGATACCAAATCTGCTGGCACCTTGAACTTGGACTTACTAGCCTTCAGAACAGAGAAATGAATGCCTTTTGTACAAGTCACCCAGTCTATGGTATTGGTTATAGCAGCTCCAACTGACAAAGACATCATTCTCCCTGCCCCTGTGACATACCTGTACAGTGACGTGGCTTCTGTGGGCCCAGAGAAGTCTCTTTTTACCCTTTCTTAGAGGTTTTGACCACAGTTTTCCTCTCTTGTCTCAGTCCTGTCTCTAGTACTTGCTGCTCTTCTATTCTTCAACTCCTTGTATGATACACCATCACTTACTGTTTTTAGAGCCTTCCCCACAAAACACTACCACGTTAAATACATCTATTGAAGACACTTTCTGATTTTAGAATTATTAAAAATGTGTGGGAAAAGCCTTGTACCTTAGCATCTAGTAAATGCTATAATTGAATGATTTTGGTTTTTAGCTACCTATTAACATCAGACAGTCTGCCCCATTCAGTAGTTGGGTTGTGCTACCCCTTCTTTATTATTCTTCTTACTATATCCATAAGCAAAAAACAAACAGAAATTGTCTTCAGTACTTTTCCCAGAGTCTAGTCTTCTCTGGACTTTAAGTCCTCTGGCATTATTTTCACAGGTCTGAGTCCTTCCTTAGAGTGAGGCCTCCCCCTCCTGCTATCTATCTTTGTACATGTCCTTTAAAAATACAAGCTAATCAGAACACTTCTTGAGCAGCCACATTGATCTTTTTTAGATGCTCCCTTTTCTTTATTGAAATCACTGGCTTCATAAGAATTTAAATTTCAAGTCACTTTACTCCTCTTGAGCTTTCTTTCCTAGTTCCTGGCCAGATAGAGCCTTATGCCCATATATTCTCTTAACTTGCTCAAGTTTTCTTTGTATCCGGTTAGCAAGTGAAGAATTGCCTTCTCTGGCTACTACAAATTCAAGGATACTGTGGTCACTTTAAGTTGTCTGTCACTTCCACGTCACCAACACATTCTTCTTAGCTGGTTAGAATTAAGCATAGAATAGTACCTTTTCAATAAGCAATTAGTTTAAATTTAAGTCATGCCAACTTTGACGTTCACTTTTCAGCAGAATGAGCTTGTCAGTAGATGTTGAAGTTCTCCATTACCCCTACATTGTGGCCCTGTGCTATTAATTCTGTCATTTGTATTGGGAAAGCATTATTGATGTGGCCGTAACAGGATCACAAAGCATGCTAGAACTAGCTGACAACACATGGCCAGTGGAGAGACAGCATGAGCCCCGAAAGGAGTGGAGAGCTCTCCTCAGGGCATGGGCTGTGAATACAGAAGCCGGCTTGGATTAGGGCAGCTGGGCTGTTCAAGACCTGATGTCTCTTACCAAGGTGAAGTGCAAGAAGCTATTAATACTAAGAAGTCCAGCATGAAGGCTGAGGCACGGGTGTATCATAGTTTAAGGAGATCACGGCAGGGGTGTGAACAGCAGAATACAGCCCTCTGTATTCTGTATTTAATACAGCCCTCTGTATTAAACAAGACATCAGAATCATGGTCAAAAAGACCAGGGTTCAAGAGAGTGTCCCAAATCCACAGGAAGCCTGGATGCAAGGCAGAATGAGCAGAGACTGAAGGTGTGGAGGTTAAGGTGGAAGCCCAGAATTGGACAAACATGCAGTGGGAGGCATAATAGGAGGGACCTGCAGATATCCAAAGCTCACAGCTGACCTGGCTAGAAGGAAGCACGACGCTGGGGCTGATACTGATGACACACTTTCTCCCTAGTCAAAACTGGCATTTAAGTCTTGGGGAACTTGGAGAATTAGACCTATAGGCAGAGCTCCTTAGACAATCCAGCAGCTGGCAAAGGCATGACAACTAGCCAGCTGCCTTATTGTAAGCTCCTGTGACAATGTCACTTCTGCTTTTATTTTCACCCAAATCTTCTCTACCAGGCATCAACCTTCAGGTTTGTGGGTTTTCATTTGTATTCGTAAGTTCTTGACTCACAGGGCTACTCTACTTTGCCTTTGTGTGCTTCTTTAGAAGAAATTACGTACCTTCATATTGGTGTAATACAACAGCTATTGTTTACTGATTACCTATCATGTACAGGTACCACGCTAGCTGATTTCCATACACTATGTCTTATTTAATTCCCACAGCTCCTCCTTGGGAGGTGGGTATTATTATGCCCATTTTAAAAAGAGGAAACTGAAGCTTATATGGTTTATGCAATCAGCTCAAGGTCACACATCAGGGAAACAAAAGAGCTCGGATTTAAATTTAGTTTTGTCTAACTACCTATCTGTGGCTTAAATGACTACATTTATACTGTAATACAATTACTGTCAAACAATTCTCACTGACACCTATCAGCCACTAGATTTTTCATCTATCTATCTATCTATCTATCTATCTATCTATCTTCTAACCTCTTTTATCTCTAACTCTCTAACACTCAGTACTGCACTATGTAAAAATGATTATTAATAAGTACTTACTGAGAGGTGGAGTCAAGATGGTGTACTAAGAGGACCCGGAATTCGCATCTCCTCACAACTAGGGCACCTACCAGGCACCAGTGGGGGACCATGGACACCTAAGGGGACAGGAGGAGCCCCCAGAGACCAGGTAGGATGTGGGGTGTGGGGGGAGTGAAGGGGGAGAAGTGGAGGCGGGACGGGACTGGCACCCCTGAGGGGCGGCTAGTGGAGGGGAAGGGATCCCACACCTGAGGGGAGAAACTGGGGAACCATTGGGAGGGCAGAGGATCAAAAGGGAGCGTGGCCAGGTTTCCCCTACCCACTTGGACCCCCAGGAACCTGTTGAGATCCCCGGCCTGATCCTCTGCCCACCCCCTCCAGCCATGTGGGTCCTGAGGGGAGTGGGAGGGAGAGAAGGGGGAGCAAAAGTAAAGGCTGGACCTCCGGGACCGGCACCCCTAAGGGGTGGCTAGGGGAGGGAAGGAGTTCCTGCACCCAGCGGGACCCACCCATGGTTAGGGGTCCAGTGGCTAGGGGTCCAGCAGGGATGGGGGAGACCCTGGGGGAGATGGTGGGGGGGGCACAAAGGAACAGAAGGAAATGGGGCCAGCGCTTTCACTGTCCACTTAGGCACTGGGGAGCCTGTCCGGCTCCAAGGCCTAATCCTCTGCCCTCGGAGCCTCCCTCCTGCAGCACAGAGCTCAAGCCCTGCCCCTGCAAACCCACCCAGGGCCCCACCTCTACACTCGGAGACCCCCTCCAATGCACTGGGCCTAAACCCTACCCACACACCCACACGCAGGGCCCTATCTCCAAACTCCGGAACTCCACACTCCACAGGCCCTCCTTTCCACATGCTGCCTCTCCCCTTTGGGCCAGTCCTAAGCAGAGGCCCCGCCCCATGCTCAAACGTCACCCCCCCAGGTCCTGCCCCATCCTAAACCTCGCCCCTGCCTAAGTTCCACCCCCCACCTAAACTCCACCCCCATAGCCAAGGCTTTTTTTTTTTCCTTTTCGTTTTTCCTTTTTTAGATTAGGTTCTGTTTTACCTTGTTGATTCATTGTTGTTGATTCTTTTATATTTTTATTTTTCCTGATAAAGCTTTTATTTTTCTAATTTTATTTTATTCTTTATACTTTGTTAGTGATCTCTCCTTTTGGTCTGTTTCCCCCCCCCCCCCACCTTTTTTTTCTTTTTTCTGTTGTGATTTTATTTTACCTTGTTGCAGTTGTTTCAAATATAGTTTTATTTTTCATAAAATATTTTTTATTCTTTGATATTATACTGCTCCTTTTTTTCTTTCTTTTTTTTTTTTTAACCACACCACAAAGCTTGTGGGATCTTGGTTCCCAGGCCAGAGGTTGGGCCCGAGCTCCTGTGGTGGGAGCTCTGAGTCCAAACTGCTGGATTAACACAGAACCTCAGACCCCAGGGAATATCAATCAGAGTGAGGTTTCCTGGAGGTCCTCATCTCAGCACCAAGACCCAGGTTTACCCAACTGCCTGCAAACTCCAGTGCTGGACGTCTCAGGCCAAACAACCAGTAAGACAGGAATATAGCACCACCCATCCAAAAAAAAAAAAAAAAAGAAGCGACAAAAAATATATTACAGACGAAGGAGCAAGGTAAAAAACTACAAGACCAAATAAATGAAGATGAAATAGGCAACCAACTTGAAAAAGAATTCAGAGTAATGAGAGTAAAGATGATCCAAAATCTCAGAAACAGAATGGAGAAAATACAAGAAACATTTAACACGGATCTAGAAGCACTAAAGAGCAAACAGTGATGAAGAAAATAATTACTGAAATTAAAAATACTCTAGAGGGAATCAGTAACAGAATAACTGAGGAAGAAGAACGGATAAGTGAGCTGGAAGATAAAATGGTGGAAATAACTGCCAGGGAGCAGAATAAAAAAAAAAGGAATGAAAAGAATTGAGGACAGTCTCAGAGACCTCTGGGATAACATTAAATGTACCAACATTCGAATTATAGGGGTTCCAGAAGAAGAGAAAAAGAAAGGGTCTGAGAAAATATTTGAAAAGATTATAGTCGAAAACTTCCCTAACGTGGGAAAGGAAATAGTCAGTCAAGTCCAGGAAACACAGAGAGTTCCATACAGGAAAAACCCAAAGAGAAACACACCAAGACACATATTAATCAAACTATCAAAAATTAAATACAAAGAAAAAATATTAAAAGCAGCAAGGGAAAAGCAACAAATAACATACAAGGGAATCCCCATAAGGTTAACAGCTGATTTTTCAGCAGGAACTCTGCAAGCCAGAAGGGAGTGGCAGGACATATTTAAAGTGATGAAATGGAAAAACCTACAACCAAGATTACTCTACCCAGCAAGGATCTCATTCAGATTTGAGGGAGAAATTAAAACCTTTACAGATAAGGAAAAGTTAAGAGAATTCAGCATCACCAAACCAGCTTTACAACAAATGCTAAAGGAACTTCTCTAGGCAGGAAACACAAGACAAGGAAAAGACCTACAAAAAACAAACTCAAAACAATTAAGAAAATGGTAATAGGAACATACATATCAATAATTACCTTCAATGTAAATGGATTAAATGCTCCAACCAAAAGACATAGACTGGCTGAATGGATACAACAACAAGACCCGAATATATGCTGTCTACAAGAGACCCACTTTAGACATAGGGACACATACAGACTGAAAGATGGAAAAAGATATTCCATGCAAATGGAAATCAAAAGAAAGCTGGAGGAGCAATTCTCATATCAGACAAAATAGACTTTAAAATAAAGACTATTACAAGAGACAAAGAAGGACACTACATAATGATCAAGGGATCAATCCAAGAAGAAGATATAACAACTGTAAATATTTATGCACCCAACATAGGAGTACCTCAATATATAAGGCAAATGCTAACATCCATAAAAGGGGAAATAGACAGTAACACAATAATAGTAGAGAACTTCAACACCCCACTTTCACCAATGGACAGATCATCTGAAATGAAAATAAATAAGGAAACACAAGCTTTAAATGACACATTAAACAAGATGGACTTAGTTGATATTTATAGGACATTCCATCCCAAAACAACAGAATACACTTTCTTCTCAAGTGCTCATGGAACATTCTCCAGGATAGATCATATCTTGGGTCCCAAATCAAGCCTTGGTAAGTTTAAGAAAATGGAAATCGTATCAAGTATCTTTTCTGACCACAACGCTACCAGACTAGATATTAATTACAGGAAAAAAACTGTAAAAAATACAAACAAGTGGAGGCTAAACAGTACACTACTAAATAACCAAGAAATCACTGAAGAAATCAAAGAGGAAATCAAAAAATATCTAGAGACAAATGACAATGAAAACACGATAACCCAAAATTAGAGAAAGAAGAACAAAGAAACCCCAAAGTTAGCAGAAGGAAAGAAATCATAAAGATCAGATAAGAAATAAATGAAAAAGAAAGGAAGGAAACAATAGCAAAGATCTATAAAAGTAAAAGCTGGTTCTTTGAGAAGATAAACAAAATTGATAAACCAGTAGCCAGACTCATCAAGAAAAAAGGGAGAAAACTCAAATCAACAGAATGAAATGAAAAAGGAGGAGTAACAACTGACACAGCAGAAGCACAAAGGATCATGAGAGATTACTACAAGGAACTATATGCCAATAAAATGGACAACTGGAAGAAATGAACAAATTCTTAGAAAAGCACAACATTCTGAGACGGAACCAGGAAGCTATAGAAAATATAAAGACCAATCACAAGCACTGAAATTGAAACTGATTAAAAATCTTCCAACAAACAAAAGCCCAGGACCAGATAGCTTCACAGGCGAATTCTATCAAACATTTAGAGAAGCGCTAATGCCTATCCTTCTCAAAATCTTCCAAAATATAGCAGAGGGAGGAACACTCCCAAACTCATTCTACAAGGCCACCATCACCCTGATACCAAAACCAGACAAAGATGTTGCAAAAACTATAGGCCAATATCTCTGATGAACATAGATGCAAAAGTCCTCAACAAAATACTAGCAAACAGAATCCAGCAGCACATTAAAAGGATCATACACCATGATCAAGTGGGGTTTATCCCAGGAATGCAAGGATTCTTCAGTATACGCAAATCAATCAATGTGATACACCATATTAACAAATTGGAGGAGAAAAACCGTATGATAATCTCAATAGATGCAGAAAAATCTTTTGAAAAAATTCAACACCCATTTATGATAAAAACTCTCCAGAAAGTGGGCATAGAGGGAACTTACCTCAACATAATAAAGGCCATATATGACAAACCCACAGCCAACATTGTTCTCAATGGTGAAAAACTGAAACCATTTCCACTAAGATCAGGAACAAGACAAGGCTGCCCACTCTCACCACTGTTATTCAACATAGTTTTGGAAGTTTTAGCCACAGTAATCAGAGAAGAAAAAGATATAAAAGGAATCCAAATCGGAAAAGAAGTAAAACTGTCACTGTTTGCAGATGACATGATACTATACATAGAGAATCCTAAAGATGCTACCAGAAAACTACTAGAGCTAATCAATGAATTTGGTAAAGTAGCAGGATACAAAGTTAATGCACAGAAATCTCTTGTATTCCTATACACTAATGATGAAAAATCTGAAAGAGAAATTAAGGAAACACTCCCATTTACCATTGGAACAAAAAGAATAAAATACCTAGGAATAAACCTACCTAAGGAGACAAAAAACCTGTATGCAGAAAACTATAAGACACTGATGAAAGAAACTAAAGATGATACAAACAGATGGAGAGATATACTGTATCCTTGGATTGGAAAAATCAACATTGTGAAAATGACTATACTACCCAAAGCAATCTACAGATTCAATGCAATCCCTATCAAACTACCAATGGCATTTTTCACAGAACTAGAACAAAAAAATTTCACAATTTGTATGGAAACACAAAAGACCCCAAATAGCCAAAACAATCTTGAGAAAGAAAAATGGAGCTGGAGAAATCAGGCTCCTAGACTTCAGACTATACTACAAAGCTACAGTAATCAAGGCAGTATCGTACTGGCACAAAAGCAGAAATATAGATCAATGGAACAGGATGGAAAGCCCAGAGACAAATCCATGCATATATGGTCACCTTATCTTTGACAAAGGAGGCAAGAATATACAATGGAGAAAAGACAGCCTCTTCAATAAGTGGTGCTGGGAAAACTGGACAGCTACATGTAAAAGAATGAAATTAGAACACTCCCTAACACTGTACACAAAAATATGGATTAAAGACCTAAATGTAAGGCCAGACGCTATAAAACTCTTAGAGGAAAACATAGGCGGAACACTGTTTGACACAAATCACAGCAAGCTCCTTTTTGACCCACCTCCTAGAGAAATGGAAATAAAAGCAAAAATAAACAAATGGGACCTAATGAAACTTAAAAGCTTTTGCACAGCAAAGGAAACCATAAACAAGACAAAATGACAACCCTCAGAATGGGAGAAAATATTTGCAAACGAAGCAACTGACAAAGGATTAATCTCCAAAATATACAAGCAGCTCATGCAGCTCAATATCAAAAAAACAAACAACCCAATCCAAAAATGGGCAGAAGACCTAAACAGACATTTCTCCAAAGAAGATATACAGATTGCCAACAAACACATGAAAAGATGCTCAACATCACTAATCGTTAAGAGAAATGCAAATCAAAACTACAATGAGATATCACCTCACACTAGTCAGAATGGCCATCGTCAAAAATTCTACAAACAATAAATGCTGGAGAGGGTGTGGAGAAGAGGGAACCCTCTTGCACTGTTGGTGGGAATGTAATTTGGTACAGTGACTATGGAGAACAGTATGGAGGTTCCTTAAATAACTAAAAATAGAACCAGCATATGAACCAGCAATCCCAGTACTGGGCATATACCCTGAGAAAAACATAATTCAAAAAGAGTCATATACCACAATATGCATTGCAGCACTATTTACGATAGCCAGGACATGGAAACAACCTAAGTGTCCATCGACAGATGAATGGATAAAGAAGATGTGGCACATATATACAATGGAATATTACTCAGTCATAAAAAGAAACGAAATTGAGTTATTTGTAGTGAGGTGGATGGACCTAGAGTCTGTCATACAGAGTGAAGTAAGTCAGAAAGAGAAAAACAAATAACGTATGCTAACATATATATATGGAATCTAAATAAAAAAAGGTTCTGATGAACCTAGGGGCAGGACAGGAATAAAGACACAGGCGTAGAGAATGGACTTGAGGACATGGGGAGGGGGAAGGGTAAGCTGGGAAGAAGTGAGAGAGTTGCATGGACATATATACACTACCAAATGTAAAACAGATAGCTAGTGGGAAGCAGCCGCATAGCACAGGGAGATCAGCTCCGTGCTTTGCGACCACCTAGAGTGGTGGGAGAAGGAGGGTGGGAGGAAGATATAAGAGGGAGGGCATATGGGGATATACATACGCATATAGGTGATTCACTTTGTTATATAGCAGAAACTAACACAACACTGTAAAGCAATTATACTCCAATAAAGATGTTAAAAAAAAGTAAGTACTTACTGAATGAATTAATACAGTTAAAAAATGTGATTAGAATGACTATATCCTCTCTTGGTTTGGGTATTTACATAGTCAAGCGGTAAGAATTCTTCAGTTTGCTCTATAGAAACACTACATTCATGCACGTTGAATCATTACATGGATGAGAAGGGGCCAAGTGTTAAATGAATACTGAACTGAGGAGACATACTTTATTCCCAACTAAGTCAGATGTAGGCAAATGTGTTTATACGTTCAAATAAATTTGAGAAGTTAAAGTAAAGGGTATATATGAAACAGATTATTTTCTCCAGAACTCTGAATCTGAAAATCTTTCTCACGACATGATCTTCTTGTTTGTCTGAATCAGAGGTTGCCAAACTAGTGTCCGTGGGCCAAATACAGCCCACCCCTGTTTTCACCTGGCCTGTGAGCTAAAAATGGTTTTCATATTGTTAAGTAGCTGAAAATGATCAAAAGAAGAATGATCCTTCATGACATGTGAAAATTATATGAAATGCACATCTCATTTTCCATAAATAAAGTTTAATTGGAAACATAGCCAAGGTCATTCGTTTACTTATTGTCTATGGCTGCTTAGCACTACCATGGCAGAGCTGAGTAGTTGGGACAGAGACTGTGTGGCCCACAAAGCCTAAAATATTTCCTTTTACAGAAAAATTTGCTAGCCTCTGGTCTAACTAAATAATACAGAATGTCATAATATTTTAAATATTGTTTAAACGACATCTATTATTTTGGTTTCTAACTAAAGGACACTGGACTCAAAAGTCATGACATCTCTTTTGCTGTGTAGAAGGTTTCCATGTTCTCAGGACAAAGTCAAACCCTCTCCTCCTTTGGTATCCTCTATATTCTCTCCTGATAGCGGTAGCACCTTTCTGCAAAAACAATAACAGACTGAGAAGCTGGTGGTTTCTCTAAGAGGTGATATGTCTCTTCCTGCCCAAAGTCATCTTTCTCTTTGATAGGAAACTGGGGCTGGGCATCCTTATCAGTGGTTACAGTGTATTACAGAACTGTAGTGGCCCCGAAATGGATTCTCCAGACTCCATCAACTGCTTCAAGGTGGTATGATGGAGTCACATAGGTGAGGAAAAGCAAATTGCTCTTTTTGTCATCATCCAGGACCTAAATAAAGACAAAAATGACTCAGAATGACGAGACACTGGTGAATATTACTTATCAAAATGTTTTCAGGAGGCTCTTAACATCCCAGCAATGTGGGATTTTGAGCACTCAATCAATGTGTTAGCTCAGGAGTAAAAGCAAGGGAGTAGAACTTCTTACTTTTCCTAAGATCAGGTTTGGTTTGCAGTACAGTTCAAGGGAGTATGCCTTACTTATTTTTCGAGACACAAAGACACATTCTGTTGTCTTTTTGTATCTCTTTCTGTCTCTCTCTCTCTCTCTGTATCTTTGTCTCTCTATCCAATTTAACACAAATGTACTGATCATTGATTATATGTGTGAGGCACAGTACAAGCCCTGAGGATACAAAAATAAATCAAATAATCCCAACTTTCAAGGAGCTTAGGGTTTATGAAAGAAACAAGTTGAAACGATCTTCCGGGACTTTTTGGAAGCATTTAACATGAGTTGATCCTCCTTAATATATTCCTCTCTTGGTTCCTTTGGCTCCATAGTCTCCTGGTTTTATTTTTCTAGTTTCTGATTCTCGGTCTCCATTGCCAGCTCTTTTTTTTTTTTTTTCTATCCAATTTCTAAATGATCAGAGTTTAGTCGTGGGCCTGCTTTTCTTTTGATTATATCTACCCGCCTTAGGCAATCTTCTCCCAAATTTATAAATCCAGTTCTAGCAACTCTTCTGAGCTTCTAATCCATATCACAGATCTGCAGTAGGCATCTCCCCTGAGACAGAACTTCTGATCTTCCCCTGCGTTTCTGATACTATCCCAGGATTCTCCATCTCAGTAATTGACATCTCTGCTCATGCATCGGATCTTGGAAGAAATCTCAAGTCAATCATGATATTACCTCCTTCTCCATAACTCACCATTTCCATTGAAATGTCAAGTTCTTTAAAATAACTCTTGACTCTGATCATTTCTCTTCCTGAGCATGCTACCACCCTAGACCAGGAAACCATCATCTCTCACATGAATCACTGAAATACCTTCCCAGTTGGTCTCTCCACATCTATTCTTGCCCTGCTTTATTTTATCTTCTCACAGTTAATGTTTTTCAGGCAAAAAACCAAAAATGTGGGCTTCCCTGGTGGCACAGTGGTTGAGAGTCCTCCTGCCGATGCAGCGGACACGGGTTCGTGCCCTGGTCTGGGAAGATCCCACATGCCGCACAGCGGCTAGGTCCGTGAGCCATGGCCGCTGAGCCTGCGCGTCCGGAGCCTGTGCTCTGCAACGGGAGAGGCCACAACAGTGAGCGGCCCGCGTACCACAAAAAAAAAACAAACAAAAACACCAAAAATGTAAATAGTCTTTAGAAAGAAACACAATGCTAGCAAAATCCACATGTTATTCTTCATCTTAATCTTTTTTTTTACTTAGTAATTTATCATGAAGATCTTTTCACATCAGAACACCTAGAACTGCCTCACAAATTTAGCAGCTGACTACCATTCACTTGTATAACTGTACCATAATTTATTTAACCATTTCTCTATTGATGGACACATAGGTTGTTTTCAGTCTTTATCTACCACAAATAATGCTTCAGTGATGATACTAGAAGAGTCATTCTTCAATATGGGTGAGTACATCTATTGGATAAATATAGAAAAATGGAGTTTCTAGGTCAAAGGCTTTGTACATTTAGAAATTTGATAAATACCGCCAGGTTGCCCTCCTCAGAAGCTGTACCAATTTTCAGGCTATTGACAATGTAAAAAAGTGCCTGCTCCCCAGCCTGGCAAACCAAGTATGCTAAGTAAACTTTCTGATTTGTGTCAACCCGATATGTAAAAAGTATATCTCATTGCAGTTGTAATTTGCGTATCTCTTGTTATGAGAAAGGGTGGGTATTTTTGCATATTTTTAAGACCCATTTGTATTTCCTTAACTGCTATCTATTTGTCATACCCTTTGCCCAATCTCCCAGAGTTTTTGATGTTTTTCTTATTGATTTGTAGGAGTGCTGTGATTTCTTATTAAATAATCTAGTTACCAGATTCTTTCAGAATCCTAGTATTTTAAAAAGTCACAATTTTGTCAAATTTTCCCTAATAATAAGTAATCCTCAAATGTTAACTCCATTATAGGGGAGCCCACATGAAAAGCTCAATGTAGAGGTTATGAATCGATTTGCAGAAGTCCAGACTCCCTGAAAATAGACTGACAAGACTGCCTTATACCTATACCTGTATTATTTCATTTAATTTTCCTAACAGCCCTGTGAGGCATGTATTATTATTAACTACAAAGTAAAGCTTAGAGAATGTGAATGTCCAGGGTCCCACAGCTAATAACTCTTCCACTTTTGGAACCTTGAAAGCCTAGTAATCCATCATCACTGGCCATTCTTCAGCCATACCAGGCTCTGATCCTTGATAGCTCTGATTTCTAAAAATCAATTGCTCTTCTCTTTTGCTTTCTACAAACATCCAATGAACATTTTTAAGTGCCTACCATGTGCCAGGAATTCTCATGGGGTTTACATTTTAGAGGAGTTCACATTTATAAGCAATAAAAAAAAACAGTCATAAAGTTTCACTACTATGAAAAATATATATAAGATTGGTAGGAAGGGGCAAGGAAGGATACTTTCAGCAGGCGGGGCAGGAAGGGCCTCTTTGAGGAGGTGACATTTCAAAAGAGATCAGAATAATCAAAAGAGTATTCCAGGAAAAGGAAATATCTAGGGTAAGTCCTTTAAAAACAAGAGCAAATCCAATGTGTTTCAGGAATAGAAAAAAGACCACTGCAACTGGAGCCAGGGGAGAGTGGTGGGAGACAAGTTTAAAGAGGTGGTCTGGGATGCCACATAAGGCTTTCTGGCCAGCAAAGGAGTCTGGACTTTATTCAAAGTGCAATCAGAAGGCATGGAAGGATTCTAAGATGGGAGCAATATGATCTGATTTATTTTTTATGATTTATGTCACTCTAGCTGTGCTGTGGAGAAAGGAGGCAAAAGTGGAAACAGGAAAACCAATTAGAATCTATTACAGGGAACCAGAAGATGATGTTTGTATTAGGGTGATGGCACTGGAGATAGAAAGAGACAGAATGTGGAAATGTTTTGAAGGTTAAAGTTGACCTAAATTCTTCATGGAGTAGATATGAGAACTGAGGAAAAGAGAAGAATCATGAACATCTACATGCTTTTTGGCTTGAGCAAATGGTAGATGGTGATGCCATTCAATTTGAAGAAGGCTAAAAGAATCCAGAACTTTGTATTACTATATCATTTCTTTCTTCCCCTATGCATCCTTAACCTCACAGGTCATGATTTTCTCTTCCCAATACTTTCATTTTCCTTCCCTACTTGGACTTTAGTCCTTCTTATCCAGAAGAACTTCCTCTATATACCTCCTCTACTCCTATCCATTCCTCAATCCACTGCAATCTAGTTACTATCCCCATTATCCCAATAATCTCCTTCTTGCTAAACATAACATTGACCTTGCTGCTAAAACCAAGGAATTTCAGTCTATTTTTCTTGGTCTTTCTCTAGCATTTAATAGTATTGACAATTCCTCCTTGGCTTCTCTGAAACTACTTGTTCCTGGTCCTCCTACATCTCTGGATGTTCTTTCCTGTATCTTTGTTTCCTCACCTTTTAAATGTTTGCATTTTCATAAGGTTCCAGAGTAGGTCCTTTTCTCTTCTTACTCTATACCTTTTCTCTTGGGGATTCCATCTACCTCCATGGACTGTCACTCACTCTGATGATTCCAGCATAAATCTCTCTCCTGAGCTCTAGACTCCCCTGTGCATTTGTATAGTAGAAAGCTTCATTTTGATATCCCATGGACACTTCAAACTCAACATGTTTCAAATTAAACTAATTACCTTCCCTCCTCAACCTACATCTCCTCCTGAAGTCCCCAACCTAGTGAATGGTAACACCATCTTCCCATTTACCTGAGCCATAAATCTCCTCCTATTCCTTAATTCTGCAGATATAACCAACAATAAAATTCAGTTGGTTCTGTGTCCCTAATATTTCTTGAATCCTTCTCCTCTCTCCATTTCCATTCTTGTTGCCTTAGTTTAGACGTCCATCATTTCTTTCCCCATAATGCTGAAACAGCCTCCTAACTAGAGTGTTGCGCACACTAATAAATTCTCCAAACTGGAGTGATCTTTATAAAATGGACATTTGATTGCTTCACTATGCTCCTTAAAATTCATCAGTAGTTCTCCACTGGCCTTAGGATAAGTTGAAACTTCTTAGGAAGACATAAAAGACTTTTCATAATACAAGACCTTGCTGAGCCTTCTGGGTTCCACCATGCATTCACACAAGACAGAAGCTACTACTTGCTGGGCACTGTCCTTCACCTTCAACTCTATGGGCCCACTTTTTTACCCCCAGGACTTTACATATAGGACTTTCTTCGCCTGGACTACATTTCTCTTTAACTTTCTCACTTGTCTGGATTATTCTACTTATGCTTCAGAACTCCTCTCTGAATTCATCTTCTATGGTTAGGGACCCTGACTATGCCCAGTCAAGGTTAAGTACCTTTCCAATGAGCTCCCCTGTTGCTAGCATCTCACTGTTGTGTGATCAACTATGTACTCCTCTGTCTCCTCATTAAACTACAAGATCCTTCAGAGCAGACTGTCTTATTCATCTTTGTATTCCCAGTGCCTTGCTCAGTACCTGACACACAGCAAGCACTCAATAATGAATAAATAAAGAGGAAGAGTTGGGTTTCAAAGTCAGATCTTCTCTCTCTGGCTCAAATCTCACATTTCTTTATCCTACTTCTTAACATCTTGAATCTGAAAATTTCAAGAATCCATGCTACATTTTTGCCTATCACTAATTAAAATACAGGCAAATAGATTACTAACTCCATGAGGGTTCAGTTAACCATGTATTTCTTGAATAGCCCTTATTCATCACTCCACCGTTTTGCTCATCAAAGTACTTTGGGTTAACTATATCTAAAATGACTGAAAGATCTTTCAATACACTTTTATATCCTTTCTACCTTTTATCCTGTTACTTCCACAGCACCGAAAAGCAAGCAGAGAGTAAATACATTGGGAGTCGGGTCGATTTTATTTGTCTGGCAACTGACACTAAAAAGTGATGTGTCAACAGCAAACCATTTCCCATTATCATTTCCTCCAAGGTCTCTATGGGTATTAAAGTTTCAGTGTGAAAATTTAACATTGCAAAATTCAGCTAAAATTGAAACTTTTATGTAGTGAGTTCAATATAATCACAGAGTTTTGTAAATGGAAGGAATCTTAGAGATCCTTTAGCCCAGCACTTTTGTTAAGCTTCCATGAGGTAACAGACACGAGAAGACCTGTAATAGCTTACCCAAGGTCATCCAGTCTATAGAATTTCCTAACTTTCAGTTGGCCGATCTTTCCTCAATGCCATAGATACCCTATTATTTTCCATCTAAACAAATTATCTACATCGGAACCTATCTAACTATTTACATAGTGCTTATCTTTATGATATTGCCTTTGTGATATCCTTGTTATAAAGAGGAAGGAACTGAAAAATAAGCAAGGCTGTCTTATCCAGGAACATAAGAGAATTGGTAAAAGAGACAATTAGTACAAAGAAATGGGCTCCTATTTGTAGTGTAGCCTTGTAATCACACTCTGTTCTCTGAGTGCCCCAATGCTAAACCAAGCTTATTTGTGCTTCTGGGGCCTGGATTCTATTCAGTTCTATGCCTTATTTAGTCTAAATGATTTCCTCAGCTTCAATGTGTATTTTTTTAGCTTTATTTTATAAATATCATACTTAAATCTCCTCTCAAATTGGGTTTGTTTTAGTTCTAATGCTGAGGAATCAAGATTCTCGGTAAGAGAAATAAAGATGATGGGTTTTTCTAGGCTTTACATTTCAAGAATGGTTTTCTCAAATGGCAACTGGCAGTCTACTTTATTCCTCAAATGATGACGTTTTCCATGGGAATTAGAATTTAATTGGGATAATTTGTTTCCACGGAAAGCACAGATTTCTTTCCAAGAGGATCAGTTTGATAATGTTTTACCAGCTAAAGCTACGAGACCAAATATAAACCAGTTCTGAGAAACAGGAAGTGAACCTAACTGGTCTAGTCTGCGTGTCCCTGGCAGTGACGCACATACAGAAATCAAATTAGGAAAACAAGATATGTGGGTGTGAGGCAATCGATAATAATCCAGGATGCTACAACACAAGCGAGAACGCCTTTAACCAAATGCCATTCATTTTAATAACACCCTGAGAAGTTTGATTTCCACATAACATGCTAGTGATTAGAGAGCAGGATGAGCTCGAGTTCCCTAGCAACAGCATGTGCTTTTGAGACAGTCATTAGCCTTTCAGTTAATCCCGCCAACCCCTTACTGCTAATGTATGACTGACATTAAAGAGAAGAAGAAGAAAAAAAAAAAAAAGTGCTTTGAAATTTCCAGGAGCAACATGGAAAAGAATAATAATTTTTTAAAAAGTTGTCCTGAGAATTGCATTCAGGTAAAAGAAGTAATGTTCCTATATGCCCAGCCTGTCCCCTTGTTCACTGCTTTCAGTTCTAGATCTCTGAATCCCCTCCCGGTAAAGAGCAGCAGAGGTGAAATTGTGCAGAGGTGAAATTGTTCAGAGTTTAAGGCAGTCCCCTTAACCAACATAAATCACAGTCTGAAAGTGGAGTGCATAGTGGGGTGGGCAGTTTGGGTAGGACCGAGGCTGACGGGGGTGGGGCTGGGTGGGCGGAGGGAACGTAAGGCAGTTTTCTTTCTCCCTTAAGCGGAGTAAATTACCCTGGTTGAAGCTGCTTGGGGAAGGAGGGTGGTGAAGGGAATGAAGCTATTTTTCCTATTGATTGTTTAATTGCACCAGAGGCTGTTTGTCCAAGGCCACTGGCCAAGAGCATTATGTTCGTGGCTAAAGTGAGGTTGGGCAGGTTTCCATAGCCTTTCCTAGTGTTAAACAAGACAACCCGTAAAGCTCAGCCAGGCTATAGGAATATGGTGTATGTTGACTTTTGCTAGCCAGCTGCACCCTAAAGCGCCACGGCTGATGGGATGATGGTTTTCTAACTCTGAATCATTGCCTCTAGCTCGGTCTTTAGTTCAGGATGCACAACTCCTCTGTGTAGCCTGGGTCAACTGCGGGGCGTTATTCGAACGGTAACTATTGCCGCGGGTCATCCGTATCGTGGCCTGGGTCCCTTTCAGCTGGACACTGGACTCCTTCAGTTTGGCTGGGGTGATTCCTAGTTCTCCCCGCCTCCCCACCTAAACCCCCTGCGCACTCCCTTCCCAAGGCGACCACCTGCGCCGCCCCACTTACCATCTGCCCCGCGGGGAGGGCTCCCCGGGGTAGCGGAACCCTCCCTGCTCCCGGGCGGCTCTGGGGGAACTCGGTGTTTGCCTCCAGCCCTTCGCTGCTGGAGAGATCAGGTTCCTCCCCTCCTCCCCCTCCAGCTCCGGCCGCCGCCGCCGCCGCCTCCTTCTTGCATGACACAGCAGAACCGCAGCTGCCGCAGCAAGTCCCAACCATCCGCCCAGGAAGCGCCGCAACCCGGACTCGGGAGGGGCGGAGAGGGAACCAGCCTGGGGCCACCGCCGAGGGGGATTCTTGCCCCCACTTTGGGCCACACGCTCTTTTCCCAGCTCAGGGGCAAGGGAACAAAATCAGGCTGAAACCGACCAGGCCAAGCCCTTGAGGGAAGCTGGGGTTCGGCGTTCTCAGGGATGGGACCAGAGAGAAGGGTGTGAAGGAGACCCCAGTTGAGGCAGGACATTGCAGGTAAAGAAGGGGAAGAAGAGGCCGAGAAGTCGAGGGCCAGACTGTGAAGGAGAATAAAGGAGGTCAAAGAGAGGTAAGGAGGTAGAGTTGCTGAGAAGGGAGAGCGAGCAGGGAAGGGGAGGAGGGGACCTGCTGGGGAAGGAGGATTGGGAGGGAATATATGGGGAGGCTTGAGCTAAGTATCCAGGCAGCACAGGGCTGAATTGGGAGGCAAAGGCAGAAAAGCGGAAAGGGATAGAAGAATTAGGCTTTAGATAGGAAGGTAAATATTGGGGGACATATTAAGGAATCAGAAAGGATGTAGTGGAGATCATGCATCATGGCTGATGAGGGAAACTGATGAGCTGGAAAGAGATACAGTCAAGGCAAAGCCGAAAAGAAAGCATGATCTTCCGTTCCATTCTTCAGTTTCCTATAAAGTTTTTCATAATTCTGCCAAACCAACAGGGAGTTTTCCTTACAAATGGAAAAGCATGAACTAAAACATAGAAAAAGCCGTTTAGCTTAGATTTACAGGATAAAATCTCATGGTCCACCCAATCTTTAAGGCAGAGATTTAGGATTGGGGGTTGTGATTCAATAACACTGGAGGCACTCAAAGCTGATATTACAGTTTCCACATCACTGGACTTAAGTCTTTCAAAGTTTTTGTTAAATGCTTCAGTTAAATGCTAGAAATGATGACAAAATCATTGGTTCAAAATGTCATAAAAAGGCATACACTTTCCTTTTTCTCTACACACACATATGCATGTATATGTAAATCTATATGTAATTTCTAGTGTCTAGCATGTCCGCAATGATTAAGGGGAAAATGTGTTTTTCTGATTATTTGATTTCCCACCAAACACACACTACGCATTTTACAGCAGATCAGCTGCTTCTCACCATTTTAAAGAATGTGGTCAGAAAAGTAATGCAAAAACTGCCACTGTGGTTTTGTCTGTACCTTCCAGGTCATATCGTCGTACCTCACTTCCTGACACAAACAAGTTTTTACTGTTGTCAGCAACAAAGCCCTAATATAGCTGCGGAAGAGAAAAACTGCATTGCATTTGCCTCCTGCAAGCATCATCAACACAGTTACCGGAGGAATGTAATTCCAGAAAAGCTTTAAAGCTGGTGTGATGGTAATTATGTATCAAATGCCTGATTCTATTTCTGTTATTATTTTGTCATTTCTGATCTACTCAACAGCAGGCTGAACTCGCAGAGGGACAAATCCAGTTTTTCTTTTTCCCTTGGTAAAATGTAATCGGACCTGATACAAAACTCATTGCTCTTGGGGAAAATAAAGTAGGAGCCACGAAATGTAATTTTAACAGAGCGTGGGTTTTGTGACTGTAGGAAAGGATTTAAGGACGCTCCTTCTGTTCGGTTTCCTATGTAATGAGAAAAGGCTACACGCACGCACAGACGCCACAGCTCCCGGATGCTGTGGCTCACTCATCTGGGCTTCTGCAGCGCCAGAAGCCCCTCCGGGATGCTGCGAGGGGCTCTCGGTGGGTGGTGGTACAAACGCTGCGGCCGCTGCCGCCAGTCCTGCCGCTGCTGTTGTTGCTGCTGCAGTCACGTGGGAGGCCCTTTAAGTTTCCATAGAGAGGCCTCTCCGGTGTCACATGATGGACATGATATAATGAAACAACATTGTGGAGAGGAAAGCATTAGGGGAGCCCACGGCTACAAAAACAAGTGAGTGAGAAGAGGTGGGAGGAAGAGAAACTACGCCACCTCCCCTGCAGCCGAGCTGCACGCAGCAGCAGCCCGCGGGAAGTGGGCGACGCCGGGGGGGAAGGGAGACCCGGTCCCCAGCCCCGGCCCGGGGACCCTGCTGCCCACCGCAAAGAGAACAACTTTTAGCCGGCAGCCTCGGCCAGCACTGCACCTGTCTCCGGAGCCTCCATCGCTCCTCGTGATGATCAAAGGGGCATTCTAGAAGAATATGTTCTACAAATATACATGCGCATCATTTCCCCCCTTGCGTCTCGCTCCGGAGGAAGGAAAGAGAAAGGGATTTAAGCAGCAGCGTGTGTTCAGCCCCAAGGTAAGTTCTGGAGGGTGGGGAAAGCCGGCCCAGGAGGACTTTGGTATGGGAATTTTGTTCTCCGTTTGGACCTCTCGAGGTGAACGAGGCATCCTCTCGCTGCTGGCGAGGCGGAGGGTTCGATGGTCCAGCAGAAACATTTCCACTGTGGACTCTGTTATTTCCTCTTTCGCACGCCCGGCGGTCCCACCCTGGGACTCCCCGGGGTCCCTCGCCTCTCCCCGGAAGGGGCCGCAGGTCCCGGCCGGGATGTTGGCGAGCCGCGCGAGGGAAGGTAGGGGTTGTGGCGTTATCCGGGAATGCCGAGGCGATTTCGCCATGTTTGTGTTGCTAAGAGCACTTTTTTCCCCTTTGAGGTGGCTTGATGCCACATGGCTCCTCCGGAGCTGCTGCCGGTTTGAGAGAGTGTGTGTGTGGTTTTTTTTTTTTTTTTTCAATGTCCGCATTCCAGCTAATGTTGCGCAGATAAAATTCAAACTTGAGGTAAACAGAAGAGGAGGAGGAGGGGAGGGAGGGGGGAGACTGTTTCCATTTCGAGATCCCACCTCTTCACTCCGCGGAGACTAACATCCCGAACCTCGAGAGCACTCGCTCCTTTCTCCCACCTACCCTACCTTTGCTGTCGACCAGAAATAAGGCGGCGGCGGCGGGGGGCGGGGTGGGGGGGAGTGCTCGTAGAGGACGCGGTGTCTGGGTTCTAAAGGCAAAAACAGCCCCTGGCACCCAGGCCTTTGGCCACCTCCCTCGTTCCGCCGAGAGGGACGGAGGATGCAGTGCTGTGCTCTGGAGCTGGGGGACCGGAGGACCACTCTCCCGGGCGGGGCCGGGGTGCCTGATTCCCCTCTCACTCCTTCTTACTTTAGGGAACTGGACGGCGTCGCTTCCAACACACCCCCGCCCCCCCGGCGCAGGTTCCAGAAGGCGGGCTGGGTGGGTCTCCAGGTTTCCAGAGAGCGAGTGGCGTAGCAGGTGTGTGGTGGGCATTTGTATTCTACAAGTCTTGCATTTGGTGGGAAGACGTGGGGAGTCTTAAAGCGAGTGGATGGTCAGAGCTGCGTCTTTTTTTTTTTTCCGACTAGGGAGAAAAATCAAGACCACCCTCCACCCCGTTTTAAATATCTGATTCAGCTCGAAGCTAGGCTGAAGGGTGAGTGGAGATGTATAAGGGTGAGGGGTGAGCTTCGTCATGTGTAAAACTAGGCTTCTGACAGCTTGTGGCTACCCCCGCCCCCGGGGCGGAAGATGTGGGTTGGGGGGGTCCGAGAGGGGTGATGTCCCTCGGGGTGGGAGCAGCTCGGGGTCCCGAAGTGCGCCAGGGTCCGCAGCCCAGTCGTGGGGGAGTGCCGGGGCTGGAGGAGGCGGCCACGTGAGGAGGGTCTGCGGAAGCGGCGGAGCTGAGAGATGGGGGTGAAGTGCGTAGCAGAGTCGTGACCGGGGCTGACACGAAGCAGCCGTGGGCGGCAGGCCGAGGAGGAGCGGAGACTCGCACGGGCCCGACCCCAGCGCCGTGGCGACGGTTTTATTCCGAGCCGCGGCCGGAGCCTCCCACGCAGGGCCGGCGCCCTGTCCGCGGGTGGGTGCGCACGCCAGGGCCTTTTCCCGGGAGACCGTTTCCGGGCGGGGTCCCGGGCCCGGAGCGACGGCTGTAAACAGGGTGGCGCCCTCTGCCCTCCCGCCCCCGGCCGGCCGGGGCGCGCGGCCGGCGGCGCCGGGGGCGGCGGAGGCGCGGTCGCGGCGCCGGGCAGTGGCGGCGGGGGCGCGCCCGCTCCCCGCGCGCCCCCGCTGCCCGGCCGGCGAGCCCTCTCTGTTTTTGTTTTGATGGAGCCCGCGTGCAGCTGGCGCGTGTCGAGTCACGTGCCGTGGGCGGGAGGGGGCTGGGGCGCGGGAGGCGAGGGCGTGGTGACGCACGCGTCTGGAGGGCCGGCAGCCCGCGGGGGGCCGTCGCCAAAGGGGCGAGGGGGCGTGTGCCCCAGACAGATCCGGACCGCGCCGAGTGTCAAGGCCGCATCTGGTGGAGTTTGTGGGAGTTGATCCTCGGTGAGCAGTATGCGGACGTGGGTGTAAGTCCCACCGCCCTTTAAGTTCGTCGTCACAGCATCTAGGCGATCCTGGTCCGTTCGGGCTGGGGGGCGGGCCTGCGCTGATTCAGTTAGATATCGAACAGTGTGTCGGTGTGTGTATCGGTGGGCATACAGAGACCTCTATGTGGTTCTCAATCCAGGCTGCACGTTATAAGCAACCGGAGCGCTTTAGAAAGAACTCCGATTCCCGGCCCAATCGAAACCAAATCCAAATAGGTCCTAAACATAGTGTATTGAAAAAAAAAAATCTCCCTAAGTATTTTTGATGCACGGTGAGGGATGAGAACTTACAGAGGTAACTAGCTTGCTGGATGGAATAGATAGCTGCCAAACCATCCGTCTTTAGGGATGAAATAGCTAACGTATTGATCTGTCACTAGATAGGCTAACTCTGTGCCGATGTGTGGGGACATACTTGATGAAACATTGTAACCTGTTTTACAGTTGGCGAAATGGAAGCTCAGGAGGTTAAGTAAGAGTTGGTCAGTGATAACCCATAACTAGTACCCAGGGAGGCTGACTCCAGAACCCATTCTTTCAATCATTATATATGCTGCACTGGAAATCTCCCTTTACCTAAGGGCCACGTGTTCGTGCGAATAGGAATATTTTGTGTTTGCCTAAGGACCAGCCAGTTTATCTACATATACTTGTATATGTATTTTTATCTGCAAAGTCTTGTTTGTACCAAAGGGAGGAGAATCGCTTGGTAAATTCGTTAAGGCCTCTAGGCTGCTAACATTTTCTAGAAGTTTATTGTGAAGAGAGGAGAGAGGATCCCAGTAATTTGAAGAGAACTGATTCTGTGGAAGTTTTTGGTTTTGTTTTGAGACTTGAACATACGTGTAAAGTGAAGGGGAGTGTCCAGAAGATGCAGATAATTTCCAAGGATTTACACGAGCAGCCACAGAAGTCCTTTAGGTTGCTGGACATGATATAATTGTGTTGGTCATAGGCTGGTTGTAGCAGAAAGTGCAAGGCAGTATACAGAGTAGCAGAAGTTTTGCTATGAAAATTTGGGAGGAAAAAGCAACTACTCTGGTCTGGAGTACAGAAGTGTTGCTTCTCCATCCTCCTTCTTTTATTTATTTCATTTGCTTCTCTGTCAGATAAACTCTTATTGGGAATATTTAGATGCGGGGGTAATCCATCTGTTTTGAAAATGTGTTCATTGATATATACTCTAAGGATATTCCAAATAAAACAGGCAACAGAGGTTTTTCCCTGAAAACAAAGAGTTCCAATTACAATGTTTTTGTGACCGATACGTATTATTAAATGGTACTGTGTAACAAAGAGACATGTCTTTATTCCTACTAATGATTGCTGTCTAATATTGTTAGCTGTATGGCAGACATAGGCAAATTACCTATCAAGTTTTTGAGATTGGTTTTCATGTTACTTGCAGTTTTGGTGAGGAAAGCTTATAGACCCACCAGGGCAAGCTTGACATAACTGCGAGTGGTCACGTTCTGGCATGGAAATAGCTCTCTAACCCCATCTCCTTCCCTCAGTTGTCGTCTCCATCCCTGTTGACCACCAAAGATACTTTAATCCAGCATTGCCAAACCACTTGTGGTTCCTTTGCACAGCTTTGTCTTCTGCTCCTAGGGTGCCTCCCTTAGAAATTTTCCCCTGATTTCTCCTCGAAAGACATTTAAAAATATCCTCCTGTGTCACCTTTATGCCTTGCACGTACTTGTCTCAGTGCACTTTTCACAGCATATATTGTTTTTATTTATACGTTGGACACCTCTACTAAATTGACTTCATAAAAGGTTGAAATGGTGATTGTTTATTTGTGTATCACTGGCACACAGTAGGCACTCAAGTTTGTTGCGTCAGTCTAAATTGAATTTGAGTTGCATTATTTGGGTTGATCACCCATCTTCATTCTTAACTGTCCTCACGTCTGCTAGCTACTAGGCTAAAAGCACACGTCCTTGCACAGAGAATTCAGAGTACCACCAACACATTCTAGTAAAAGGAATAGGAAGGAAGGGGCTAAATGTAATCAGGTTTTCACTTGTTTCCTAATTTTATTCTCAATTCGCCAGTTGTTTACTCATGTACACTGGGAGAGATGTTCAACATTATCATTTTTCAACTTATTTAGGAAGAAAGAAGTGGCACTATATTACCGATGAACATGCTTTTTATGTGTAGTAGCAGAACACGGATGCATCATCACATTTTATTACACCGTAATTTTCAGATTTAGTATTGCAGAGGTATTTGTAGAACAGCACTGTCCCACAGAACTTCTGGGATGATAGAAAGGACTTACAATGATATATTTATAATGACTTATAAGTGGTAGCCACTAAGCATTTGAGGCTAGTGAGCCACTTTAAATGTGGCTAGTGTGCCATAGGAACTGAACTTCTCATTGATTTAAATGCAAACAGCGACAAGTGGCGGGTGGCTACTGCACTGGACAGCACAGTTATAGAGGATTTGCTTAGCTTTAAGTCTAGTGTTTGATAGGTAAACATTAGCTTACAGTGTTCTGCCTTTAAAAGAAAAATTTTAATTCATTTTGTAGGGCATAGCAACATGCTTCCCGTTCATAGATTATAAGGTGTTTCCAGGGTGATATTTTTGACCTTTGTAAGGCCTTCATATTGTAGCAGGTTTCTGTGTTCTGTGGGCTTTTCATGTGGTTCATGTGGTCTCCCATTTTTAGGAGCAGAGTGGAGTGATTATGAGTCATTATGATTTTGAGTAATTATTTGAAAAATCAAATGGAATTGAGCCCTTGGTGTATAAACGGATTGGAAGTCCCGTGAGCTTAATCAACACTTCCCTAAAAAAAAAAACCTAACACTTCCCTAAGATGTTTTTTGAAGAGCAGGCGCTACGTTTGTCTTGCTGGCCATATATTTCCAATGTCCTTGTATAGTACCTGACACATAGCAAGTGCTCAGAAATATTTGTTAAATGAAGGTACGTTCAAATAATTTAACCCCTCTAATTCAGCCTCAGAGGGTGTGTTGTGGAGCTGAAGAGGAGGCCTAGAGTCAATAACTACACTGTAATTTACAGTTCTTCCGCGGAATGAATGCAGTCTCTCCAGGGGCACTCTCCTTAACTCAGTGACTTTGATTCCTCTTCTGTAAGTATATATATAGCAGGAATTGTTACCCCTAATTAATGACAGAGAAAAATGAAGTCACAAGAAGATTTGGTGCTCAGGTCACACAGAGGGGGTTGGAAGTGTAAATCAAATCAAAGTAGTTGTTTCTGTTGCTTTGTGCGCTTGTCTGTGATTCTTCCTCAAAGAAATAGTCATGCGCTGAGCCATGTTAGTTGGTTTGTGAAATCGAAGGTAATTACATATGTTAATAGAGTCTGAAAAGAGGACTGAAAATAGCTCTTGTATGGCATGACATTGAGAAAACAGCTTCTATATGAGAAACAGGAATGGAAACCTTTAAACCTCTAAATCTCCGTCTGTGGTAATCCTAACACCCAAGTGATAAACGTCTCGAAGAGGATATTTTAAAATGTAAATAGAAACAGATGTTTAGTTGTTCAGATAACCACTACCAGACTTCGAAATATTTATATAAAAAGGTATGAGATACATCAAACATCTGTTTAGAGCGAGAGCCCTAAGCGGAAAATTGTAGATTTCATTTCACGTGGTAGATGCTATATTGGTGGGTTGATGACGCAGCCCCATATGTGGCCTGGTACTTGTAGAAGATGATACAGACTCTCCTCTCAGTGCTGTGCGTCATACTTACCTAGCTTATGGGGTTATGTGTGGCTGGATTATAGGCCTCTCATCATTCCTGGGACACAGGCTAGGTTCCTATCATTCTGCCACTATGTGTTGCACATATGAAAACTAATTTTAAACTAGGGTAAGTAAAACATAATTGAAAATATAAATCTGTTGTCTAAAAAAAATCATATGATACATTCCAAAATAAAATGTAAAGTTTTTTGAGGGGGATCTTTTAGCAGTTTCTGGCCTCTTAATCCGTTATGACTGCTTTCAAACGCCTTTGGTGTGTGAACCTCTTTGGTGGTGGTAGTGGGGAGCCCCCAAACCAAAAACAGACTATCAACCATGTGTCCCATAAATTCCTACTGTTGCCCTCAAAACGGAACCAAACACAACCATAACAAAACAAAACCCACCACTGCTGTCAGCAGCAAAAGTTAGCCCACCCAACCAAACGAACAAATAAGAAAGCCTGTGAGATTTGAGTTGTTACTTTTGTGGAGAGGCCAATAATGTGAAGCCTCTTTTTAAGTATTAAATGTGAATTACTCGTGACAAAAAAAATCTATATCTGCCTGTCTAAGTATTTAGCAGTGCTATAAGAATTCCTGCTTGTGGTAGATCAAGATGTAGTCAGCCTAGAAGATCCTGTGTGGCTACTTGGATTTAGGTGTATAGTTTAAGAATCGTTTTGAAGTTTTATTGAGAACTGTCTTTAAGTGATCTCGGCCACTAACTTTGGTATAAGAATTGAAGGAAGTTGCTGGCTTCATTTCTTTCTCATCAGTGGGGTGGCGGGATTGGGTCAGTGGTTCTCAAACTTCAGTGTGTGTAGAATCACGGAGGGCTTGATAAAACCGAGATTGCTGGAACCCACCCCAGAGTTTCTGACTCAGTAGGTCTAGGGTGGGCCTAATGACCTGCGTTTCTTACAAGTTCCCAGGTGAGGCTGATGTTGCTGGTCAGGGTGTAGGATTTGATCATCTCTTCTAAAGTTCTATGATTCTATGCCTGTTTTTTCTACCTTTTCAAGTTGTAGCACCTACCCTTGGACTTCTGCAAAATTATTTCATTTAAAGATTGCTGTATGGCGAACTGAGGTTTAAAAGTTTAAAATGGATTAAATTAATTTTATTTTGAGAGTTTCTTCAGAATCTCATATATTTTGCAAAAACTCTGCGTCTGTTAAAACTCACATTGGGATTCTTACCCAATAGTGGAAGCCTCCAGTTAAAACGTATTGAAATATTACTGATGTTATTAAATGACAAAACTATTTGCTGCTTCCTAAACCTAAATGTTTAGGTATCAAATCTAACCAAGTGCCTCTTAATATACAGCTATGGAGTATGATCTATCACATTAGATAATTGTGAACTTACTAAATAAATGGTTTTTATGAGATGCAGTTCTTTTCCTAGTTAAAGCTAGTCTGTGGGTCCATAGTGGGTTCTGATAGCATTAACCTGGGCATTGTCCTCTGAAGATAACTGCCTCGTAGAAGACTCCTGGTTGCAGGAATGAGATACGCATCAGGAGATAAAGAGTAAGCCAGGGCACGGCCCTTCCCTATTTTGAGGACTTTGGGGAAGAGTGGAGGCTTTGCAGTTTCTCAGTGAAGGGGCTCTGGGGCTGGAGTCTGGTAGGAAGGCAGTGGAGATGCCAAGAGATGTCTTAAAGCAGCCCTTGCAGAGCAAGCACACTGTTCTCACCCAGAGTATATGTTTATTTTGCTAGGCTGGGGTCAGGGTGGAGGGGGAAGAAGGGGAGGATTGACGGGGAGGACTTCAGGGAGGGCTTCATGGAGATGCCAAGGCATTCTAACAGGTGGTGCTCTGGAAGCATTCCAGATTAAACTAGACTCCCAGAGTCAGAATGATTCAAGGCTGAAGTGACTGGAAGTGAGGTTTGACAGTACATTTTAATATGAGTGAATTTATTGGAGAAGAAAGAGTAAGATTTGGAGGAAAATATAATCTTATCTGAGAGCAAGGAAATAAAAAAGAAGAAATGGGTAAGGAGTAAGGAATGGGAGGATGACAATGAAAGGTTTTAAGTATTAAATGTTCTAAACCTTTTTGTGGGTATGTCAAGGCTAGGTAATAGCACAGGTTTCTTTTGTTAGAAAATAAATTAATGAGTTTTCCTTTTCATTTCCGGTGAATCCTTCAAATTATCACCAGATGCTATTACTTGACTTAAATCAAATGCCTTTGCAAAGTTATGCCCAGAATTCACGCAGTGCTTACATTTTTAGATTGCTTTATGGTCGTTAACTAGTTTAAATCAAATTCCTGGAAGGCACACGTGGTGCTTATTATGGATGTGTTTTTATGGATTAGGAAACATCATTTGTGTAGCACAGGCCACAAAGCTGGGCTGAGGCCACGAAATCTCCCTGCTTTGCACGCCTAGCAGTTTAATTTTTTCTTGAAATTCTTTATTTTCTGACTTCTTTTATAAAATGGTTGCATATTAAATCTTAGAGTTGATTTAGCATCCATATAATTGATTTTAAACTATATTTCATGGATGCAGCCTTAGATTTTGATCTACTGCTGATTTCTTTGAAAAGAACTGCATGTGATTTGTTATTTAGATCTGCAGTCATTTCTTGACTGGAATATCTGTGGTATAATCTTCGTAACTAAATCTGTGAAGCAGTTTTGGATTCTTTAGACTTGGCAGTTTGAGGCTGGGATTGGCGGTCTACATGACAAGAGTGCTGGGGAAGGCCCATGGGCCCGTTTTCACTGAGCAGCCAGAGGGAGGGAGGTGCAGCTGTGTAATCCCCACCCTCCATCTCTCTTCGTTGGTTCTCCACCCGCATCCCCACCCCCAGTACCTTTGAAAAACTTCCTGTGCTTTAGGGAGTTAAGACACAACACACTAGCACTTGGCAACATCTGTCTTTGTCTTCCCACATCTCTTGAGGTTCCTGTCTTCCAGCTTCTGACATTACTGTTTCTCTGACAGCCAGGTACCTGGTCTCTAGTTGACCAGAGTCACCCATGGATGTCCTTTATGGCCCTACCTCTACGTGCTTCTTCCTTTTCCTTCTAGGTCTGTGCTGTGGCTGATCTTATTTAGTTTGGTGGAAAGGGTATTGAGGTTAGAATAATGTTACTATCTCTAATAATAATTAGTGTGTACCTGCCTCTTTGGATGCTGTGCTAGGGGCTCTATATTCTTTCCACTAGGGTCTAGTTCCCACTCGCTACAGAACTTGGGAGAGTGTCCAAGTCTGTGCCACAGGCTGCTTGTCTGTAAAATGAGGGCTTGGTAGAATGTGGAGTAAGGTGTTCTGGCCCTAAAGTACTGTGATTGAGTTTTTTCCCATTGTAGTGGGATGGTAAACCCTCACAGGAGTACTTTAGCTTTTTGAAAGATCCATGTTAATCAAGACTGGCCTCAGTGTAGGGGCGTTGCTTCTGAGTCCCAGGATCAGGAGATCAGGGACTCCTTGAAGTTAGGGATGGGTCTCAAGGGCACCCTTCTCCATACTTGTACTATCTACATCAGAACACCTGGAAATTAATTGAACCTGAACACTCCAGTTTGGAAGGGTTGTTGACCCCCAATTTGGAATATTCTTCTGCTTCTTTTCATCTCCATGATAGAGGCACTGGGCGATATCTAGACCACTAGGGGAGTTTCTGGGAACCTGCTTAATACTTCTGTTAATTCTTGTACAGCTCATAAAAAAATGCTACCCCAGGTCTTTCTCTTGCAAAATTGTACGTGGTCTGTGACCTTGAGTGCTTGTTTCCTATTTGCAGGGGAATTTTTGTTAGTACTGAATCTTTTCATAATGTTCACAACCACACTTATCTGCTCATTGTCAAGGCCATTGACAACTGTTTTGCTTTCTGCTTTTATACTGATGTATCATGCATTCATTGCACATATTGTCCATTTTCTAAAAACCTACAATTATCTGTTTTTGTTTCTCTGTGTTTCCAGAGAGATTAATCATTGTTAGCTATGCTAGGAACACTTACTTTGTTAGCTTTGTCCTTAGTGTCACTAATATTTCTTCAGCTTTTTCTAATTTTTAGCTTTTCAAAACTGTGTAATACCTACTTTTTATAGGCTGTGCCCCAAAAGAATTTGTGAGGGCTCTTCAGTCTTTAGTGATTATTGCCTGAAAACGCAGGTACTTGATAGCAACAGGTGAAAAGTATTTTTAAATAAAATGCCATTCATAGCCTTTCTTTGGATTTCATCTTTGAAATCTGTTGTCTGTTTTATGCCTTGTAGTTGTTGAAGTTACTATGCAGGCTTCTCCTATTTTTACGGAAAAAGATACCAAAATCCTCCTTTGCTCCAACTTTTAAAGCGTTCAAAATTAAGATTCCTTCTGCTATTAATTTAATTCTTCTGAAAAGGAACAGAGGAGTTTGTTCTTTGCCGTGTGTATATCTTTGTTACTACCTAACTAGCAGTTTGGAACAAAGACTTCGTTAGCTTTGTGAATCAATAATCTGTTTAGTCATTTCATGTCAACTGCAGAGTATTTTGAAGATACATATTTTTCGTAATAGAAGATCATTTGAGATCCTAAAAAACAAATATTTCCGACAACAGATTTGCTTTAAAAAGATTTGTAAAGTGATCATCCGTAGAAGAAACCATGCCTTATAATAGCTGCGTTTTCTTGTGTGTGGGGGGCATGATGGTGGCCTGATATCCTAGGCTCCTTCTGTGTCCGAGGTCCCAGCCCTTTGATTGAGGAAGGGGCCCGTGTGGTTTAGGGACGACTGCAGTGGCATCCAGAGGATATGACTGGAAATGCCCTCCTTCGGACTGTATTTTGTTGTTGTCTCTGGACAGCACCGGTTGAAAGCACTGAATTGCATTTGTATAAATACACATAGTACTTGGTAAAACATCTTTTTGGATCATTGTGGTCTTTCAGAGTTGAGATACAAGCTCTGGAAAAATGACTCATCAGAACATGTCAGGTCCTGGACATTCCTGGTAAACAGTGTAGTGTATTGTGGATCATGGCTTCTTCTGTGTTACTGTTCATGCATTGGAATCCTAATCCTCGACGTGGAGTCTAGGAGCAGGCGCAAGTAAACGTCTTCTCTGGGCAGACCTTCTGTCCAGAACTGAACGAAAGGCAACGAACGAACAAGAACACTTAAAGGTGTCTGCAGTCTGTCTGAAGGCTTGTGGCTACTGGCACCCCGTGTCCTTGGGGTACTGACAAGCCATTTGGGCCATTCCTCTCCTTGTTTATCTCCTTTCTTTCTGTCTTCCCATGTTCTTTACTCTCTTGAGTTCCTTCCTTTTTTTTTTTCCCCCTTCTTGGGTTCTTTTCTGTTTCTTTTGTTCTTCTTCCTTTCCCTTTTGTCTTTCCCATTCACCGTATGAATAGCCAATAACAGCTGACAGTTCCCACAGGCACTTTTTTAGCCTGACTAAATGGCAGCTCAGAGCCAAAGACAGGTTTTACTATGACAAGATGCTGGTGCAGACTTTCTAAAGATTTGAGTATGTTTATACAGCGGATGCCATGCTGAATGGAAAATACATGTGAAATGTATGACTTCCCAAACTCTTTAGGATATTTAAATAGGCATTCAAATAGGTTTTAGCTTGAAGTTTAAATTTTGTGCTAAAGGACATGCTGCCAAAATTCAGGTAATAGTAATCATATAGATAATGAATTTCAGGATTCTTTGTATTTTTGAAATTTTTGGTAAACAAAGATGTGGTTTGGGTTACAATAATGTTTTTAAATTGCTTAAGCTGTAACTAAGTTTGGTATAAAAAAATGTGACTGCATCAGATTTGTGTTAAATACACAACTATTACTTATGCCACTGTCAAGGATCAGAGTATATTCTAGCTCTGTGGGGGCTTCAGAGCTAATTTCATTTAGTCTTCTTATTCTGTAGATGAGACGGTTTACTTAATTTTACACACCTGGTTAGTGGCATCGCTGACCACAGTTAGGCCTTCCACTTCCCTATCCACTCTGTTTTTTTTGGACAGAAAGTTAAATTTATGAAATTTAGACGTAAAATGGACAGAGAAGCCTGGGAAGAGTATATGAGTTCTAAACCTAGCTTGACTTTCATTTGCTAGTGATGGGGTGTTGGACTGGGTGTTTAACCTCTCTGGATCTCGTTTTTTTGGAGGGTTGAACTTAAAGATCTCTTGCAGGTCTGTGACTTGTACTCAGGTGAGAAAAACGAAATAGACTTAGAATCTTCCTATTTTACATTTGTAAAATTTCAATTTGTGCAATTTCAATTTGTCTTATTTCAAGAAGAAGCACTCCTATTTTTTAGTAGGTATCATTTGTATGTTTTCCGATTATCAACTTTTCCAAAGTGTATTGTTGTTAGACACAGGTTGTTGTCTTAGTCAACATGATAGCTGCCTCTGGCATCACCTTGATTAACTGAGGTAAATACACATTCAGAGGCTGGTCTCCCTTAGTTTCAAACTGGTGGGAGATTACCATGCAGGAATATTCCATAGACAGATGACTGAGAGGTGCTTTTTTTTTTCCTCCAAATTGTTGACAGTTTATTACAGCGTTAGAGAGTAATGTCAAATAAATAAAATGTAAGAGAACTGGCTACTCTAACTTCTAGAGTTGCGTTATTTGGGATTGCGGAACAGGTTTTTCCGTTCTCAGTAGGATAATCTGTCGTTGTGTCGGCGTAGACAGTTGTGGCAATCTGAAAGGACAGGAAAGATGAGATGGGTTTTCATGACATATTGGAGAAAAAGCTGAGGAGACTGGAGAAGCTTTTCTAAGAAGACTGAGCTTTGAGACCTTTCCCTCATTGCTTAGCCGTGGTTCCCTTGCCCTTCTTTGTTTGGAGAAACCTGTTCTTTCAATAAACACTTTTTGAGCTGGGTGCTGTGGGAATTACAAAAGGATTATTCATCCAGAGCTTCATCCTCTAGGTATTTACTCTCTCGCTGGGTTCCCAATGCTTAGGCCCAGAAAAGATGCAGTAAATGTCTGAGTGCCCCAAAGAGTGGCTAGACAAGGAGAGAGAAGGGAGAAGGACTCAAGCAGTAGGGGAAGACCCCAAGGAGCCATGACATTTGAGCAGTTTGAGTTAAGAATAGCTAAAGAACTTGTTTTAATTTTCTTTTGGAAGAGAGTACGAGGGATGAGATTGGGTTAGGTTAGGACATAGGCCTGGGAGTTGGGAAATGACAATTTTATGTTTTAAGGTAGCAAATGAGGGGACCCTATGGGAGTACCAGAGCCTTTTTACTCCCTTTTTATTTTGAAGATGTCAAACCTTTAGGAAAACAGTACTATGACCACCTGTTTACTCTTCTTCTAGATTAATCAGTTGTTAACATTTTGCCACACTTGCCTCATGTTCTGTGTATTCATGTTTTTGAATCAAATGTGGTGTATACATTTGTATTATTTTGCTTAACCACTTGAATATAAGTTACAGATACTATGACATTTCACCTCTGAATACCTGCTAAAGAGGACATTCTTCTGTATAACTACAATACAATTATCGAACCCAACAAGTTTTGCATTGATATAACAACATGGTCTAGTATATAGAAAATATTTACATTTGGGGGTGGAATGTGTATTTATTTATTTATTTAAAATCAGGTGGACTGTCAGGCACAATGCATATTTAATGAATTTGTGGGCTGAGAGAATAGGGCCATAGAAACTGGTTTCTACATATTTTAAAATTCCTGTATAGCCATTAAGATAGAAGGAGGAAGCTCATTGTACTCTGTTATGATAGATCCTTGAAGATACAATCTTAGATAAGAACAAGGCATAGAAGAGCGTAAAGAAGAATTTATAAACAGCTGTGAATGGATGGATGGATAGAAAGAAAGAACATCTCTGGAAGGATAAAAAATGAACTATAACATTTCATGCCTTTAGGAGAAGGAAGTAGGTAGCTGGAGGACAGGGAGACTTTTCCCTGAATACTCTTTTTTACCTTTTGAACTTTGAACATATTATTTATTCAAAAATAAATAGTAAGTAAGCATAGACTTACATTGGTACTGTTATTAACCTTGTAGGGTGTAGGGACAATACTTCTCTTTATGTCTTAAAGAAGTTTGGAGAATGAGACCTGATGGAGGAAATTTTTTATCTTTTAAATTTTGAAGTTTGATGTTTGTGTCACTTAATGGAAAAAGATGTTCCTGGTGTAAGAATATATTTTTTTCAGGAACTGCTGGTGTGGAGAGAAGGGGACTTGGTGGGGGTCTGGTATCTAGAAAGTCTGGGAATTCCGTACAGGAAACACCAAGGAAGATGTAGAAGGAGTTTGTTTATTACTCTTGAATAATTTTTTCCTCCTCTAAGAATGAGAAACAAGAAGAGAATTTTGTAGTTTGTTTCAGTAGAAAAGTACAGAAGATGGCAAAGGGGACGCAGAATTTACATTGCATATATATTCATGCCGCCTTTGATGATGAAAGAAGATAAGTACATTAAAAAAGCTGCTAAGAGAAAATGAACATTTAGGAATAAGGGCTGGCTATTTTCTTTATTTTTAAAAGAGATTCTTGGGTTTTACTGAAGATTATATGAAGATTAAAAGAAAGCCGTACTGAATAAGTCCTAGAAATCTATGTTATTAGTAAATTATTTCCATTTGATAGTAATTTGATTATTTCGTGTGATCGTTTTGATGTAATTATATGGTGAATTTGTGTGATATTTATGCTTAAAAATTAC
The DNA here is from genome assembly GCF_011762595.2 of Tursiops truncatus. Lineage (NCBI taxonomy): Eukaryota > Metazoa > Chordata > Mammalia > Artiodactyla > Delphinidae > Tursiops > Tursiops truncatus. The sequence goes on along the minus strand of NC_047042.1, from coordinate 84,008,258 downwards.
TTTCGAAGCATTTTGAAATACGTTGCATGAAAGTTTAAATTTAATTTGAGTTAACTCAGCCACAATTTTTTTTTCTGTTTTGAATGATTAACACAAAGGTATCGATTGGTACTCAGTGCTGTTTCTCTTGAAGACCAATATTTATTAATCAGTGAGTGTTGAATTGCTCCCAGTGTCCATTAGGCATCCTGTGGTTAATGGAGACAGATGGTCCACCCTTGATAGATGCTTCTGGAAAGTTAACATGTTAACAGTGGTAGTTACATTCCTGTCAGGGAGGGAAGCCGCTGACTGCTCAGGCAGACCTTCAGGAGGAGGGAAACTCTGCGTGGTTTGTTTGGGTGTCTAGGGTGTGACCTTGCAGGTGAAGAATTTTGATTTTTATCAATTCATTCAGAGTTGATGAGGACTGTGAGACTGAACGATGTGATGAGTAAGCTGAGCAAGCTTACAGGCTTACGGGAGATTGGATATCCCAGTGAGGTAACTTGCCAAGGGAGGTGTACTGTGGTCAGTTGTAGACTGGTCGAAAGGGTAAAATTTGGATCATAACTTTACTTGGGAAACATGGGGAAGAATGGGATCTTTTCAACTGATACTTTCATCAAGTCATGAGAATTTGATAGAGGACTTTTTTTCGCTCCAGGGGCTGTTCTACCTTAAAAACTGGGCCTTAAAGTCAGAGCATCTTTACTGTGTGGTGCTGGATAAAAACGAATTCTTCTCTGGTGTTCTTTGTAATTAGTTACCAAAAGCCCCATTACCCTGTGGCAGATATGTTACAATACAAAGGAGAGATAATAGTAATGATAATAATGAGGACTTACCATGTGTTGGGCACTTTGCTAAAATGTGTTGTTGTTTTTTCCTATTATTCCATTAATTGCACAACAGCTCTAGGAAATAGATAGTATCATCATTCCCACTTTATAGAAAATCAAAGCTTAGGAAAGCCAGGGCTTGGAGCCCAAGTTCAGAGCCAGGTAGCCTGACTCTAGAGAAGCTTATGATCTTAGCCACGTGTGATAGAATTTCTTTTGCACGTTTCAGCTTCTTTCCAGTTGTGTTTTCCTTAGGATATAACATGGCCATTTGGAGACTCCTTATCTCTCAAGTGAACACTTAGGAAATACAGTTATTGTTAAAATATTTAAGCAGTAACTGTTAGCGTAGTTTCTTTTTGAAGATTGCTGGTCTTTATGGTAATTCTGAGTAGTAGTTTCATTTAGAGGATGAACCATTAAAAATGAAGAAGGTTGGAAAAAAAACAAGGATAATGCAAAGAAAAACTATTTTTACTTAGATTCATTTACTGTTAACATTTCCCGCATTTACTTTATCATTTGTGTATATTTTCTTGCTGTGTAGTTTTGTATGTATATGTGTGTATGTGTATATTTTTTTCTGAATCATTTGAGAATGTTACATATATTGTGGCCCTTTACCCGTATTTTAGTGTGTATTTCCTAAGAACAGGAATTTTCACTTATACAACAGTAACTATTTTATAAATTTGTGTTAAAATATTTTCATCTGATCTGCTATCCATATCACAGTTGACCTAATACTGTCCTTTATAACATTTTTCCCCCTGTGGTATAAGATCGAGTCTAGGGTTATATATTACATTTACTTGTCATATCTGTTTACTCTCCTTTCTTCTAGAATATTTCTACAGTTTGTCTTTTATCAGATCGACATTTTTTGAAGAATATAGTGCCTTTTTTTTGGGAAATAGTAGAAAATTCCTCCTTTTGTGTTTGTCTGAAGTTTCCTCATCGTTAGATGCAGGTTATGCGTTCTCAGCCAAATTTTCCTTTTCTTTCTCCTTATTTATTAAGTTTATTCTTCTTCAAAATCAGGAAATTACCACTGATACAATAATATTATCTAAATATAGGTCTTAGTCAGATTCCATCAGTTATTCCCCAAATGTCTTTATAGGAAGAAAATCCTGGGCCATACATTGCATCTGGTCGCCTTTCATCTGGAACAGTTTCTCAGTCTTTCTTTGTGTTTCATGGCATTGACAGTTTTGAAGAGTGCTAGCCAATTATTATTAGCATATCCTTCAATTTTGGTTTGTTTGAAGTTTCGTCATGTTTAGATTCAGGTTTTGCATTTCTGGCAGAAATGCTGCACAGGGGACGTTGTGTTCTTCTCAGTTCATCATATTCAGAGGCACACAATGTCTGTTTGTCCTACTTCTGGGCATGTTGACTTTGATCCTTTGGTTAAGGCCCAGCCTGCCAGGTTTGACCAGTGTTACTCTTTCCCCCTTTTCAGATGATAACTATCTTGTGGAGTGATGTTTTTCATTAATAACCTGTTACTCCTCAGATTATTACTTGTAGACTTAAGAATCCATGGATGGTTCTTGCGCGACTCAGCCTTGTAATGGTTGCCCAATCGGATTTAAAATTTCATCATTCCCTCTTCATTTATTCATTGGCTTACTTCCACAAAGAGTGCTCCCTTATCTCTCATTTATTTATTTTTTAAAAATATCAGTTTGGACTCATGAATTCTTCCTTTACCGTATGATCCTTACTTATTTTGAAGCTCAAATTGTCCCAGCTTTGGCCAGTGGGAGCCTCTTCAAGCTGGCTCCTGTGTCCTTTCGGCATACCCCCACCGTGCTTTGACACATCCTTACTTTACTGACACGGAATGATCCTCCTTGTCTATTTTCTCTGCCTCAGCCCTGGAAGCGGCCATTTCTCCAAGGAGCTCTGCGTGAGAGTGCCTAGTTCTCCATATCCTGGCCAAGGGTGACTTTTCACACTGTTTAATTTTTGCCAATCTGATAGGTCAGAAATAACATGTCAGTGTAGTTTTGATTCGTATTTCTTTTATAAGTGAAATTTAATATCTTTTCATGTGTTCATATACATGTGTGTATCTGTAATGTGTATACATGTGTACGTGTCTGTATATGTATGTGTGTGTATATTCATGTCCTTTGCCTATTTTTCTGTCAAGTTACTAGTCTTTTATTTCCTCAATTTTAAGTGTTTTTTATTTATTGTGGATATCTGTGATATGATGCAAATATTTTCTCCTATTTTATCTATTGTCTTTGGTTAATGATTTTTTTGCCATGCAGAAAAAAATTGTTAAACATTTTTATGTAATCAAATTATCAGTCTTTTATTCTTCCTGATTTTGAGTCATAGTTAGCACGCCCTTCCTTATATCAAGGTTGGAGAAGAATTCACCATTTCCCCACCTCTGGTACTTGTATGACTTCATTGTTTTACATTTAGATCCCTCATTCATTTGGAGCATATTCTTGTGTATGGTATGAAGAATGGATCTAATTTTATCTTTTTCCAAATGGCTGATCAACTGCTTTAGCCATTTATTAAAAAGTCAGTTTTTGCCCCAGTGATTTTTAGACGCCCCCTTTATCATACACAGTACTAAAGTTCTATCTGTACTTCAGTCTGTTTTTGAACTTTCCATGCTACTCCACTGATTTGTCTGTCTGCTTGTGGGCTAGTAGCACACTTTTCATTGAGAGGCTTTATAGTATAATTTCATGTCTAGTAGGACTAGTCCTCCCCTCTCCTGTTTGGCGTATTCCTGGCTGTTCTTGCACATGTAGTTTTAATACGCGGTTCAGTATCAATTTTCCAGCTTCAGTAAAAAGAATTATTGGTATATTTATGGGGATCGCATTACATTGATAAGTTAATTTACAACGAACTGACATTTTTATGATGTTGGCTTGTTTTCTTCCAAAATAAGAAATGTCTTCCTATTTGTTAAAGTCTTCATTTGTGTCTTTTTAAGGAACGTTTTAAAGTTTTCCTCAGATGGATTTTATACATTTGTTGTCAAATTTATTCTTAAATATTTTATTTTCTTTGTGAAATTTGAAACTTGCTTTTTTTTCACTTATTGTATCATGGCAATTTGAACAGGTCAGTACATGTAGACATATTTGATTTTTTGAAATGGATCTATGGTAGTCTATTGTACCCTAATTTAATTTTTTCTCTGTTGATGTTTTTTATGTTGCTCCTGAGTTTTCCCTTTTATAAACAATGCTGTGGAAAATATCTTTGTAGTTTTGTTTTTGCTTACTTGTATAATTATATCTATAAAATAGATTCTTGGAAATGGAATTGCTTATCCATAAGCCATGTAGATTTTTTTGGTAATATATTCTACCAAATTATCGTCTCAAACTATTTGACACTATTTAAAGTTTAAACTTTATTGTGTATGTCCTGTCTTTTTTTTTTTTTTTGCGGTACGCGGGCCTCTCACTGTCGTGGCCTCTCCCGTTGCGGAGCACAGGCTCCGGACACGCAGGCTCAGCGGCCATGGCTCACGGACCTAGCCGCTCCATGACATGTGGGATCTTCCCGGACCGGGGCACGAACCCGTGTGCCCTGCATTGGCAGGCAGACTCTCAACCACTGCGCCACCAGGGAAGCCCCCATATGTCCTGTCTTAAAAGACATTCAAAACTTTTTTTTTGAAGGAAAGGTCATAAAAGTTAATTCTAAACAAAAAGTATATCTATGTATCCATTAATATGGGGAATATAAAGATAGCAAAGTCATGATTTCTCCCTTAAATAACTTACAGTTTTGGAAATCAGATATATGTTTATTTATATGCATTAGAAAACAGAAAAATTTCTTTGGTAGGTGGACTTCGAACTGAGCCTAAAAGGAAAGTGTTGAATTTAGATTAGTAGGCAGGGACTTCCCTGGTGGCACAGTGGTTAAGAATCCGCCTGCCAGTGTAGGGGACACAGGTTCAATCCCTGGTCCGGGAAGATCCCACATGCCGCGGAGCAGCTAAGCCTGTGCGCCACAACTACTGAGCCTGCACTCTAGAGCCCGTGAGCCACAACTGCTGAAGCCCACACACCTAGAGCCCATGGTCCATAACGAGACGCCACTGCGATAAGAAGCCCGCGCACCACACGAAGAGTAGCCGCCTCTCGCCACAACTAGAGAAAGCCCGTGTGCAACAACGAAGACCCAACGCAGCCAAAAGTAAATAAATTTATAAATTAGTAGGCAGAATCAAAGAAGGACGTTTCATGTGAGACTAGCATAGGCTAAAGAAGCAGAATTTTACCATGTCATGTGAAGTCAGTGAAATAACTGGCCTTAGACTGAAGCAGGTGTTTGTATTTAAAGATAAAGTCAGTTACTAGAAGACCTTGGGTGCCCAGAGAGTTTGGATTTGATCCACTTGGCAGCAGAAAGGCTTTCTGAATTAATAATCTATTGCCATGTAACAAATTACCCCTAAATTTAGTGGCTAAGAACACCAATAAGCATTTACAATCTCTTAACAATTTCTGTGGGTCAGGGATTTGGGAGCAGTGAGCTCTCTTGTGACATTCTATTCCTTAGAAGCAAGCCAGTAAGTTCAGCACGCATTCAAGGGGAGGGGCATTAGCTTCCACCTTTTAAGGAGAGGTGTGTCAAAGAGTCTGGGAGCATTTTAAAACCACCACACCATCTGTCTTCTGAAGAAGAAGAATGGCGGTATGATTTTGAAAAAGAAGAATACCATGGCAGAAGATTAATCTGGTAGCAGTGACAAAGATGAATTGAAGGAAGGGAGAAATAGGAGGTAGACCCGAGTACAGTAATCCAGCGGTAGAGTACTGATGGAGTTAGTCGGGGGAGATGAGAGGGGAGAAAGTAGGGTGCACATGAGGGGTGCAGCACAACGAGAGAGAGGAAGATGTGAGTAAAAACAAATGCCTGCAGGATGATCAGGCATGTAATAACTGGTAAGAGAAACCAATTTTGAGGAGATAAAGGTGCTCGTCTGGTTTTAGACGTTCAAGGGGAAATTCCTAAGCAGTTGCAACATGAACCAGGGCTCATGTTGAAATGTCTAGCCAAAGAGGGAAACTTCACATTTGTCATCCCAGAAGTGAGGGTTAAATTCTTCAAGGGATGCGTATGCAGGGAGGCAGGCCAGAGCACTGAGGACCAAGCCTCAGGGGGAAAGCGTGGTTTGGAGTACAGTTAGGAAGAGGGGCTAGATCTATAGCGTTAGAGAAAGAGCCCTCTGTATTCCTGGCAGGAACAAAAAAGGTAAAGTGATCGAGAGCTTCAGATATCGCAGAATCTGAAGAGAAGGATGTTTGAAATGAATGCATTTGCCTGTAAGATTATTAGAGGTGACAGCAGTTTAAGTGGAGTAGAACAATTTTGGAAATTGGATTATAACATTTAATTCGATGATTAACTTTTTTTTAAAAAGCGCCTGAAGTGGGAGGATGAATGGCTGGCATGCCTTTCATCACTTAGATTTTGAGATCTCACATCCTTCTTGCCTCCTTTTAGCACCACCAAGCCTCCCTGGAAGGGAACTTCTGCTCAGTTCTTGGACTGAGGGATGGAATAGGATTTTACTTCACTTGTTTTCAGGGACTCTTAACTGTGAGTGAAATCAACTTACTTTATAATTTTTTTACTTCACACGTTGTTTTTAACTATTCTCATCTGTGCTCTTCGCCCTCCTGCCTTCCTTTCCCTTCCCCCTGTTTGTATGACTTCAAGATCAGAACCAAGACAAGGGATCATCTGTTTTCCCTCCTCCTTACCTCCCAACTTTAAGTGCAGTTCTATTATTCATAGGTTTGTTTTTGTTTTTGTTTTTTGTTTTTGTTTGCAGTACGCGGGCCTCTCACTATTGTGGCCTCTCCCGCTGCGGAGCACAGGCTCCGGACGCGCAGGCTCAGTGGCCGTGGCTCACGGGCCCAGCCGCTCCACAGCACGTGGGATCCTCCCGGACCGGGGCACGAACCCGTGTCCCCTGCATCGGCAGGAGGACTCTTAACCACTGCGCCACCAGGGAAGCCCTGTTCATAGGTTTTGTTAACTGAACTTGCAGGGATGATTAGTAAATATGATTAAGATAGCTGCTGACAAATGTAAATAGTAACTTGAAAGATGATTTTGTGTTCTTTTATGTTACGTTTCTGTACATGTATTTAATCAGTTTTCAAATTAGTAAAAATAATTGTCAATAAGATGGAACAAAAACGTGAAAATATTTTAAAAATTACTTTATGTGAGATAGCATATATCAAGATTTCTATAAGGATTTGAGATCAGATGGACCAAGGAATTATGTAGTAAAACACCGACATAGCCAGAAATGAAATCTGAGCTTTCTCTGCTCATATAGCAGAGAAATGTGTGATGATGATTATTTCAATTTTTTTTCTGATAGGGCTCTTTTTCCTTTAAGAATAACTTTGGGTCTTCTGAAGAACTAAAGAAACGAAACCAGTATATCAATAGTAACTGTGCTTCTAAATTAAAGTGTAGACTTTATGCTATGAAAAAAAGTATTGATAAATTCTTTTTAGCACAAAAAGATCTGACTGACATGGTAACGTCATATTTGAATAAATAGGGCAACATTAAATGATGTATCCTAGTTCTGCATTGTGCGTGGAAGGTGAGCCCAGGAAGAGCTGAAAGGGTCAGGGAGTTGGGGAGAAGGCCAGCAGGAGTGAGGGAAGTCTGAGAAACTTTGGCATGGAGAGCACAGATAAGAAGTGACTATTGAAGCGGCCATGAAAACATGGGCTCTAAACATGTCAATACTGCCATGACTGGTCTTACATATATTTTTCATTACATGTATTAAGTATTTCTTGTGTCAGTGGGTATGAGACAGAGGGACAGACAAAAAGGGAGTGAGAAAGAGTGTCCTGGGAGGTTGACAATTTTGTTGTTTGTTTTCACAATTAAATGTCTGGATATATTTGCGAGGACTGTCTTGTGACTTTTACTACTTGTACTTGGGCAGTGGACAAAAAGTTAGTGTGGTTAATTGCTGTATTTTCCTTCTCCTGTCTCCCACCTGTCCTATCCCTTCCTCTTTCCCTAATGTTCTCTGAGACTCACTTTGGGCACCATCAGTCCCAGAAGCTTCATCCAGTTCCCCCTCTCATACCCAGTTCCCCCCACTTGCTGGGTTCATTGTCCTCCTCTGGGCCCCTCCACTCCAGAATGTCCTGGGAATCACTCTGTCACTGGGCTCCTCCAACATGTTATATAAATGTCTGTTTATGTGTTTGTTTTCCCTACTAGAGCATGAACTCCTCAGTGGAAGGTGTCAAGTCTTACTCATCTGTGCATCCCCATGTCTAAAAAGTGTTAGTGGAATGAACAAATGAATGATTTCCACGCCTTGTAGTAGACACACTCACCAAGGTACATCAGCACGGCAGTGGAGTCGCTGCGCCTTGATGGTCAGGAGATCCGTTGACTAGGGAGACAGATCACGTGAGCCATAGAGAATCTGGGGTGGATGGAAAAACGAGTGGGGTGTGGAGTTCCTGATCTTGAGGTGCTCCACCAAGTAGGTTTCAGTGATGGCTTGGGAGCAAGAGCAGAGTAAATGAGATGCTGTGTGTTAAGTGTTGCAGCAGAGGCCTCACAGACAGACCGGAAGCCTGTGATCACTTCGGCCTGGGGAGGTTGGGAAGTGGATATGTAGCTGCTCACCATGTGTAGAAGAAGGAGGAGCATGTACCAGCCATAGAGGTCCGAGGATCATTTCTTGAGACGTTGAAAAGGAGCTTGAGGCTCATGGGAGTTGGGGAGTGGGCACGTGGTGGGAAATGAGATTGGAAGGAGCTGTGTCTGTAGTCCTAGTATCTGATGTTGGCCCTGTTGACTGTGGGGAACCATTGGAGGTTTTAAAATCAGAGGAATGGCACAGATTCACATTTTAGAAGAATGTCCTGGCAGCAGTGTGAAAATTGGACTGGAAGGGAGAAAACTGAAGAGAATAGACTGGTTAGGAGATTGGTGCAGTGAGCAGCGGTCCAGATGAGCGAGATGAAGGGCCTGGATTAGGGCCCTGACAGTGGCGATGAGCGGGGGGAGGCAGTGTGGAGTGTGCTTTGGGAAGTAGAGTTTGTGAGGCTTATTGACTGGAGCTCCGTATAGCAGTTGTGAGAGAGATGGAAGAATAGCAAATGGCTATAGATTTTTTTAATCCTCTAGCCATTGGATGAGAGAGTAGAAAGGAAGCTTGGATTTGGTTTTGGACATCCGAGAAGGGGGCATCTAAATGGCAACAACTAGCAGACCGTTGGAAACGTGACTCCAAAGTTTAGGAGAGAAAGATGTGGAGGGTGGAGTCATATGCGTGTGAATGGGTGAGATTACAAAAGGGGAGCTACCTGAGCAGGCCAAGCAGAGGACCTCGGGACATTGCAGCATTAAGAGGGCAGGAAAAGCCCATCGAAGAACAGATTCAAAAAGGGAAGTACTCAGTATCAGATGCCACTATAAGAGGTCAAGTTGGGATGAGAAGTAGAATGACGCCATTGGATTTGGTCAAGTCAGAGGCTCTCAGTGATAAAAATTGTAATACTGGCATTAGAAACTTCATTCCAGTGGCTAAGTGCAGTGGGCATTAATGAGTACAGGCAGTGAGTATGTATAGGCCATCTTAAAAAACAATTTGAAATAGGAGGTAGATTACGGAAAAAGGGTAGAGGGAGGGTCTTTATTTTGGCATAAAGTAGTATAGGTATACTTTGACGGTCTGAATGTCTGCACATGCTTGGAACAGCAATTGTAGGGATCAAGAGATAGCTGACTAGGGACAGGTTGTGGAGTATCGCCCAGCAGCGAGGGCCTGGCTGAAGTGGAAAGCAAGTTTTTCCACCCAATGGGAGGGGTGCTTGAGTTTTCTCCCATAGTGCTCTCCTTAGCCTGGGAGCTGGAACAAGTAAACTACAACATGACTGTTTATTTAACTATAAATAATTCTTTTGTCAAAAGAACTTATTATAAGGTTCTTTTAAATAACAAGTACTTTTCAGTAGTCTCTGTGTGGTAAAATATATATAGAATTGATCATTTTAACCATTTTTAAGTGTACAGTTTTGTGACATTAAGAACATTTAGATTGTTTTGCAACTGTCACCACCATCCATCACCAGAACCTTTTTGTCTTCCCCACTGAAACCCATTAAACACCAACTCATTTCCCCCTGCCCCCAGCCCCGGGCAGCCACTGTTGTACTTACTGTCTCTATGAATTTAACTGCTCTAGGGACCTGATATCAGAGGAATCATACAGTATTTGTCCTTTTGTGACTGGCTTATTCCACTTAGCATAATGTCTTCAAGCTTCATCCACGTTGTGTCAACATCCCCATCAATATTCTTAAAATATGATTTAAACACATTTTTTTTTTTTAAAGAATGCAACTATTCCACGGCCATTCTAAGTTCTCAAGACCCGCCGCATTGGTTTTACAGGGGAGAGGCAGGCAGAAGAACGGAATGCGTCGCATTTACCGTGTGTTAGGTGCTGTACTGGTTGCAAATGCTTTGTCTGACTCAGTCTTCCCAACAGCTCTGGGAGGTGGATACTCCTGTTACTCTGCAGCTGAAGAAACTGAATTTCAGAGAGCTGAAGAAGCTTGGCCGAGGACACACAGCTGGCGCGTAACTGAGCCGGGATTCAAATCCTGGTCCTCCTGATGCCAGGCTCCATGCTCTTTTTAAAACCCTGCAGTCTCTCTGTAGTCCTGTCTCCACTTCTGTTATTCTGAAGGAGTCAAATCTCTTTGCTTTGAACTGAATGAAGATGTGCTTTTTAAAGTTTTCCTGGTGTTCAGCAAATGTCCTTGGCTCCTCGTAACATTAAACTCCCGCTGTTTTGTATTTAAGCTTTTAAGAACAGAATCAAACATTTGCCCAAAGTGGAGAATCACTGGTATAATTAATATAAATAACAGTTATTTATTGATGTTATCTGGTGTATTTGTCCAACTTGGAATTTATCTGAGGTAGTTTACAGAACTAAGTTGATAGATTTATAGTGTAGATTTTTAAAGGAAAATACTTTTTTGGACTGAATTTATATTTCAACCCTAATCACAAGTAGGAAATGAGAAAATTTATATTTAAAAATGAAAAATGTATAAACATTCATTTTTAAGGATCTCACAAAACATTATTCAAGAAATCTGACTACAGTATTTGATGCTGAAAGCCACAATCTGATACATGCCTTGAAGATATTTTCTTTTAACCTATGAATGTTTCTCTGAATTCTTGAATCTTCTATCCTGTGCCAGTGAAAGACGTTTTTTTTAAAGATCTAAGCACTGATGGTGACATACCAGGGTTGTTTGAGTGGATGATCCTGACAAAGTAAAAAAAGTCATTTACAGAACGGTAATTTCTAGAACTCGGGAGCTTCATGGAAGTAAGCCAGTGGGCTTCAGTGTCATTTGAAGGCTGTGCTTATTTCTGCATCTTTTTTTTTTTTTTTTTACATCTTTATTAGAGTATAATTGCTTTACAATGGTGTGTTAGTTTCTGCTTTATAACAGTGAATCAGTTATACATATACATATGTTCCCATATCTCTTCCCTCTTGCGTCTCCCTCCCTCCCACCCTCCCTATCCCACCCCTCTAGGTGGTCACAAAGCACCGGAACTGATCTCCCTGTGCCATGCGGCTGCTTCCCACTAGCTATCTATTTTCCGTTTGGTAGTGTATATATGTCCATGCCACTCTCTCACTTTGTCACAGCTTACCCTTCCTCCTCCCCATCTCCTCAAGTTCATTGTCTAGTAGGTCTGTGTCTTTATTCCCTTCTTACCCCTAGGTTCTTCATGACATTTTTTTTTTTTCTTAAATTCCATATATACGTGTGGGCATACGGTATTTGTCTTTCTCTTTCTGACTTAACTTCACTCTATTTCTGCATCTTTGTTCATTGTTTTGCTTTGAAAACTTTGAGAGCACCACTGAGTTTTTGAGTTTCATCCGCATTCTGTGACCAGTTGTTATAGAGACCCAAAGTCTGAAGTTTGTGTTGACTTTAGAAAAGTCATTCTCTGAAGCCCATTTTTGGAGTGAGTTTAAAGAAAGAGGAGTACCAAAGCCAGGTTTAGTCTTATAGTGGATGCTTGGAAAAGGATAAGTGGTTCCCTGGGACTATTAGAGTGGATCAAATTACCTTCTAAAGTAATGATGAAAACAAAGAATAAGTCAGAGGGACTATCAAACACTCTAAGTTCTTCCTTCAGGAAAATGATACCAAATCAGCAAAGACAGATAATTGTTTTCTCTCCATTTTATTTTTTATTTTTTTCTTGAAGATTGACAGAATTAGAAATTTTACAACCCCCATCAGTGGTACATTTAAGTGTTTTAGTATCCAGGTGATTAAGAAGTACCCGATCTCTTCTGCTTTATTTCAAGGCTGTTCTCTTGTTCTGACTGCATACATTTAAAAGCAACTAATTAATATCTGTAGCAAAAAATTTCTCATCGTAAAAGTCACGGATAAAGCGAGCACTTCCCTACCTAGAGTCAGGGACTTAAACTGTAGTCAAATGTTCATGCCTTACTGTTTTGTTCAGATGTAAAAGAAAACAATGCTCAAGATATAGAAAAATCTTTAAAGTGTGCAATTGGTGTGACCCTTGCTGAGTCAGGTGAGTGGGTGATGCTGGGAGGAGAGAGTTGTAGAAAAAACCGACTTCTAGCAAGGACCCAGGCTAAGAGAACAGGAGTGGGGCTGAGAATATGCTCAAGGAGAAGGAATTCTTTGGAAGGGGGACACCCGAGTGGTTAGGTGGTGGGGTCCAGTGGCTGAGGAGAAAGCTTTTGAACTGAGAGGACTAGATCTGGGGCCCAGAGGGAAAAGGACGCACTCTCTTTACCTCAGGGCTTGAGAGGAGAGCTCAGGCTGGCGTCTGGGAGTGGAGGTAGATGGCCTAACAGAGAGTACTGACTCCAGGGAATTGCCGCCCAGAGGAAAGGGAATATCGTGGAAGGCCTAGGAGAGTCTTTTTTTTTTTTTTTTTTTTTTTTTTTTTTTTTTTTTTTTTAGGAGAGTCTTTTTAATGTTCTAAACCTACCATGAAATTACATACTGTGAGACTGTTGTGCTTAAAACTTAATCCAAATGGATAGCATTTGTATTCCTGAGATACACACGTAGTAAATATTTTTGGTGTATTTGAACAAACTCTCAAGTCTGTTATTCACTACGGAGTACCAAGTAGGGGATTCCTGTTAGCAGACAAGAGAGAGAGCAGGATATGATGTCTTCACAGGACAAAACTCCAATACATTTAATTCAGGTAAGGTGACAAAACCCAAGTGTGAAATCTCAGGGGGGCAGAAAAGTACCCTTTTTTTGTATAGCATTTGATCCTTAAAAATTATTCTCTAAGTATCCCCTCTCAGAACATGGCTGGATTTGGCCCACTTAAACTGCCATAGGTCCAGGAAGGGTAGAGATCTGGAGTTTATTCATTCATTTGGGAAGGAACCCCAGTAGGAAACATGGAATGTAGAACCTGGAGATATGATAATATAACATGATTGTCCTTAGTGTAGGTGAAATCCTAAACACTGGGATAAGTTTGAGGTATAGAGGTTACATGACTTTAGTTTATTATCCTCTTGTTTTTGTCTTCATTGTCTGCACTGTTGTTATGTTTTATGAAACTTAGTAGAGCATTCTCTAATTTGGAGCAGGAATTATTCTTTGATATCAGGCAACACCTTAGCTAACTTCCTCAATCAGGATATGTTTAGTCAACAGATAACTCTTTTTTTTTAAAAATAAATTTTATTTATTTATTTGGGCTGCGTTGGGTCTTCGTTGCTGCGCGTGGCCTTTCTCTAGTTGTGGTGAGCGGGAGCTACTCTTCATTGCGGTGCAAGGCCTTCTCGTTGCGGTGGCTTCTCTTGTTGAGGAGCACGGGCTCTAGGCACATGGGCTTCAGTAGCTGTGGCATGTGGGCTCAGGAGTTGTGGCACACAGGCCCTAGAGCACAGGCTCAGTAGTTGTGGCGCACGGGCTTAGTTGCTCCGCGGCATGTGGGATCTTCCCGGACCAGGGCTCAAACCTGTGTCCCTTGCATTGGCAGGCGGATTCTTAACCATTGTGCCACCAGGGAAGCCCCAACAGATAACTCTTGACACAAACTAAATACAAGTGCGTTGCCTGCTTTGGGTGGATACTACGATGAAATCAGAGGCAGACATTATTCTCAAGTTGATCTAGTGGAAGGGGAGAATGGACTGAGGGTTGGGAACTTGGGTTCTGCAGTCAGACCCAACCTGGGTTCAGATCCTGGTTTTGACATGTTCTAGATACATAACCTTGGAAAAAGCTGCTCGATTTCTTTAAGCCTTCCAAGGTTACACACCTAGTACATGTCAACACCAGAATCTGTGTAGTAGTACCTATTTCGTAGGAGTGCTGGAGATAATAGTTTGTAAACTCAGGAACTTAGGAAGTCCTCTGTAAACACTGGCAACACACACAGTTGAACAGAATGCTGCCCTATGGGTCTAGGGCATTATGACTTTGCTGGAAGTTCAGTGTTAGAGATAGGACTTGGGGAGTTATCTATATGGAAGCAGTCATCCAGACTGTATGACTTTGAATGACATTGCCAGAGATAAGCACAAGAAATAACAGGACAGAACACAGAATCTTATTATTTTTTTTAATCCACAAAAGTGGACTAGCAATTATATTTATCTTCTTTGATGTTTTGTTTTATTACCTTGTGATAACTCAGATGCTATGAGAGTTGAATCAGACTGATACCAATATGAAAATGACTTAACTCATCAACTCTTTTTAACACACAGTTATTGAGCCTGTTGTATACACCTGTCATGGGTTCTAGCACTAGATCTACTTTTTCAGTTCTGAAAACAAAACAGACTAAGAAGCCATCTGGGTGGTTAGCTGTCAAACTGAGGAGTTTGGCTGACTATTAAAGATAGGTGGCTTTAGATGTTGGAGAGTTTTCATGCACAATGAATGAAACTGCTAAATAATAATTTGGTAAATAATAAAGAAGTGGTGGAGATGGATTTCTTAGCTCACTATTTTGTTCAGACATTGTGGTCTCAACTTATTTAAATATCTGTAAATGTTTAATATCACTGATTGCCCTGTCTCGTGCTTTATTCTTTAAAAAAAGTTACATAATATTTGATACATGCAAAAGGTTATATAAATCTATAAGTTAGTAGAACATTATCAATACATTGAAGCTACTGTGTGAGGAGGAGCTTAAGTCGTTTACTGCATTATTACAGCTTACTAAACATTATTGGTCAATAATTAAATATTTCCAGAATGCCACCTCTCTGTCTCCTGCCAAGCATCTGGTGTGGGCCTGGGGTCTTTGTTGGTCAGTCAGTTTAGTGTTTGGGAAAAACAGATGGACACGGACCAGAGGGGTGTGAGGACGAGCTGGCATCGGTGTCTGTCACCACATCTAACCAAGAAGAGAGAATCAGCGGCTGCCGTAGTTCCTCCTCCTCCTCCGTCTGAAGTGAATTCCTCTTTTGGCGAACTCTGCCTGGAGCCATTTGTGGCCAGGGATTCTGGGAAATGTAGTTCCACCTAAGTCGAGTTGATACAGTACAAACCAGCACAGGTTCCTGTACTTGTTTGTTGTATTGTAAACAAGAGAGACATTCAGAATTATTTCTGCTTAGAAGATATCAGAAGAGTTATTTAAGATACCAGAATAGTTTAAAAATAGAGTTTAACTTGATTTATATCATTGTTTCCTTTTCCATTAAACTATATCTTTATTTTCAAAGCCATGAGATAACTTAAAACAGGAGTAATATAATCTTACCTTCTTCTCTTGAAAGAATTCTTTTAATTTGATAAGTAATTTGAACCTCGAGCTAAAAGAAACAAGACAAAATAATAAAAATTATATTATCCAGTACAGTGCCATCTAGTGATAAATAATTTCCTTTCTGGTTGAAGATCACTACTACATTTTACTTCTTGATAAATCAAGAACTTCTTTTTTTTTTTGGCTGCGTTGGGTCTTTATTGTGGTGCGTGGGCTTCTCATTGCTGTGGCTTCTCTTGTTGCAGAGCACAGGCTCTAGGCATGTGGGCTTCAGTAGTTGTAGCACGTGGGCTCAGTAGTTGTGGCTCTCAGGCTTCAGTAGTTGCAGTGCGTGGGCTCAGTAATTGTGGCTTGCGGGCTCTAGAGCGCAAGCTCAGTAGTTGTGGCGCACGGGCTTAGTTGCCCCGTGGCATGTGGGATCTTCCTGGACCAGGGATGGAACCTGTGTCACCTGCATTGACAGGTGGATTCCTAACCACTGTACCACCAGGGAAGTCCCAAGAACTTCATTTTTAATCATGCCAAATAATTTACTTTCTGGTTGCAGATCGCTACTACATTTTACTTCTTGATAAATCAAGAACTTCATTTTTAATCATGCCTAACTCCTAAGACATATTAGCGGACTATTCCTAAATAAACCAAATATTTGCAAATAATTAAAAATAACCAGGAAAAAAAAGAGCTAGGGGGCTTCCCTGGTGGCGCAGCGGTTGAGAGTCCGTCTGCCGATGCAGGGGACATGGGTTCATGCCCCGGTCCGGGAAGATCCCACATGCCGCGGAGCAGCTGGGCCCGTGAGCCATGGCCTCTGAGCCTGCGCGTCCAGATCCTGTGCTCCACAATGGGAGAGCCCACAACAGTGAGAGGCCTGCGTACTGCAAAAAAAAAAAAAAAAAAAGAGCTAGGAAAGTTCTTTTATCCTCAGATTTTATTCTACACCTACATCTGCATATGTAATGAGTCACAATTTGTCCATTTACTGGATACCATTTGGAGGAGGAAAAATTTTTTGTTTTTGAAAAGAATAGGATTATTTTAGAAGCGTGATGTAGTGGAATGAACGTGGGCTTTAAAATCAGGCAGGCAAAGGTTTGTCTTTTGACCTTATTTTTCTTATGATCTGCCAGGCAGTGTTCCAAGAACTTTATATGTACTGAATCATTAAATATTCACGAAAACCTGATGAGGCGTTTTGCAAATGAGGAAACCAAGGCTCACAGAACAGTTAAGTGTTAGGGTGCTTATCTCATTGCTTTTGGGTTATTTGTGTGTTTGTTTCTCTAAAACAGAGTGACTCTTTGCAGGGAAGGTCTTATTAGTATTTGTTTTCCCAGCACCTAGTACAGGTTCATATGCCTCCAATTCAGCTGGTGAATATTTGATTTATTGATTTTTTTTTTCCATAAAATGAAGACACAATAGTCACAACAAGAAAATATAAAATTAAATTGTTTAGTTAAAATATCAGTGTTTTCTCTGTTTTCTTTGAGTGAAAAAAATACGTAATTTTAAAAAAGTTACACAGTGAGAAATCCTAGGTTCTAGCCTCTAGATTTAATTTTAATCTCAGTTATACATGCACAGAATTCAAAGAGTCCAGGGGTTGTACAAGGCTTGTTACAAAACTCAGCAGTCTCCCAACTCTTACCCCCACCCCAGTCCCTGCTCTCTGAAGTTCAACTCTGAGACCTAATTGTTTTGTTATTTACCTCCAGATCTCCAAATAGCATGTTGCTCTTTTTCCAGTTTTAAATTTTCAGTCTTAGGCATTACCTTTGACTTCTCATGATAGGGGAAGAGGTTTTATCTTTCTTATGCACCCTCACTCTATATGCAGAACCCTCCTACCTTCTCGTTATAATTAAATTTTGAATGATAATCAGTGTTTACATTATTATGACCATGGAAACATTATTCACAGCTGAGGCATATAATCCATGGTTACTTTTTCTTTCCAACACAGCTTTTTGTTTTCCCTGGTGTTAATAATTGTCTTTTTTTGGAGAGAAGACGTTTGCTTACTTAGAGTTTATGTATTTGTCACTTATTCCTCCCTAAGCTCTTCCCCAGATGTCTAAATATAGTTAGGGTATGTGACCTTGACCTTGTTGTTTAACTCTTCAGCTAAAATATTTTGTCATTTATGGTGTGAAAGGTCCAGACGACATGAAGACTTACGCTACTCGTATCTTTAAAACTTTATGGTTGCATGAAACAGACATCTGGATATTTTGTGCTGATCACATCCTTAGTGGACAGCACTGCCAGCCAGCACACAGTCCTCCTATCTGACCTTGGTGGTCTTTTCTTGGGTAGCTGGAGCGTCTCTACCCCAGGGCGGCATGGGACTCAAGGTCTGGCTGGAAGTGGAGCCCCACTTGTATGTGACCAAGACTGCTAGTGAGCAAAAGCTGTGTCAAGCATGCATCACAAGCTAGCAATACCCTCAGTCCATCCAGAAGATCAGAGATTCTTTGATTAGGGAAATTTACTTGAGTCTTTTGACAGGTGGAAGCACTGGTTATCTTTTATAGTGAATAGTCATAGAAGGAGAGTGGATACATAAAGTTGCCAGGGTGAAATACAGAATAAGTGGCATAGAAGATATGAGCAGACATTAATTAAAATTTTGTTTGAAACAAAAATAAAACAGAAAAAACCCTTGGCAGTAGCTTCTCGGAGATTGTTGGAAGAAATAATGTTGGAGACCTAAGCATGAATGATCCAGTGACTCTAAGCTTTGTGGATGTTTTGTTTACCTCCATCATAGACCTGGTATGCTTGTGAATAGTGTCTGAGATGTTATTTGGGGAGATGTCATAATTACTTTATCTATGTGTAGAAGAAAAACTAGAGGACAGGATAAGTCTGTCCTGTTTTCATAGAGAATTTGCTACAGAAGCTGTCATTATCGACGGCCAGCACTAGGAGGCCACAGAGACCGTGATTCTGAAGGACTCAGGTTCATGCATCTTTCCTGTTGGAGTTGAAAAAGAAACCTAGGGTAAAAAGCCCAGTTGATGTGCTGTAAAAACTTAAAATTTAGGAACAGATAAACTAGATCATCATCCTAGTTTTCATAATGCAGTGATAAATGAGTTGAAAATATGCAACGCTGCTTCTTTATATGCTTGTGACGTTGTTTGTAAATAAAGTAAGCAAAGTGTATTCTTACTAATGCACTTTTTAAAATTGTACTTCTGGTTTTTAGTTCTTGAACCTCTGGATCCAGGCCCTGACTACCTTAGGCTTGGATGATTTCAGTGGCTTCTTAATTGATGACACTTTTGGTCTCATTTTCCTCCAGTCCATTCTATTTATTGAAAACTAGAGTTTTCATCAGAAATAGTTTTGGTCATATGTGTCCTCTGACTAGAAACCTTTTTTTTCAAACCCAAAAGACCCAGGCACATGTTCATGGTTTGGAAGACTCAATATTGTTAAGATGCCCATTTCTTCCCAACTTGATCTATATACATTGAAGGCCATCCTAATCAAAATCCTAACATGCCTTTTCTAGGAATTGACAAGATCATGCTTAAATGCTTATATTTATGTCAAAATGTATTGATCCTAGAAGAGCTAAAACAGTCTTGAAAAAGAAAAATAAAGTTAGATGAGTTACACCCACCTAATGTCAAGACAATATAAAGCCACAGTAAACAACATGGTGTTTATGTAAGGAGAAGCATAGAGCAACATAACAGAAGAAAGAGTACAGAAACAGAGCTATACATATGTAAGCTATTGATTTTTAACAAACTTTAAGGTAATTCAATGGCAAAGAGCTTTATGTTTTTAATAAATGCTCCTGGAACAAGTAGACATCCTATACCAAAAACTAATAAACAAACAAAAATCCTCCTCCCGTGCCAGACATAAAATTTAATTAAAATATACCATAGACCTAAACATAAGGGCAAAATCATAAAAATTCTAGAAGGGAACAGGAGAACATCCTTGTGGGCTTTGAATAGGCACACTTCTTGCAGAATACCAAAAACACTGAATATTAAGGCTAATTTATATTTTGGTCAGGATTAAAATCATCTGTTCTTCAAAAAGCTGTTAAGAGAATTAAAAGATAAGCCATGAACTAGGAGAAAATATTTGCAATATATTTATCTGATAAAAGAACTGTATCCAAAAATAACCTATATAATGCCTTAACTCTAACCTAAGGAGAAATAATTTTAAATAAATAATTAATTTTAAATGACGTGTTACAATGCATAACTGATGTTGTAAGATGCTTACAATTAGAGAGAGAATTATTCTGAAGGGGACAGCTGGGAATTCAGAATGATACCAGGGAGAGGGTTGCTGTCTATAACGTGAAGGATTGTTGTAAGTCTCTGAACAAAACTATTTTGTTTTCATGGTTTTTGAATATATATTAAAACTATGCAAAATGTAAAAAAAAAAAAAAAGAATAAGGTGGTCTTTTATTTCTCTGTCTTTCCTGTTAGTGCTAAATATAATATTCTAAAAAGGGAAATATTACCTTAATGACTGTAGCACATCCTACTGGCTGCTTTCCCTGCGACCTTTCACCACTCTCTTCTTTTCTAACAGAATCTCTGTTTGGGGATTTTCTTTGATTTGCAGACAGAGGTATTTGGCTAACTCCTCCCGCTTCAGTCTCAGTTTAGATTCTCCAGTCTCTCACAGCTCCATGTACGTCTCCTGTCATGGACTTGCTATACTGTGCTGTGATGGATCACTGTTGACCACAAGCTCTGAGAGAGCAGGAACTTTCTCTTACTCACAGTTGTGCTCTTAGGAACTAGCCTGGTGCCTGGTGACTGATAAGTTTTTAATATCTATATTTGTTCATATTACCCTGAAAGTAGACACAGGGTTCCTGAGGCAGGGATAGATTATTACTTACGTCAGTAACCTAAGACAAGAGGCTCTGAGTTTGTAACTCTGGAATGTCTCCATGACCCTGGTTTCATCATCCTTCTGAAATGTGAACACATACCTCAGGGAAGATCAATCTTTTACTATCTATTTAGTCATTTTTTAAGTTTTAAGGCTTGTCCTTTAACCCAGGTCCCAGTAAATTTTCGCAGAAATCTCTAACTGTGCAGAAGTACAAAAATACTCGCTTCATGACAGTTATAGAGTAGGTGCTCAATAAACTATTTGTTAAGTGTTGAACAATTTAAAAGAATAAATTCAACCCAGTGATCTCAACTGGGGCAGGGATTGGGGGCTTTAGTGGTGGGATGTGGGGAAAGTGTAGCAGAATCATGTGGGGGAATTTTTTCTCAACAATATACTTCCTACCCCCAGATTCTGACCTGCTCCTGTTAACTGTCATATGCCTTAGGCATTTGGTTTTTTTGTGGCCAAAAAGGAGTTGAGAACCCGGACATAGCCTGCCCTGTGTTTGTATCCCTTCTGTGTAGCCTTTCCTATTAAAGTTAGTAATGGAGCCATTTGTCTTCACACCTGATCCCAAGGCTGCTGTGTCAGTGTTTACATTTATTCCAAATGATTCTTCTATTTCGTGTTTTTTACGTAGATTTGGTGGGATTTCTTAAAGGGTGTTTCTTTTATTGATAGCTTGCCTTTCTTCAGAGAGAGTCTGAGGCAACTCTACAGCAAAAATACATAAAATGAAAAAGCATGTAACAGAAAATCAGAACTAAGAAAAAGGTGAGAAACATGCTGATTGATTTAAATTCAGATTTGGTTCTGGTTTTTTTTTTTTGAGGTATAATTGACAGACATTATATTAATTTCAGGTGTACAACATAATGATTTGATATTTGCATGTATTGGGAAGTGATCACAACAGTAAGTCGCATTAGCATCTGTCACCATACAGATTTTTTTTTTTCTTGTGATGAGAACTTTTAAGATTTACTTTCGTAGCAACTTTCAAATATGCACTACGATATTATTAACTGTGGTTGTCATGCTGTACGTTATCGATACATCTTCAGTGCTTATTTATTTTAAAACCGGAAGTTTGTACCTTTTGGCCCCCTTTACCCATTTTGCCCACCCGCTGCCCCGCACCTCTGGCAGCCACCAATCTGTTCTCCGTATCTGTGAGCTTGGTGTTTGTTTTTTTAGACTGCACATGTATGTGAGGTCATGCAGTATTTGTCTTTCTCTGTCT
Organism: Tursiops truncatus; assembly: GCF_011762595.2. Lineage (NCBI taxonomy): Eukaryota > Metazoa > Chordata > Mammalia > Artiodactyla > Delphinidae > Tursiops > Tursiops truncatus. The sequence continues at coordinate 83,986,454 of NC_047042.1, read as the reverse complement.
GACTTATTTCACTTAGCATAATGCCCTCGAGGTCCATCCATGTTGTCATAAAATTTCACTCTTTTTCATGGCTGAATAATATTACATTGTGTGTATATACTATTTATTTATTTTCTTTATCCATTTATTCATCAGTGGACACTTAGGTTGTTTCCATATCTTGGCTGCTGTAAATAATGCTGCAGTGAACCCAGGAGTACATCTATCTTTCTGAGTTGGTATTTTCATTTTCTTCAGATGGTACCCAATGGTTCTGTTTTTTTATTATCTCCTGCTGGAAAATGGCAGATATCATCAATTATGTTCGTGGTTCTTAACATTTTAAGTCACAGACCCCTTTGATGAAATCTGTGGCTTCTCTTCTGAGAAGAGTGAACACACACACAAACTCAATTTTGCTATAATTTCAGGCCCATCCTTCCCTATGGAACCTTTTGTTATCAAAGAAGACAAACTATACCCATTCCTTAAAAAGGAAGAAAGTATTCTTCGTATTTATTAGGTTCCAAAAAATTTGTTTCTGTAATAACATATTTCAAACATACAGAAAAATATAGAAAATAAAAAATCAAATAGCAGTTATAATATTTGCTTTAGTTTTTTTAAGTAATAAAATATCACAGACAAAATAGAAACTTCCTGTTTAGCATTTTTGACCCTATTCTCCTCTCTTCCTCCTTAGTAGAAACCACTATCTTGAATTTAGTGTTTAACATTTCCACACGTATTTTATACTCTTACTGCCTTTGTATACAACTGTATACATACATACATATAATATTTTATATGATTTCAAACATTTTTTCTTTATTGTGGTAAAAAACATGTAACATGAGATCTTCTTTCTTAACAGATTTTTAAGTGTATGGTACATTATTGTTAACTCAGCGCCATGTTGTCCAGCAGAGCTCTAGAACTTCTTCATCTTGCATGACTGAAACTCTATACCCACTGAACAGCAACTCCCATCTCCCCCTCCCCTCCAGTCCCTGGCAACCACTGTTCTACTTTCTACTTCTATGAGTTTGACTGCTTTAGCTACCTTATTATATAAGTGGAATCATGCACTATCTGTCCTTCTGTATCTAGCTTATTTCACTTAGCATAATGTCCTCACGGTTCATCCATGTCACATATGACAAGACTTCCTTCTTTTTATGGCTGAATAATATTCCGTTGTATGTTTACACCCCATTTTCTTTATCCATTCACCTGTTGATGGACATTTAGGTTGTTTCCACCTCTTGGCTGTTGTGAATAATGTGGCAGTGAACATGGAAGTGCAGATATCTCTATGAGATCCCAATTTCAATTCTTTTGAATAAAGATCCACAGGTGGGATTGCTGGATCATATGGTAGTTCTATTTTTAATTTTTTTAAGGAGCAACGATTACTGTTTTCCACAGCAACTGTCCTATTTTACATTCCCACCATGCACACAAGGATTCCAGTTTATACGCATACTTGTCAGCACTTGTTAATTTCTGTTTTTTAAAAATAATGCCCATCCTAATGGGTGCGAGCTGATATTTCATTGTGATTTTGATTTACATTTCCTTCATGATTAGTAGTGTTGAACATCTTTTCATATACCTGTTGTCCATTTGTATGTCTTCTTTAAGGAAAAGTCTTTAAATAGGGGGTTACATGATTTTTCTTTTTGCTATTGAGTTGTAGAAGATACTTATATAGTTGGGATTTTAACGCCTTATCAGATATATATATGCAAATACTTTCTCTTACTCTGGGTTGCCTTTTCAATCTGTTGACTATTTCTTCGGCTGTGCAGAAACTAACATTGCCTTTTTTGGTAGCATTTATTTATCTTTGGTATTTGTAGCTGTCCTTGATTCTTTTAAATATATGTAGTATTTCGTCATAAGCCTATATCACCATATGTTTATCTGTTCTCCTGTTAATTCATGTTTGAGTTGTTTCCAGTTTTTTGCTGTTACAAACAGTGATAACAAATGCTCTTACATATGCCTCCTCATGGACATGTGCCAGTTTTTTCTCCAGTGCACATATTCAGGAGTGGAATTACTTGGTCATAGATATGAGCTTCTTTACCTTTATTTATTTATTTATTTATTTAAAGACGATGTTGGGGGTAGGAGTTTATTAATTTATTATTTTTGCTGTGTTGGGTCTTCGTTTCTGTGCGAGGGCTTTCTCTAGTTGTGGCAAGCGGGGGCCACTTTTCATCGCGGTGTGCGGGCCTCTCACTATCGCGGGCTCTCTTTTTGCGGAGCACAGACTCCAGACATTCAGGCTCAGTAGTTGTGGATCACGGGCCTAGTTGCTCGGCGGCATGTGGGATCCTCCCAGACCAGGGCTCGAACCCATGTCCCCTCCATTAGCAGGTAGATTCTCAACCACTGCGCCACCAGGGAAGCCCTACCTTTATTAAATATTGCCAAATTGCTCTCCAAAGTGGCTGAATATATTAAAATTTTTTTATTACTATATGATATTTTGCTAGTCTGGTATGATATTGTATCTCATTGTAGTGTTAAATTGCATTGTACTGAGTGTGGACATCTTGTGTTTATTTTCCACTTAGATTTCCTTTCCATTAGTTGGCTGCCCACAGTTTTTCTCTATTTTATTAATTCAGTTGTTTATGTTTACTTCTTGATTTTTAGGAGTTTTTCTGGTATTCTGTAAATTAACTTTGTTGATTATTAAACTATCTTTTCTCAGTCGATGGCTTGATTTTTCATTTTGTTAAAGAATCTTTTATTGTTTAGAATTTTTAAAAATTTTAACATAGTAATATTAGTCTTTTACTTTATAATTTCTACTTTTGTATCTTATTTTTTATTTTTAAAAATTTAATTTATTTATTTTTAATTAATTAATTAATTAATTTTTGGCTGTGTTGGGTCTTCGTTTCTGTGTGAGGGCTTTCTCTAGTTGCGGCAAGCGGGGGCCACTCTTCATCGCGGAGCGCGGGCCTCTCGCTATCGCGGCCTCTCTTGTTGCCGAGCACAGGCTCCAGACACGCAGGCTCAGTAATTGTAGCTCACGGGCCTAGTTGCTCCGCGGCGTGTGGGATCTTCCCAGACCAGGGCTTGAACCCGTGTCCCCTGCATTGGCAGGCAGATTCTCAACCACTGTGCCACCAGGGAAGCCCTGTATCTTATTTTTTAAAGCCCTCATTATAGCAAGGATTTTTTTTCTAAAAGTTTTCAAAATTTTTTTCACATTTATGTCTTTAATTAGCCTGATAATGTTTCTCAATGGTGTGAAACGGGGATTTAATTGTGCTTCCTTACAGATAACCTATGTCTTAGCACCACTGTTCAGTAGTTCATTCATTCCCCTGATTTACAGTACTATCTCTATTACATGTCAAATTTCCAAACATATATGTCTTTTTCTGGGTGTTCTGTTGCTTTCATTTGTCTGTACTGTGTTACCGTGGTTTAACATGTCTTAACATTTTGGAGGGCATGTTGCCTGTGTTCTTCTTCAAGTTTGTCAAGGCTATTCTTGGCTCTCTTTTTCTTAAGAAGGACCCTGTAGAGAGTTTTATTAGAATCAGATTGAAATCCCACTCCATTTAAGAATATTTATCAGGTCTTCCATCCACAAACATGGTTTGTTTTTTCATTTACTCAACTTTGTAATTTTCTCTGTAAAGTGCTTGAAACTTTCTTGTTAGATTTATTACTAGAAATTTATTATTAGCTTATAGCTTTTAATTGCCTTCTTTCTCTCTCCTTTTCTTTTTTCTCTTTCTTTTTTCTTTCTTTCTCTCTTTTTTATTGAAGCATAGTTGACATAACATATTTGTTTCAGGTGTACAATGTAATGATCTTCATTTTTTATGTATTGGAAAATGACCACCACAATAAGTTCAGTTGACATCTATCGCCATACATAATTACACAGTTCTTTTTCGTGATGACAACTTTCAAGATCCATTCTCTTACTTTCAAATATGCAACACAGTATTATTAACTGTAGTCACCATGCTATACATTACATCCCCATGACATTCATTTTATACCTGGAAATTTGTACTTTTTGATTACCTTCACCCGTTTTGCACCCTGCTTCCCCCCCGCCCCTGTACCACATGCAGCCACCAGGTCTGTTTGCTCTATCCATGAACTTAGGGGTTTTTTAAGTTTCTATTTATTTATTTTATACATATGTTTTATTTATTTATGGCTGAGTTGGGTCTTCGTTGCTGCATGCGGGCTTTCTCTAGTTGCTCTGAGCAGGGCCTCTCTTGGTTGCTGTGCATGGGCTTCTCATTGCGGTGGCTTCTCTTGTTGCGGAACGTGGGTTCTAGGCGCGCAGGCTTCAGTAGTTGTGGCGCGTGGGATCAGTAGTTGTGGCTCACGGGCTTTAGAGCGCAGGGTCAGTAGCTGTGGTGCATGGGCTTAGTTGCTCTGCGGCATGTGGGATCTTCCCAGACCAAGGCTTGAACCCGTGTCCCCTGTATTGGCAGGCAGATTCTTAACCACTGTGCCACCAGGGAAGTCCTGCCATTTTAAATGGTAGCTTTTCCTAATTAAATTACAAAGTGGTGTTTTTTGACTTCTAGGAATTACATTCATTTCTGTGTATTGACCTTATATCCAGCAACGTTGATGAACTTGTTTTTATATTACTGTTAATAGCTTGCTTTCGTAATTCTCTTTATAAATAATTATCACTTGGAGAAATTTTGTCACTTAATTTAAAATTTTATATCTCATTTTTATTTCTTTTACTACATTGACGACCTCTATGCTGTTGAATAGAAGCGATAGTTGTCTTCTTGGTCTAATTTCCTGGCTTTTAAAGGAAATACTTTATTTAATCATTAAGTATGGTATTGTTATAGGTTTTTGGTGAAATTAAGAAAGTTCTTTCTATTCTTGATATGCTAGGATTATTATTTTTTTAATCAGGAAGGTGGGTAAAGAATTAACCAAACCATTCTCATTCTGTAAGGACAAACCTGGCCTTGGATGAACTTTCTACTTAATTTCTCTGAATCCCGATAAGGGGGAAAGTCAACCATGTTACTAGGCAACACTGCTTATGGTAAAAATGATCTTTATTTGGTAAATATATTTGGACTGGGAGGAACTATGCATGAACTCTAAATTCTTGGTTAGAAGCAGTAGCTTTGAGCTTCCCTGGGGCACTTTTCAGAGATGGGTATGAACTTCATGGGGACCCTGGAAGCTGTGGCTGGGTAGTTATTTGAGGTATTGGTTTCTGTTTGGGACATAAGGCTTCTAAGCCAGTGCGACTCTGCACTTACCCTGTGATTCTCATTTCCTTGCACCTGAGCTGTCATCTGAATGCCCAAGAGAATAGCTCCTGGTTGGCCATGTGGACTCTTAGGTGGACTCTGCCCGTGAGGAGGAATACCTGGAACTGCCTTGCTGGCATGCTGTGTTTTCCTTTTATGCTTTCTGAGTAGATGGCTGCTACTTGTGGCCTTTGGTAAGTGGGTAGCTCAGAATGTGTAGAGAGAAGTCCCGCATGGGCAGTGCACAGTGCATCCAAGCAAAATACAGAAGGAAGTGTTTACTGGGGCTGATCTGAGTTTATTACTCTCACTTATAACCTTCAATTTCTAGTTTTCACCCATTGGAAAACTCATATTCACATTGACTACAAATTAATATTATAAATTAGAACTTATAATAATAAATATATAGAATATACCATTTTAATTTTTTATGTATTAGGTTTGGTTTATGTTTGCCAACTCAGAAATGGTCTGCTACTAAAAAAAGTTTGATAACTAATGTTTTAGACCTGTGTGGTCCAGTGGGTAGGTATTTCCCCTTCTAATATAGCTTTTAAAATGAAATAAAATTTTTTAAAATTAAAAGTAAATATAGTTAAGAATTCAGTTCCTTGGTTGTACTGGCCTCGTTTGAAATGCTCAGTAGCCACATGTGGCTAGTGACTCACATACTGGACAGTATAGGTTTAGAATATTTTCATCATCACAGAAAGTTCTGTTACGACAGACTTTCTAGCTATCATTTTTTACTCATTCAGATTACCTGAGAGCTTTATATTTTTACTGTATATGTTATTTGCTTTAAGAAACTGCCGGATGAACCAGTCAAGGTATCTATCAGGGACAGTATTGAAGACCCCAGTATATTACTGTATAATGATCTGCTAGAGACATCTTTCTCAGATTGCATAGCAGGACAAATTCTGTTTCTCCTGAGACTTACCATTGCATCATGGCTAGTGTGAATTTTGTAATTGATTGGCTTTCACTTTCTGCTTTATCAACCAGATGGTGTAAGCCCACATTTATGGCCTACGTAACTGCATGCTCTTTTCTCTTATTTGAATTTTTATATTTGTAAAATACAATTTTATTGTAATGGCTGCATCTTTATAGATTGTAACAAATGCTTTGAGAAAAGAGGTAGAGTATAAAAATAGTAATAAATAAGTACCTTCAAGATTTCGGTGGACACTTTTGTCACTTATTCCTTTATTGACTTATTAGGGGCCACTTGTTACTGAACCTCAGGACTGAAAAGACGTGAATGAGCTAAAAACAGTTCTGGGCTGATTGTGATTACAGTGTGTGCACACGTAATCTGGACTGCTTTACGGATGAGGTGACTTAGAACGTACACCTGTCATAAACCCAGTTTAATTCACTTTTCTAAAACGTTTTTATTTTTCAAAATAATGTTTGAAGAACTGTCTTACTAAAATACTTCGTAAAAATTTCAGACTTTTTAATACTGCTAGGGAGGTTCAACCAAGAGCCTATTTGAGTATTCAAACTGGTTAACCGGGCTGAAACAGAGACTAGAGGACCGTTTTATTTCTTTGTGGAGTCTTCTATATCTTTTAGATAACAGAGAATTTAATTCTGGGCCTTTGTGGCTTCTCAGTGTACTTTCCTCTTTTTTAAAAAATGTCTTCTGGAACTTATAAGCAGGTCAACATTAGATATGTCTTTACTGTTTTAAACATTTTGCAACTTTCCTTGCTTCTGCAAACACTTAAAGCAACTTACAAATTTCAGGCCAAAAGTAAAGTAACTTGATATAAAAATAAAACCAATCTCACCTTAAAGAAGTTGAAGGATTAAGTATTCCCATCCGTCAATGTTGAGAGATTTGGACAATATATTTGATTTCACATTTTCTAGTTGCTCCAAGTAAGAAAAAGAAACACAGAATTCTATCGTTTTCATGTACTGACAACCGGAAGCATACAAACATCTGCAGAAACCAAACATTTCCTGGAACTAACTCGGGCAGAAATTTATCACGTGAATCATTGTTTAAAGAACCTTGCGAAAAATATCTTCAGCCACAGTTATGTGAAAGACCCAGGGGTGCAGCTCACGTGGACTGGGCTCTCCAGAGTCTGAGGAGGCTGCGGGAACCAGGGCTGGGAGGTGCGTGTGCCACAGGGCTGGGGGCGGTGGCTTTGGGAGCGTGGAATCCAGCACCTCTGCCGAGGGGAAACGCCAGTAAGGAAGGGGCTTAAGAAATCTCAGTCGTCAGTAGCACCCTTCTGTTGTTTGTTTCTCTAAATATTTGGTGTCGTCAGCATGGATTTTGTATCAGTGCTGATTTTATTCTCTTGGTCCTCAAGTTCTCAGACAAATGCTTTCAGTAGAGATGTTTTATTCTGTAGATTCATGTGACGTTTTTAAGCTTTGAAGGACTCAAGCAACATTTCTTACGGAATTTCAAGAGCTGGGCTTGTATTTTTGACCATTCAGAAGTCTAGTTCACTTCAGAGTGAAGGTCAACAAGGGAGTCCTTTTTTTTTCTTTTTTCCTCAAGGAGCATCTGCTCAGTAATATAACTTTTCAACAGTAATTTGTGACTTCGCAACTTATGTGACATGGAAGAAACAGCTTTTGCCTGAAATATTTAAGGGCCAGATATAACAAACTATTCATCTTTTCCATGAAAAACTTCAGTATCGTCATCATAGTGCAATTTCTTTAAAGAATGCTTGTATCCCTTGGATCTGCTAGGGTGAATTAACTGAAAAAACTTTAAAGCACTTAAGCCTGTCCTGTAGGTTATAAGGTGACCCTTACATGTTTACCAGATACAATAGTTTTAATATAGATGTTGATTATTAGCTGCTCATTTTGGTAAAAACTGACCAATGCTTCTTAAGATTGAGTCACAAACGTCTGGCACATAAGAAGGTGTGGTACTGGGCTTTAGGAAGGCGTCTTGGGGGGCGGGGTTTGAAGTCTGGTGATATATACCTATCATACAAGGCTATTATAAGGATTACATATGATAATGTGGATAAAATGCCTGGTACGTAGTAAGTACTTAGTAAATGTTAGTTCATCATCCTCTCATGTTATTGATGATGGCCATACGTTAAAGTTCTTCCAGAATTTTTATGCTGGATCATAATAAATATATATTTTTAGGCATGTTGGGATCTATCCTGATTTTAGCAGTGTTGTTTTATATTGATACTTAAGAAAGCACTAATAACATGTGTTGAAAATGCATAGTCTCTCATTAAATTATAGAATGATGATAATTTAAAAAATAATGCAAATGGTTTTGAATTTCTTGGTGGAATGAGACAAGGTTTAACAGTGTTCGAGAGTAGAATAATTGTATCAGAATTCAACTTGCTCCAGGTTTATCTGTGAAATATAATTTATCACATAAAGATACTGCATTGATAAAATATTCTTACGTAGAGTCCAGTAAGAACCAAGAGGAGGTTGGAGTCTGGGGATTGGAAATGGAAGTGTGTGCAGGCTGATACAGCCTGTAGGAGTCATAGAACTCTTGGAAGACAGGCTTACTCATGAAAAGGACCTTGGAAACATTTGGCTATCGGCTGAGAAATGCCTTTGAGAGAGTTAAAGCGTTAATAGATACACCCCAGAAGGTGAAAGGAGAACTTTGTAAAAAGAAAGCAGCCAGAGCTGGGCTCTCAGTCACTGTTCTTCCTGCCATCCAATCTAAGCCCCCGCATGGCTGTGAGGTCCCCCTACAGACGGTGCAGCAAATAACGTAACAGTGAGAGCTCCAGAGCAACAATGCTCACACAATGCAGAGCATTAATAAGCATTAATAAGTAAGCATAAGTAAGCATTAATAAGTAAGCACACACCTCCCCAGAGGAGGGAGCGTAGTTGCAGTGTAAGTTGAGGGAGCTGGTATTCATAGTTGAGACCCAGATGTCATATTTTAAGATGTTCTGCTTAAGTTTTAAAGTTAGTAACGTTCATATAATATAGGAAACTAAAATTTCAGTGGGAAATACAACATATCAATGATGAAATTACATTAAGACTTTGTGTGCAAGTTACTGTGCAAAATTTAATTGTAACTGCGTGGTCCTTGCTCTCCAAGAGCTTGCTGTTAAGAGCAGTAGAGTCCGGAGATTTAGTTAAATTGCCTATCCATGATATTGTTTTCACCCATTTTTTATTCAGTAAATATATATTGGAGACCTGTTAGGTGCCAGGCATTTTCATGCCACTGGAGGGATACAGTATTGAACAAAACAAAAAATTTTCCCCTTAAGAAGCTTAAATTCTACAGGCGGAAGAGAAAAAAAGAAAAATGATTTTTATTCTGATGAGAAGGGAAACGGTGGGTTTTGGGGAGTGGCATGATTTGATTTTTTTTTTTTTTTTTAAATCTATATGACTCTGGCCTTTTGTTTTGAGAATAGTATGCAGTGAGGCAAGGAAAGAATCCACTGGGGGACTCTTGCAATAATCTAGATAGGGATGGTGGAGGCTTAGATGGCAGTAGTGGTGGTGGAAGTAGGGAGAAGTAGGCAGAATTTAGATATATTTTTAAGGTAGAGCCAATGGGATTCGCTGATGGCTTGGTTACAGGGTGTTAGGGAAAGAGAAAAGTCAGGGATGACTTGGAGGGTTGAGTTGTCATTTACTAACGTGGGGGATCCTGTGGGAGCATCAGCCTTAGGGGGGAACATCAGGAATTTGTCACGAGGTGACGTTAAGTGTGAGATATCTATTAGACATCTGGGAGTGATGTCAAGCAGGCAGCTGAAAATACGAGGCTTGAGTTCAGGGAAGAGGTTTGGGCTCTTGTAGGTGGTATTTAAAGTGATGAGACCCATTGGGACGACCAAGGGGAAGGAGTATAGATAGAAAAGTAGACGGAGAACTGAGAGCCTTGGGTCACTCTAACATCAAGAGGCTGAGATAATGAGAAGTCTAAGAAGGAGTGGCCAGTGAAGGAGGAGAGGCAGCAGTGTGGTGTCCTGTCCTGGAAACCAAACAAGAAAGTGTTTAAAAAAAGAGAGGATCCTCTCCCTGGGGATAGCAAATGGTACCTGCCTCAGAGGTGGCTGTGATGAACTGTTTAAATGGATGAGAGAATTCATTAAAGTGCCTGCCTCAGTACCTGGCTACTGGGTGGTTCAAGGTGGAAGTCATTGGTGACTTAACAAGAGTAGTTTCAGGGAAGCGGTGGGGATAAAAGCCTGGTTGGAATGGGTTCAAGTAAGAATGGGAGGAAAGAATTGGAGGCAGCAGATATAGTCAGCTCTTCTGAGTATGCCTATGAAATTGCATTAGAGAAATGGGGAATTGATTCATGGGAATGTGGGGTCAGGAGAAAGGTGTGTGTGTGTGTGTCTGTCTCTTTCTTTTAGGTTGGGAGAAAGTACAGACTGTTAAATGCTGATGAGAATAATCCTGTATAGGGGGAAAGCTTGATGATGTAGTTGGATTTAAGATAATGAGTTGTTTTGAGCATAGGTAACAGGTTGGTGGAAATAACTAGATTGTCCTTTGTCTCTTTACCTTCTCTTCTCAGTCTTTCATTCATTCATTTATCAAATATTTACTGAAGGTTCACAAGGTGCCAAAGATCAAGCCAGGGGCTGGGTAAAAAACAGTTGATTAAGGGGTGGATCAAACAAACAATCTATACACTCTCTGGTGGAGTTTTTACTGTCTGGTGGAGATAGGCTTCCTAAAAACACACAAATAAATAAATACAGATTTCAATGAATGCTTCGTAGGAAAAGTATGGAGTACTTTTGAGAGAGAGAGAATGCCTTGGTATACTTTAGATTGGGTGGCATTCGAAGGCCTCTCAGATAGGAAGGATGGTCCTAGGAGAAAAGATGGACTGAAAAGAAAAGCATTCCAAGCAGAGGGAACAGAGCATGCAAAGCCCTGGAGCAGGGGAGAACTTGGTGCTTTGGAGGATTTGAGAGGTCATCAGTATGGCCTGAGAGGTAGGAAGGGACCAGGTTGTGCAGCACTTTGGAGGCCTAAGATTTGGGATTATATCCTAATAGCAACGGGAAACTGTTGAAAAGTTTTTAGGTGGGAAGTGACATGATAAGTTTGCATTGGTGGAAAAAACTACCTGTGCTGCACTGTCATGGTGAATGGATTGGAGGCAGCAAGAGTGGGAAAAAAGAACTCCAATTTAGGCAAAAAGAGAGTATCTGTAAAATAGTGAGACTGAGATATTTACAGTTTGCTTATAAAAAAAATAGAATTGAGAATATCCTCTACTTAGCAGAATTTGCTTTGAGCTTACCAGGTTTCTCAGCACATGCAAAGAGAGCATTTTCTTGTTAAAAATAATATCAACACAGAAGAGGCAGATGAAGATGTCAGTGATTTGAGATTGCTTAACACAAAGTGAAACTTTAAAAAAGATTGCAGTAACTTGGTGAAAAATTTCAAATAATAAACTTTTTTTTCCGGAAAAAATACCAGTGACACAATATTAGAGACAGACTCTTTAAGAAAATGGATTAAAGTACTGAATATACACCAAGAATACTTAATCTACTTATGCTATTTTAAGTGTTCATATAATATAAAGAAACCTTAAATTTTTTGCTTTAATGTAGCAGATGTACATTATTTTTACTTTTTTTTTTAGAAAAAAAAACCTGTATAATAAAAACAGTTTATTGATTAATAAATAAATATTTCAAAAGTTCCCCTTGGGCTTCCCTGGTGGCGCAGTGGTTGAGAGTCCACCTGCTGATGCAGGGGACATGGCTCCAGGAGGATCCCACATGCCTTGGAGTGGCTGGGCCCGTGAGCCATGGCCGCTGAGCCTGCGCGTCCGGAGCCTGTGCTCCGCAACGGGAGAGGCCACAACAGTGAGAGGCCTGCGTACTGCAAAAAAAAAAAAAAAAAAAGTTCCCCTTTTCACTTTCAAAAGTATCTTAGTGTTTTGATAAATTATGTGATTAGAGATAGAGGATCTCTCCAGTTGAAGGGTCAGACTGGTAAAAAAGCCATCAAGTTATAGTACAGGATGCATATTTTATTGCGCTAATTTAGACTTCCTCCCAAAGAGATTTCTTAAAACAGAAGGGCAGTTGTAATACCAAGTATCACTATATCAGGTCACCCACAACTCCAGGGTCATGAATTAACTTGTTGTGAGCTCTCACTTAAAAAAAAAAAAAAAAAAGAAAAGAAAAGAAGAAACAGAAGTTACTCCCTATCTAGACAAGCCACTCCTGAGAGTTCTATCTTGGTTGTAACTCAAGTTTTCTTTCTCATACTGACATTTTATTTATGCTTTTCAGGGTGAAAAGAGTTGGGATATTTTATCATTTGGAGTTTCTCTGCCTCGCTGATGATCTAAGCTCAAACCTGCCAGTTTATGGGAGATGATAGAAAACACCCTCTAACATCTGAGTAAGTAGATGCTGCGGTGTGTTTTGATTTCCTGCTTAAAAAAAAAAAAGGGGTAATTTTATGACTTTAAAGTTTTAAATTATCAGGTACTTTAATTGGGATCTTTAAATTTTGTTGTTGAATAGTGATGTCAATTATTGTAATTGCAATAAGTGAATATTTTTAAATAATGGGATTCTGGAAGAAATTAATCCCCTGATGATAAAAAAAAAAAGTTAATTTTCCATTAGCTTTTAAGGAACATATTGAGGACCTAATGTATATATTAAAAATTTAAGAGCACTCTCCTTAGTGCTTTATTTCACTTTTATATTATGAATGCAAAAATATTGGTAAGACAACTGTTAAGAATTTTTTAAATGCAACTCTATATAAAAATTGTATTTTAATACGGAGTGTATTTTGGCTAACTTGAAATAAATACTGGTTTGTTTCTTGGAAGTAGAATTTTAAAAGTTCTTTCTATTTGAAAATAAAGATTTTTTTTTCCTTCTAATATAGATAAGATTACAAAATTTCTCTGGATTTTGACTTTGTTTCTTAATTAAAGAGACTGAGAAAGAAAGGCATTCATTCTTTCTAATTAAAACTTCTGAGTGAAGTTTAAAGAGTTGAGCCAGTCATTTTGATATAAACTGTTTTTCAGAATGAAAGCTGCTAGTTCTCTTATATCCATTGAATCTCTTTTGACAAAACTAGGAAACTATGAGGCTGTACCAGGGCCTTTTTTGGAATGCTGAGGTGAATACAATTAATAAATACACAAGATTGCTTCCCACTACAATGGGGTTATTTAATTTTGGTCTGTATCTGAGCTGTTCAGTATAGTAGCCAATAGTAGCTATTGACATTTGAAATGTGGCTGGTCCCAGTTGAGATGTGCTGTGCATAAGATACACACCACATTTCAAGACTTAGTATGAAAAAAAGACTAAATAGTTTATTAATAATTTTTGTATGAATCATGTTGAAATGATAATATTTTGGATATATTGAGTGAAACAAAATATTATTAAAATTAATTTCACTTGTTTTCTTTTACTTTTTTTTTTTTTAATGTGGCTGCTAGATAATTGTAAATTACTTGTGGCTTACATTATATTTCCAGTGAACAGAACTGGCCTGTTGTATATGATCAACATGCTTAGTCATCCATTACTCAACATTCTGTAAACCTTGACCCTTCTGGGCTGTGTATGGATCAATTAATATAAATCTATATTGTTTTAAGAATATGATTCTTTGATTCATCAAATATTTACTGAGTACCTGCTATATGCCAGACAGTCCTCTAGGTACTGGTGTTACAGTAGTGAACAAGATAAACAAAACTTCCTGCCTTCATGGAGTTAACATTCCATTAGTGAAACTAGACTAAAAACATAAATAAGTAAAATATATAATCTATTTGAAGACTTTGGAGAAAATGCAAGGAGAGGGGTTCAATTCTAAATAGATTGTTCAGGGAAGGCCTCACTGAATAGGTGTTATTTGAGCAAAGACTTGAAGAAGGTGAGAGAAAGAGCCCTATATATATTTGGGGGAAGAGTGTTCTAGGCGGAGGGAATAGCAGGACTGTGCCTGGCTTGTTTGAATTGTAGGAGGCGAGGTGATTGATTGGAGGGAAGTGAGTGATGGGGAGAGAAGATGAAAGGTAATGGATGGTAACATCATGTGAGCACTGGTTATTGTCTATGCAGACACAGAGGTAACCTCTAGGGAACCAGGCCAGAAAACAGAAATAGGAATTTTAAAAACAAAGCAAAGGTATCAGAGGCTACACTTCATGGGGGGTAGACAGATTCTACAGTTTAAGTTCAAGCTACTTACTAAAAGAACCATCAACCCTTAGAAAACTGAGATCTGTCAACTGATGACTGGATGAATAAAATGCAGTATATCCATGTAATGGAATACTACTGGGCAGTAAAAATGAATGAAGTACTGATACATACTGCAACATGCGTGAGCCTTGAAAACATACTAAGTGAAAGAAGACAGTCACAAAAGGTCACATATTGTATGATTCCATTTATATGAAATGCCAAGAATATACAAGTCCATTCATAGAGCATCCAAAAAACCAAAATACTTTGGAATAAATTTAACAAGAGAACTGTAAGTCCTACATACTGAAAACTACAAAATTTTGTTGAGAGAAATTAAAGTATCCCTAAATAAGTGGGAATAAATGGAAGATTCTGTATTGGTGATGTGGCAGTTTTCTCCAAATTGATCTGGAGGTTCAACAAGGTCATTGCCAAAGTCTCAGACAGGATTTTTGTAGAAATATATTTATAGAAATTGGCAAACAGATTCTAAAATTTATATGGAAATGCAGAAGATCTAGAATAGTCAAAGTAACTTCAAAAAAGCAGGAAGTTGGGAAAAAAAGAAGAAAGTTGGAGGACTTATATTACCTGTTTTCAAAACTTATCATAAAGCTATAATAATAAGAACAGTGTAGTATTTGCATACGGATAAACATGTAGATCAGTGGAACAAAATATCTAGAAATAGATACATATGTGGTCAGTTGCTTTGCAGCAAAGGTACTAAGGTAATCCTATAGGGACAGCATAGTCCTTTCAATAAGCAGCGCTGCAGCAATTGGATTTCCACGTGAAATAAAATGTACCTTGACATTTACCTTACAATATACACAAAAATAACTTAAAATGGATCATAGACCAACATGTAAAGAAGCAAACATAGCAGAAAGTCTTGTGTCCTGGGTTAGACAAAGATTTAGTCAATAGGATATAAAAAGCATGAAGTATTAAAAAATGATAAATTGGACTTCATCAGAATTAAAGTTTTACTTTTCAGAAGATACCATTCTTAAGAAAATGAAAAGTCAAGCCACATAACTAGGAGAAAATATTTACAAAACGTATGTCTGATAAAGGATTTGTATGTAGAAAAAAAATAAAGAACTCTTAAAATTCCGTCATAAGACAGCAATCCGATTTAAATATGTACAAAAGATTTGAAGAGTCATTTCACCAAAAAAGATATATGAATGGCAAATAAACACAAGGAAAGAGTTTCAACATCATTAGTCATTAGGGAAATGCAAATTAAAGCCATAATGATATATTGCTGCACACCCACTATAATGGCTAACATTAAAAAGACTAACAATCCGTGTGTTGGCAAGGATGTGGAGAAACCAGAATCCTCACCCACTGCTGACTGGAATATAAAGTGGTACAGGTATGTTGCAAAGCAGTTCGGCAGTTGCTTAAAAAGTTCAACATACACTTAACAAATTATCTAGCAATTCCATTCCTATAAATACATTGTCAGGAGAGATAACAGCATATGTCCATACAAAGACTTGTATACAGTGTTCATAGAAGCTTTATTTGTGATTGCCAAAAACTGGAAATAATGTAAGCATCCATCAGCAGATGAATATATAAGTCCATACACTGGAATGCTGTTCAACAATGAAAAGGATTGGACTATTCATATATACAGTGGCATGGATGAATCTCAAAATAATTATGCAGTATGAAAAAAAGCCAGATTCCCCCCGCCCCCAAGTGCCATACTGTCTGATTCCATTTAATTGAAATTCTAGAAAATGCAAACTAATCTATAGTGACAGAGAGCAGATCCATGGTTGCCTGAGGATGGCTCAGGAGAGGAGGGAGAGAAGGATTCCAAAGGAAGGGGCACAAGGAAACCCTGGGGTGATGTATATATTCATTATCTTGATTATGCATAGTAGCTTCATGGGTGTATACATACATCAGAATTCATCAAATTGTATACTTAAATATGTGCAGTTTATTGTATATCAATTACACCTCAATAAGGTTGTAAAAAAATTATGTCCATTCAAAAACCAAGCATATGTTCATAGCAGCTTATTCACAGTAGACAAAAACGGAAAACAATCCAAATCCATCAGCTGGTGAATGGATAAACAAAATGTGTGATATCCACACAATGGAATATTATTCAGTGCTGAAAAAGAATGAACTCCTAATTCATGCTACATAGTACAACATGGATGAACCTCAAAAACATTATGCTGGTTGAAAGAAGCCAGAAACAAAGGACTGTATGTTGTATAATGCTATTTATATGAAATTGTAAGAAAAGGCAAAATCATAGATTAGATCAGTGGTTGCCTGGGGCCAGAGGTGGAAGCAGAGTTTGGCTGTAAACAGGTAGGAGGGAGCTGTTGGGATGATGGAGGTATTCTTATTGGCAGTCGTGCGGCTGTTTATGTATAAACTTACTGAAACTCTTCTGATTGTACCATTAAAATGGATGACTTTCATGGCATATAAATTATACCTCAATAAAGCCATTAAAAATAGGTGGCCACTCAAAATTTTAAATGTTCTTTAAGTGACCTTTCAAGAAATGGGACAGTATTGCTGATTTCATTGAACTCTAGTGCTTTGGAATACTTTGGTGAGACCTATTGAATTAATTTCTATGTCAGATGTTCTTTGAATTCTAATTGTGAAACAGAAATCATTATTAGTTGTGTTTCCCAGAATTTAGTGACCAGTAACAGCTGCATTTCCCTTGCATGTGAACATTGATTTAGAATGATTGGCTTTATGTTTAACAACGATTAACACCACCACCACCACCCTCCCCCCGGCCAGAAGAAATGGTAGTTTCTTAGATTGATACTCTATTTGTGCACAGTAGTTCAAAAGTGTAGGTTATCCTCCACCTCTCAGTTCTTCACAAAGGAAACTGATGACAGCTTAACACCTTTGCATTTTTTAGATGCAGAGAGGCACACCCTTCTAGGTGCCCACCCACCTGTCCCCAACACCATATATGTGGAGACAGCAAGTAATCTGGACATAAGGTCCTTGGGAATGGGAGGTAGAGTGCAACCGAGAGAGCTCCCCTGGAGCACTTTGCAGCTGGGTCTGGCCATGTTCTGCACCAGAGTACGAATCAAGATCTCTGGGGAGACTGAATTTTACTTCCTTAGATAAAATCAGAAAATGACCTAATTTTAATGAAAAAATTAATAACTCTAGAACATCTTGCCTGTGATTCTGCCTAAGTCTATTAAAATAGAAAAAATTTATTCTGGAAACAACCCAGTTCTTTACCCGAAATTCATTCAGCCATTTTCCCAAATAAAGTACCAGTTATTTAACCAAATTTTTCTTTTTCTTTTTCTTCCTCCCCCCCTCCAAAGCAAATCCTTTATTCGACAATGATTTATGGAACACTCATCTTTGTCAAGCACACCAAAGATAAGACATACCTACAAGGATAAAAGAAGCATGGAATTGAGGGTGGGGGCCTGATGATATGTAACCTGCCTCCTTGGAAGGAGGGGCGTTCAGAGAGAGGTTGGGGAAGCTTTGGAGCAGGGAACTTGGAAAGCTGAGATTTGGAGGATGAACAGGACTTGGCTGTTAGCCAGGTTGTCGGGTGTGGGGCGGGGGAGTTGCGAGGACCTTAAAGCTGTGGCATTGCGTTTAAAGAAGAGAGAATAGGGTCAAGAGATGCAGTGAGTCCAAGTGACTTGACTTTGTGACTGGCAGAATTTGAAGAATGTAGGAGAAAAAGACATCAAGGATTAGTTCAACTTTGCCCTTGGCCATCTCAACAAGTGGTGATACCATTCACACCGGGTGAGAATACAAGACACCCAGGAGGTTTATTTGTTTTGATTGTTGCTTTGGGAAACCAATAATTCACTCTAGAGGTTTTATCAGAGGAGTGCAGCTATTTGCATACACCTGACTGAACTTTAAAGATGCCCCTCTGTGACCCATCATCCCCTGGGTGAACACACATGGAGCATTAGGGAGGAAAGTGAAAACTGACGTGGTCTTGGGGGTGTCTGTGTTTGTTCATTATCTCGGGCTTTAGTGGATCTCATGTTTACAGGTAAAATCACTGTTGAAAACTTCAGGGCAATTACAGAGAGGAATAATGCTTGGACATGAAAACCTATCATGTTTAAGAATTTAGTAATTCCTTTTTATTACTTTTATCTACTTGACCTCTTGTCTCCACATTTTTTTTTTTTTGTCTCCACATTTTTATCATATATAAAGCACATTCTTTATACTTCTTTGGTCCAAAGAAGATTAAAAGGGTAAATTTTAGAAAAGACTGCTCCATCCTTTATATGTATTAGCTCATTTAACTTTTAAAATAACCCTGTAAAGGAGGTACTTTTAATCCTATTAATTCTTGATAAAGATTAATAATAAAAGTATTTGGAAATCAACGGGTTTAAAATTTTTTGATATGCCTAAACACAAAGCATAAATTCTTATTCATATCCATTGACATTAGCATGTAAATGAGGATGACAAATTATTATTTTGGAAATTCTAATCATTTCTACCTTGTCCTTTTGAAAGAAGTACACTGGTAACAAATAGATCCATGATACACAAAATAATACTCTATACTTTTTGAGAATATTGAAAGCTAATTTGGAAAATAACTCCTCTTCTTTCTGAAAATTTTTGCCCACTCTGCACTTTCCTGTCTTTTTTAATCATGAATATATTACATTAAGCCAAAGATACTATGTAAACGGTTGCTTTGAAACTACATAAAACAGAAGTTAAAATTAGGTTTTACTTACTGCTTCCAACTTATCTTTTAATAATATGTGGTCAGATCCTGCTTTAAATGTACTCTTGGTTGAGGTACCTTGAGGAAGTAAGTTGCTTGACCTCAGTTAGGCTGTTTCCTTGTCTATAAAAACACAGGCAATGAAGTACATG
Organism: Tursiops truncatus; assembly: GCF_011762595.2. Classification (NCBI taxonomy): domain Eukaryota; kingdom Metazoa; phylum Chordata; class Mammalia; order Artiodactyla; family Delphinidae; genus Tursiops; species Tursiops truncatus. Next base: position 83,967,061 of record NC_047042.1, on the reverse strand, counting down.
CTCCAGTGCTCTGAAACTCAGAAATAACTTCTTGGGCATGAGTGCCAATGTAAGCAGGCAGTTTTCTTTTGTGCCACAAGAGGGCGTGCCTGTGTTGTTGCTAACCGGAGCTGAGGCCTGAATTCCTTTGCAAGATGTGGCTGAAAAGTTAGGGACAAGTAGATTGCTGGGAAAATGTGAAAGAAAAAGATTATTTTGACAGTGTCAAGGGAAAGAGGTACTCGAAACATAAAGTGATGTGAAGGGAAGGATTGTGAATAAGATGCCTTTAAGATGTGAAAACTTTCGCGACATAGATCATTACAGATTTCCATTGCCAGTCAACAACCTTTTTTTTTTTTGCCTATATCTGAGAAGTTTTATTAATTTTGTTTTCCTCCTTCTTTGCAAATGTGTTTATAAATCGGTTATATCAAACAAACATAGAACCCAAAGTTTAGTTTCTTAGTAGTGGTCTTGAGTGATTAATGTTGGTTAAAGTTAAGTTGGATTGTTTGTTCTCAGTGCCTTGGATATGTACAAAATCTGTTTGCCCCAAATTAGGAAAATTTGAATGTTTTCTTCCTGCCTCCCTCCATGCACTTTTTTCCCTTTGTTTGAGTTTCTGAGTTCTTTGATGTTTTGCTGTCATACATAGCTCAGAAAGTTGGGTGGGGGACAAGGAAGAGCATTGTTTTGTGAACCAACCCTAGGGACGTGGAACTAATTTTAATATACAGTGAAATCTTTACAATTGACAAGATCAGAGCTGTACAAATACAGTGACACTGGCAGTTGTGGAATTATTCTGATAAATTTAGGGAAATCATTTCATCTCAGCTATGTGACTGTTTCATGTGAATGTGTTCTTTAAATTATCCAGGCAACCCCTTTATTTTGCTAGTATTTTTTATTATAAATACAAAAATCATGAGCATGTTGTGTTTTACATAACTGTAATTGTACTTTTAACACTTTTTGTATTGGAAAATGTTCTGAATTTAGAAAGAATGATCCATAGGCACCTCCTTTTACTCTGAATCCTACTTTTAGAAGTTTTCTCTGGGGTTTGTTCCGGGTAGTAAATGCTATCCAAGTTCAGAGGCAGACTGCCCAGGTTCAAATTATCGCGCTGCTGTGTTTGAAATGTGACAAAAGCAAAGTTAGCCTAATAATTTCTCTCTCATTTGAATCTGATAGTTTCTTGAGCAGGAGAAAGAGAAGTGGAAACACTGTAGAAAATTATGCACTTTATCTGTGTGGCAGCCAATTTCAAACCATCTTCCTGGTACACTCTAAGGAGTTAAAAACATGTTAAATACTTTGAGATTGCACCATTTTAAAGAGAAAGAATATAAAAGAAAAAAGAACTCTGTAGCTCCGTTTTCTTTGCTTTCACCATGAAATGTGATCTTGTTTCAAAATATGGGAACACCCCGTGATAAACTCTTGTCCACATGAATGTCATCTGTCTTCTTTATTTTGGTAAAAAGAAGGTAGAGAATAGCTGATAGAGGGGCAAGCTGTTCCTTTAAAGTTACTTTTAAAAATTATGGAATATTTCAAGCATATAAAGAAAGCATAAGGAATAGTATATAATTAAAGTGTTATGTAATTAGTAAAACACTATGTGTGTCCTTCCTAAGCCTGTCTCCTTTTCTACCTTACAGAGGTAACTGCCCTGAATTTGGTTTTTATCATTCTCTTGAATGTTTTTATGCTTCTGTTACATATGGATGTATTCCTAAACGTAGATAGAATTGTGGTACCTGTATTTTTTTTTTACGCTCTTAACAAATTTCTTAAGTGTTCAGTACATTATTAACTGTAACTACTGTGTTGTCCAGCAGAGCTCTAGAACTTTTTCGTCTTGCACAACTGAAACTATACACACTAAAACAGCAACTCCCATTTCCCCTGACAGCCATCATGCTACTTTGAACTTCTGTGAGTTTGCGTACCTTAGGTGCCGCATACAAATGGAAACCATGCAGTATTTGTCTTTCTATGACTGGCTTATTTCACTTAGCATAATGTCCTCAAGGTCCATCCATGTTGTCCCATATGACAGGATTTCCTTCTTTTTTAGGGTTGATTAATATTTTATTACACGTATTCTTTATCCCTTCATCCATCAATGGACATTTAGGTTGTTTCCACCTGTTAGCTGTAGTAAATATGGGAGCGCAAATATCTCTTTGAGATCCTGATTTCAGTTGTTTTGGATAAATATCCAGATGTGGAATTGCTGGATCATATGGTAGTTCTATTTTTAATATTTTAAGAAATCTCCATACTGTTTTCCATACCAGCTGCACCATTTTACGTTCCCAGCAACAGTGCACGAGGGTTCCAATTTCTTCACATCCTTACCAACATTTGCTTTTTTTGGTGTGTGTGTGTGTGTGTGTGTGTGTGTGTGTGTGTGTGTTTACAGAATAATAGCTATTCTGACAGGTGTAAGGTGACATCTCATTGTGCATTTGCATTTCCCTGAAGATTAGTGATGTTGAGCATCTTTTCATATACCTGTTGGCCACGTGTATGTCTTCTTTGGGGAAAAGCCTATTCAAGTCCTTTGCACATTTTTAATCATTTAACTTATTTATTTATCTATTTGTGTATCTATTTATTTATGCTGTTGAGTTGTAACAGCCCTTAAATATCATGGATATTAACCCTTTATCAGATATGTGATCTGTAAATATTTTCCCTCATACTGTAGGTACTCCTTTTCACTCTGTTAGATTGTTTGCTATGCAAAAGCTTTTTAGTTTAATGTACAGATGTTTGTCTATTTTTGGTTTTGTTGCAAGACCAGTGTCATGAAGCTTTTCCCCTATGTTTTCTCCTAGGAGTTTTACAGTTTTGGGTCTTGATGTTTAAGTCTAATCCATTTTGAGTCGACTTTTGTATATAGCATAAGATAAGCGTCCAATTTCATTCTTTTGCATGTGGATATCCAGTTTTCCCAACATCATTTATTGAAGAGATTGTCTTTTCCCTTTTAGTGTATTCTTGGCACCCTTATTGAAGATCTACTGACCTATATGCGTGGATTTATATCTGGAGTCTTTCTTCTATTCCGTTGGTCAACGTGTCTGTCTTTATGCCAGTACCAGTTTGAGAAGAATTAACTTTAATACTTCTTTAACTACTTGATAGAATTCACCAGTGACCATTGGTCCTGTGCTTTTCTTTGTTGGGAAGTTTTTTTTTGTTTTTTTTTTTTTTTTTCCGGTACGCGGGCCTCTCACTGTTGTGGCCTCTCCCGTTGCAGAGCACAGGCTCCGGACGTGCAGGCTCAGCGGCCATGGCTCACGGGCCCAGCCGCTCTGCGGCACGTGGGATCTTCCCGGACCGGGGCACGAACCCGTGTCCCCTGCATCGGCAGGTGGACTCTCAACCACTGCGCCACCAGGGAAGCCCTGTTGGGAATTTTTTGACTACTGATTCAGTCTCCTTAACACTCTTCAGATTTGGTCTTCTTCATGATTTGGTCTTGGTGGGTTGTAGGTTTCTTGGAATTTTTCTGTTTCTTCTGTGTTATCCAGTTTGTTGATATATAATTATTCATTGCAGTCTCTTACAATCCTTTTTGTTTCTGCAGTATCAGTTGTGAACGTTTCCTCTTTCATTTCTGATTTTATTTATTTGAGTTTTCTTTTTTTCTTAGTCTAGCTAAATGTTTTGTCAGTTTTGCTGATTTTTTTCAAAAAGCCAACTCTTTCGTTAATTTTTCCCTATTGTTTTTCTACTCTCTATTTTGTTTATTTCTGCTCTAATCTTTATTATTTCCTTCCTTCTGCCAACTTTGGGCTTAGTTTGTTCTTGTTTTTCTAGTTCCCTGAGGTATATGGGATCTTTCTTCTTTTCTAATGTAGGTGTTTACCACTATAAACTTCCCTCTTAGTATTGATTTTATTATATTCCATAAATTTCAGTACGTTGTGTTTTCCTTTTCGTTTGTCTCAAGATAGTTCTAATTTCCCCTTTGATCTCTTCTGTGACCCGTTGGCTGTTCAAGACTGTGTTGTTAATTTCCACATGCTTGTGGATTTTCCAGTTTTTCTTCTGCTATTGATTTCTAGTTTTGTTCCATTGTGGTCAGAACAAATACTTGGTATGATTTCAGTCTTCTTAAATTTGTGTGGTACATGTTTTCAAACAAGATATAAATTGTACCTGTTGAAAGGAGAGCTCTAAGGAAAGCAGACTCTGAGAAGGAGATTAACAGGCAGGAGGTTTATTAGGAATATTTTAGGATTAACACCTGTGAGAGAGAAGGACGTGGGATTGGGCAGAGAGAGAGAAATTAGGCTGCAGTGCAGTCACAAGAAAGGCCTTAGCCAATGCCAGAGGGAGCCCTGGAGGTGGGACAGCCCCTCAGAATTGTCCTAAGTTGGGGCAAGGAGCCAAGCATTCACAGCCTCGCTGTGACCAGTTATCAGGCATCGGCTGCCCCCGGAGAGGGGACCTGACTTTGACAAGGTGACTCTTTTCAGCTGAGGGCTGTCAGCCTGCAGCACTCCAGTAGCTGGGGGAATAAGCCCTTCATCCATAAAGGGAGACCTGAGCAGCACATCTCAGCATCCATCACTTAGTACACATCATGTGCATCATCACAGCTTGCCTTTTTGGTCCAATATTGTGTTTCTGAGATTTACTCATGCTAATATCTATAGCTGTAGTCACTCATTTTATTTGTTTTTACAGTATTCTGTTTCATAAATACGTCACCTTTTTAAAATACATTTTCCTGTCGAGAGACATTTTAAGTTTTGCAATTTTTTCACTATTGAAAAATGTGGCTGTAAGCATTTTTTTGTATCTCCTTAGTGCATGTACTTAGTTCATCTGGGGTATATAACCAGAAAATTCCTGGGTCTTAGAATGTGCACCACTTCAAACTGAGTAACTGTAATGAAACTGCTCCCTACAGTGCTTGTACCTTGCTCCGTATCCTCACAAACACTTGGCATTGTCAGATTTTAATTTTGCCATTTGATGGGTATAAAATGGTATCTCACTGTGGTTTTAATAAAAATTTTGTTGATTACTGGTGAGATTGAGAATGTAGCTACTTGAGTGTCTTCAGTGAAGTGTGTATGCCAGTCGTGTGTCCCCTTTTCCTATTGGTTTCCTTTTCTTATTAATTTAAACTTTATTAACCCCTTCTTTACTGTCTGTGTGTGTACAGTTATCTTCTCCTGGTTTTGGGCTTGATTATTCACTTTTTAAATAATGCTTTTTGTTGAATAGGAGTTTCCTTTTTTTTTTTTTTTGCGGTACGTGGGCCTCTCACTGTTGTGGCCTCTCCCGTTGTGGAGCACAGGCTCAGCGGCCATGGCTCACGGGCCCAGCCGCTCCATGGCATGTAGGATCTTCCCGGACCGGGGCACGAACCCGTGTCCCCTGCATCGGCAGGCGGACTATCAACCACTGCACCACCAGGGAAGCCCAGGAGTTTCCTTTCATGCAGTCAAATTTAATCAGTCCTTTTTGCATTGTTTCTTTGTGTCTTATTTGAAAAATTCTTCCTCAGGCTGAGGTCATATAAAAGTATTCTCCTCTGTTTCCTACTAAAAGTTTTAAAGTTTTGCTTTTCACAGGTTCACCTGCAATCCATCTAAAATGGAGTTGTGTGTATATTGTGAGTTGTAGTTACCTCATTTTATTTTCCCGTGGACAGCCAGTTTTCCTAGCAGCATTTATCAGTGGTGCATCTTTTCTCTACTGACGTGCAGTGCCATCTTGCCACATCAAGTTTCCATCTATGTAGGTCTTTTTTGTTTTATTGGGGTTTTTTTCTTGCTTCAGTTCTACACTTTCTTTATGATATCTTTATTTCTTTATTGTATCTTATTGTCTGGTAGGGTAAATCCTCCCTTCTCCTCGTTCTTCTTTAAAATTGTCCCAACTTTTTGCCTTTTGTCTGACATGCATTTTGGACTTAGATTCCAAGAAGAATCTTCCTTGGATTGAGTTCATGCGTTGACTTTATAGATTAATTTGAGGAGTCTTGACATCTTTGCAGAATAGATGTTTCCTGTCAATGTCATCTTTAATATCTATATCTAGGTATTTGTACTGCACACATAATTTTTATACCTTACCTTTTTACTAAATACTGACATTTTGCATGTTAATAAATACATTTCTTAATCAACAGTTTAAGGTCTACGTAACCATCCATTTATTTAATCATGCCCCTATTGACAGATTAACACAGTTCACAATGATTTTTCTTGAACTTACATCTTTCCCATCACTAAATTATGTATAAATATTCACTTGTGTTTTATTCTTGTAATGCTAGGCTGTTATATAATTAAACATTTATCTGGAATAGATTCAGAGGTAAGATGTGAGAAAAACATCTAACTTACCCCATGGGGTTGGCTGTATTCACATACTTTGTCCTTTTGGTCTGACTTTGCCTTTTTTGTTTCACTGTCAAGGAACCATCAGCAGTGCGCATACCGCGATAGATGTTTGAGTAAATGAACCAATTTTTAATATTTGTTGTATTTTCGGGCATGTTACTCTTCCATGGGTCCGTCTGTTGATTCCAGATACATTCCACACTGTCTTAAGTACGGGAGCTGTTAGAACACCCTGCTTCAGCAGCAGCAGCATATTACTAATCTTTAGATTTGTCTGGGATATTTCTACATCATTTCTCTTTCAGATAAACTTTAAATAGTTGGTCACTTTCCCTCTAGAACTGTTATGATTTTGACTGACAGTGTGTTAGTTTTCTGAAAAAAATTTAGTCATTTGTATTTTAATTTCCTGGCCTAACGAGTACTGCATATTCATCCAGCTTATGAATTCTGGAACTTTTTGGTTAGAGAAGATAAATCCCCAGATTTCTTTTTCGATTAAAATTCAAGGCAATGAAGGAAATCCATCGCAGCAAACGGAGTCATGCCACATGTTTATTCTGTAGACAAGTGTCTTTCTACATTGAGCAGCACTTCAGGGGCTTCACCTCCCCCCTGCAGAACATGGCTCACACGGTACCATGTGCCCTGGCTGGACAGATTTTTGAAACTAGAGTTGTGTACTCCTTGGCCAGAAAAGTCTTTTAATGGTCTTCCTCCTACAAATCTTCAAGGGAATTCTGTGCCTCCCCTTGTCTGATTTACCTTTTTTGTGGTAAGGAAATAGGACACAGAGCCTGTAGGGTATGGGAGGGAAGGCTGCATAACTCTTTTTCACACCTGCTTGGATTCTGGCAGTGCTACTTGCTAAGTGAAGGCTAGAGGCTGGTTTGTCGTGTGTTTTCACAGAGCACTGGTGGCTCCAGGCCAACGCATTTAGGCTTTGTCTTTTTTTTCTTGCATAAAATTGCCTATTTTTCACTTCACATGGGGGTGTTAGGCACTCAGAGATGTCTGTTCCTGTTTCACATGCACACCATCTGTGGTCCCTGGCATCTTAGGTTCCCAAATTGGCCGAAGTCGGTCAGCATACAGAGGGGCCGGGGTCCTCGCCTGTGTTTGTCCCTGTTGGTGCAAGCCAGTGTTGCAGCACCCACCTGAAGCACCAGGCATTGGTGCCGTGGACGGAGTTTTTAAAAGTTTGAATAAACTATTTATTTAGAATACTTTCAGAAAAGTTGCAAAGATAGTACAGAGAGTTCCCATACGTCCCCCACCCAGTTACCCCAGTTGATAACTCTTACCTTATCATATTTGTCACAATTAAGGAACAAACATTGGTACATTAGTATTAACTAATTAAAATCCACATTTTATTCAAACTTCACTAGTTTTTCCGTAATACCGTTTTTCTGTTCCAGGATCCACCCAGGATATCACATTACATCTTGTCATCATGTCTTCTTAAGTTCCTCTGGTCTGTGACACTTTCTTAGATTTTCCTTGTTTTTGATGATGTCCGTTTTGAGGAATACTGGTAAGATGTTCTGTAGAACGTTCCTCAGTTCAGATATCTCTCATGTTTTTCTGATTATTAGCCTGGGGTTGTGGGGTTTTAAGAGGAAGACCACAGAGGTGAAGTGACATTCTTATCACGTTGTGTGCAGGGAACATGCCATCATCACGAATTCTCCCTGATGTTGCTGACCTTGGTCACCTGGCCAGGGTAGTGTTTGCAAGGTTCCTCCACTGTAAACGTATTCTCTCCACCCCACCCCACCCCTTAGCATACTCTACTCTTTGGAAGCAAGTCAGTAAGCAGAGTGTAGTCCTAATTTAAGAGACTTGTTAATTGTCCTATCTGTCTGGACCCTGTTATATTTAAACCATGCCTATTATTTTTTGTACTTTGTGTTTAAAGCCTTAAGAATAAATAAAAACTGCCTAGGCCTAAAAAGGACTTGAAGTAGTTAGTAACTATGTTTCTCCCAGTCTTTGTATATTTGCTTTATTGGTTTTATTTAAAAATCTTCATATCCTGTGTGCTACATCCTCGTGCCACGTGGGCTGGGCTCCTCCGTTCAGACCTTAGGAGTTCACATTACAGATTGCTTGTTGTGTTGTTTGTGGGGTGAAATTCTCAATTAATTTGATTTTTTTTGTCTGATTAGTTTTTTGAACTCAAATGACTTTACATTTTCACTTCAAGTCCATTTCTAAAGAAGAATGAAAGAAGAAGAATATTTTATTGTTTTGGCATATAATAGGAATGTTCTTGAAATGATATATATAAAAATTGTTTTTGTTCATCAAATTATCATTGTATGTGCTCTTAAGGAACCTACTATTTCAAAAAAACGCTGTAATAAGTTTGTGATGCCGAAAATGACCGACTTTGCAAATCCACATTTGCAGACACTTCATTTCATCCATAGGTGCGCATGTTTCATTAAGGTGGACTGGTTAAAGTGTGTTTTCAGAACATTAGAACTTCATGTTCCTTCTTCTTACGATTGTGAACTTACTTAAGAAATTGTTTTTAGTGTGTCAGAGGATTTTGTCTGTAAGTCCATCTTAGAATCCAGTACCAGAAGAGAAAGTTCAAAAAGTACATTTTAAGGGGGCTTTTGTTCACTTCATGGTCAACTCCGTATGACAACTCAAAAACAGAATAATGTTTTTAATCAACGGCAGGGGAAGTCCCTTCCCTGGCCCCTCAATTCTACTTTCAGTCAGTCAAAAGAGGCTTAGATTCATGTGGGGAATTCCCACGTGTTCTATAATAAGTCTCTTTAGAAGCTTTCATATATATGTGGAATGGAGGACAGCACGGCATACGTTTTCTATCTGTTGTGTGAGTGCTGTTCAGCATACTGGTGCTGTGTTTTAATATTACTCATTCTTTTTTCTAAGTATAGATGTGCAAGAATGAGAAAGGCTGAGCTTTATAAAATGAAATAGAAAAAATTAATTTGTTCTCAGGTCGGTTAAAGGCCCGTTAAATGTAAGATCTTTGGATATATGCTGGCTCTTTTTTCTGCAGTAAGTAAAGAAAACTCTAGAGAGCTTTGGAGACAGGAGGCCCCGTCAGCTGCCTTTCGCTGCACGAACCGGCCCCTCTCTGGTTAGCTGCAGGCTCTCCTGTCCTTCATGCTCAGAGTCAGGCAGAGTTTTACTGCTCAGATCTGGCAGATAGGTGTCCTGCACTTACCGTCAGGTCAGATTCCTAAGGACTAGAAGTGCTCTTCAAAAAGATACTAAATGTTGAGCCATTTTGGGGAAACTATACCAGGTTGAAGGTCCATGACATACCATAGGTAATTGGTATACTCGGAAGAAGGCAGTCAGAGAACGTGTGTGTGGACCACCTGCGCTGTGCTGCACTTTCCCGAGCTGCGTGGGCGAAACCATGGCTTCTGGGGGGACAGAGTTATGTTTACACTCCCGTTGACTCCGTTACCTTGTCCCGCCAGGGACATGTGAGAACCCCAGCAGCAAACAGGAAGCGGCCGTGCACTCTACCACTCTGCACGCGCATTTGCAAAAACAACTTAGTACCGAATGGAAGTTGTCTTCCATGAGAGGAAATCTCATAATTGGTACACAGGAGGCAGGGTGCCCGGGCATCCTCTGCCTCGTCCTCCATGCCATGCCCGGGCCTCGGTGGGGTTTGTTGTTGGGGAAAGAGATATGGAGTATTGGGAGAGGTGGGCATGGAACAGAGGCTGTCTTTCCCTTAAGGCATTTACAAGTCCTCCCAGCCCCATCCAAAAGCCAACCAGGAGTAAAAAACAACAACAACAAAAGATTCTCTTGAGTTTTCCTGGTGCTTCCGCAGGTCTTTATATCTCAAAACCCTACTTAACATATTTTCACGAAAAACTAAATTTTGGTGTTCCTATGCCAGGAAGATTCCATCTGTGAGGGTACCTTGAAACTGTTACCCATCTTCTATTGCCCCCCTTTTTATGTTGCTTCTCCTCTAAGATCCCCTCTGGTTTTCATCTGGTTGCAAAACTTCAGGGAATTGTGCATTTGAACCACCTCCTGCTGAGCTGTCTGTGCTCTCCAGTGGACTTGGGACAGTCCTTACGGGGTCCTTATGTGCCTGCTCTGAGCCGGTCTGCTGGAGAGCGCTGCATGGGCTGCCTTGTGGAGTCCAGCCCCCCTCAGTCCAGAACCACACTGCATCTCAGGGGCGGTTTTGAAGCTGCACAGTGAATACCTCATGCAGTAAAAAATTTTTTTCAGCTTCTTCTCTCTCCTACATTCATTCATTCAACAAACATTTATTACGTGCTCATTTTGAACCAGGCTCTGTGATAAGGTGAGAGATAACAGAAATAAAAAGGCCCAGCACTGTCTTCAGTAAGCTTCCAGTCTAGGGAGATAAATAGAGTGCAGTGTGGTAACAGCTCTGATACAGAAGCGCCTGGGAAGGCCTGCAGTCCAAACACTCATGGCAGATGGTTCCGGAGAAACTGATAGATGACCTAGGTTTGGGAGGCTGGAAGATGGGGGAGAAGAGGGGGGTTACGGTAAAGGAAGGAGAGTGAGAGCCAGGGGATATGTAGGCTTTGGAGGTGCTCCTGGGGGAGGTTGCTGCCTATTCAAAGGCCTGTACAGTCTAGAGACTGAGGAACATGCTGGAAACCGCAGGGTGTCAGGACCTGGTTGAGGTTAGTGTTTGTTAAAGAAAACTTCTCAGACAGTTGAGTTATGAGCACGTGCCAGCGTTTTATTACAGTTTTGCGACGCAAGGGAAGAGGCCCATGGTAGGTGTATTCAGAGAGTCACTCTTGGTAGGAAGAATGATTAAATCATCATTGAAAAGAATGTCTGGTTATAAATCCTTAGACTCTGATAGTTGACAAGTCAACTGGGTGGGTGGTAGTGAGTTCCCAGAACAATCTTCTTCAAGTTCATTAGAAAGTTGCCTAGAAAAAAGCATTTTATCTGGAATGCTGTTGATGTCTTTTCACTAGGATGTTGTGAATTTTAACAGTAGGCATTTGGTTCTGTACCAGACCAGGTTTGGGGCAGTTTTTCTTTTATAGGTTCAAGGTCACAGTGGAGTGCACGTGAGTTTTCAGGGATCTGCTGGTGAAGAGCTTTGTAACCTAAGCTGAGGAGAGTTTGGATTTTTATCCTGAGGGCAGTAGGGAGTCACTGAGGAATCTTCAACCCCACCCATCAGTGTGGGGAGGGGATTAGCTGCAGTGTGAGGCTGCAGCAGCAGGGGTGGAAGTTAGTAGAATATTTTAACTCTCCAGGGGAAAAATGAGAGCTTTGAGTTCAGTCTGTCTCCTCCTTTGCCCCCCTCCTTCCCAGCCCCTCCACCTGGAGCAGCTCTGAGACAGAAGCATAGCTGCGGGGTGGAGGTGGGAATTAGCAGTTGCTTTTCCTCCAGAAGAGTCAGTTTTAACTTTTTAAATTTAAATGAAAATTTTTCTTGCCACAATAAAAGAAAAGATGGTTATGTTAGGATGAAGGTGAAAAGATTTTAGAGGAAGAGCTCAGGGAGGAGAGCCGAGACCCTTCCAGTGGGCGCTGGGCCCCCTCTGCCTCCAGCCCTGGGCCTGGTCCCCCACCCTCTCCTTCCAGGCGTGGTCCGTCTCTGTCCTGAGACACCAGAAGCAGTGTCAGAACCCAGGGTATCACCTGGATGTGGCCTCGGCCTTGAGGCTGTCCTCAGCATCTCTGCCCTAGTATGCTGTAATTACGTAAGGTTCTGTCCTCCCTCAGAAATCTGCAGGCTGAACCTACTACTCCAGGCTGCTTCAGTGCATCTGCTGCAGTTAAAATAGAACCTTCAGAAGTGCCCTTGCCCCAGGTTGCATACCTGTTGGCATGTGACGATCTGCGCTGTAAGATCATGACATAACGATGTCATGGTGTCATTCTGTGCACAGGTGTAGCTAGGTTACAAGAATTCTCAGGGAACCTGGACTCGGGCTAGGTCTCAGTGGTTTGTGGGGTCGTACCCCTGTAACCGGATTCTTCTTTGGCAGGTGTCTCTGTGGTCTTACCGTTCCAGTGTTTTCTCTGTTCTCTCATTATAACGTTTAATCACTGTCTTGTTAACATGCTGCCATAAAAGTAACCCTCCATAAGTACCTGCTAGAAATTGTACGGGCATATTTGAGAATACGCACTTCTCTTCTAAACTTGATGTGAATAGGGACTTGCCCTTAACTTCTATTACTCTTAGAAACATGTATTCAAAATAAATAATCATTCTCCTTTTTTAAAATTGTCATCCAGGTTGCAGAAATATGTGCCTCTAAGAACTCAGGAGGACCTACTTTGTGGGAGCAAAGGTAGTGAGTCCTACCTGCAAGCTTGGAAACGAGAGTTCACTTGTGCCTCTTCATGCAGTCGGGACATTTCCTCGGCAACCATTTATGCAGCAATTAGAAGATGAGGAGTTGAGAGGTATGTACTTGGACATTTTAATCCTCAGATGCAATCCCTGTCAGATTGAAAACCTCAGTTTTCATTTTTTTCATTTAAAATAAGTAAATAAAAATGCTTAATACTTAATTATAGAAAAACACACTATTAAGGTATGTGTATGTTTTGTGCTGTCTTTTTTTTTTAACATCTTTATTGAAGTATAATTGCTTTACAATGGTGTGTTAGTTTGTGCTGTATAACAAAGTCAGTCAGCTATACATAAACATATATCCCCATATCTCCTCCCTCTTGTGTCTCCCTCCCTCCCACCCTCCCTATCCCACCCCTCTAGATGGTCACAAAGCACCAAGCTGATCTCCCTGTGCTATGCGGCTGCTTCCCATTATATCTATTTGACATTTAATAGTGTAAATATGTCAATTGTGCTGTATCTTCTTGATGCTCTTTCTCTGATGGGAGTGTTTGTATATATTAATGCTGGCTTATTTGGGAAAGCAGAATAGAAGATTACTGCTTGAAGTGATTTCATTTAGCTGTGAAGTTATTTGGAAATGCAGATAATCTTCTCACATGCCTGTATCTGAGTTTTGTTATTATCAGAATATCAGCATGGGGACCAGGGAAATCTATTAATCATTTGTTTCTTCTTTCAGTGTTCACACTTAAATTTATATCTCTCCTTATGTGTTAGTTGTTTCAGTCTCCCTTAGATGGTTGCTGAAGTGTAATGCTCTGTGGCTTGAGGGAAAATGTGGAAGGGAGTGAGGGGCTCTTCCACCAAGTAGACACAACCTCGGTTTGCTAAAGGTTTTCCTCCAACTCTTCACTCTCATCCTTCTTAAATAGGTTTCTACTTGGATGTCCATGAGGATATGATAAATATTTCTCTTCCTCTGTGAAACACTAATGCTCCCAGACTTTCTTTAACATGGACTTGCACTAATCAAAACTACAATGAGATATTGTCTCACACCGATCAGAATGGCCATCATCAAAAAATCTACAAACAATAAATGCTGGAGAGGGTGTGGAAAAAAGGGAGCCCTCTTGCACTGTTGGTGGGAATGTAAACTGATACAGCCACTATGGAGAACAGTATAGAGGTTCCTTAAAAAACTAAAAATAGAACTACCATATGACCCAGCAATCCCACTACTGGGCATATACCCTTGAGAAAACCATAATTCAAAAAGAGTCATGTACCAAAAAAATGTTCATTGCAGCTCTATTTACAATAGCCAGGACATGGAAGCAAACTAAGTGTCCATCAACAGATGAATGGATAAAGAAGATGTGGCACATATATACAATGGAATATTACTCAGTCATAAAAAGCAACGAAACTGAGTTATTTGTAGTGAGGTGGATGGACCTAGCATCTGTCATACAGAGTGAAGTAAGTCAGAAAGAGAAAAACAAATACCATTTGTATGCTAACACATATGTATGGAATCTAAAAAAAAAAAAAAAGGTTCTGAAGAACCTAGGGGTAGGACAGGAATAAAGACGCAGACGTAGAGAATGAACGAGGACACGGGGAGGGGGAAGGGGAAGCTGGGACAAAGTGAGATAGTCACGTGGACATGAATACATTACCAAATGTAAAATAGGTAGCTAGTGGGAAGGAGCCGCATAGTACAGGGAGATCAGCTCAGTGCTTTGTGACCACCTAGAGGGGTGGGATAGGGAGGGTGGGAGGGAGGGAGACACAAGAGGGAGGAGATATGGGGATATATGTATATGTATAGCTGATTCACTTTGTTATAAAGCAGAAACTGACACACCATTGTAAAGCAGTTATACTCTAATAAAGATGTTAAAATAAAAATTAAAAACGAAAACAAAACATGGACTTGCACTAAATTCCATCTTAATGAATAAGGTGTCTTCTTTTCATGCGCCAGTGAAAGAGGAAAGTCCTACTAGTTACATGACAGGCTCGTTTTCAATAGTGTCAGAGATAATCTGAAGAGAACCATAATATTAAATCATTAGTGGTGCTAATTTTAAATAGGGCTATGCTGTGATCCTAGATCAGGTGTTCTGTAGAAATGTTAAACCCAAGATGAAATCTAGCGATTGGCTGTTTTCTAACTGGAGACTGAGAGAAGCCACCTCCCCACTCTGAGGGCCTGAGGGCTTCATGAATGTTTTCAACTTTTAGCCACAATAATTTGAATTTTCTTTTGGATACCTCAGTCGATTCCCTTCTGTCGCCAGCAACTTTGAGACTTTTACTGCAGAAATGTGACAGATTAAGTAGGTGAATTTTGTTGTTAATGGTTTTTTATCTCCTCCCTGGGTACCTAGATCTGTGGAAGAAATTATAACAAATCCCTGGTCTAGAGTCAAGCCTCTGGACTCTTTTTTTTTCCTATAGTGAAAGTGAAAATTTACTAATTCTTAGAGTCAAAATGTATCTAAGCTACTTAATTCTTAAGTCCATTTTGACAATGACCTTTTAGTGGTACTGATGATGCAATTCTACCCTTAATTTTAACTTCTTTCATTTAATTACATATTTGAAATGTCAGGCTGTAGTTCACGAACTTCCTTAAGTTATTTTTACACTGGGGTTATAAATAAGATAATAATTTGGCTTATTATTTTTAATATCTGTGACTTTTTTTGTGAAATAAAAATTGATTTATCAATTGATTCATGCATTCATTCACTGAATGTCTCCTATTTGCCAGTCACTGTATTAGGCGCTGGAGATACAAAGATTAAGACCTAGTCTCTTACTTTAAAGGTGCTAACAAGTACACAAGGAGAGGCGCATAAATAAATATTGTTATAAGAATAGCAAACACTTCTGTAGTACTTACTATATGCCAGGCACTGTTCTAAGTGCTTCCTAGGCATTAACTTTAACTCCTGAATTGATAAAAAAGCCCTATGATGTTCTTACTATTATTTTCTCTATTTTACATAAAAACAAATTAGGGCCCAGAGAGGTTAAGCACTTGTCCAAGGTCATAAAGCTTGTTTTGGTTGACAGTCGAATGTAGTTAAGTGCAGAAACAGAGCTGCCTATGGAATGCTCTGGCAGAACAGGGGAGCATCCAGCTGGGGAAATGGGGAATGGAGATGTCGTATCAGTGACATCTTCCCGAAGGAGACAATCCCTGAACAAGTGGGGTGGAAGAGGCAGATTTCTCTTTGAAATATTTATTAACATAAATGCCGCATCATAAATGAGTTCATAGGTCAAATCAGTGACAAATACCAGAAGATGAGGAGATAGTAAAAATATACCAGATCCCTGCATCTTCAATTTAAACGACAAGGAAAAAGATTTCCAATTTTGAGGCAGACACTTATTTTCAGTTGGTATAAAGTACGGTAAAAACTTGGCATTTGAAAAAAATCTAATAGAAATGTTAATTTACTTATACTCTGTAAGCATGTGGGATAAATGTGTGATCCTTTGGAAGATTCTAAAATGAATGCCCAATCACTGAAGATTTTATCTTGGGAAACCTGTAGTAATCTAATAGTCTACTACTAGTATTTATTTGTGTAAACGCAGCGGAAAGATTGGTTAACATCTTTCAGATTAAAAATTGGCAGAACTACCTGATTAGGTAAGTTAGTTTCATCATTACAGAGATGAAAAACTATTCAGAAGGTGGGCTGGTGGCACCCATGCCTGGCCTGGCTGCGCTGGGTCTTTGCTTTTCCACCTTCCTGTCCATCCCCTACTTTTTTGAGCATCAGCCGTATGTTTAACCATCCTTTTGCCCCCCACCCCCCTATAAGTCTTCTCTGCTGACTTCCTCATTACTCCCACTCATCACTGATGACTGCCTCATTGCTCTCCACCCTGCCCCAGCTTCACGGGATGACCCACCTCCTTCCCTGACGGCATGGGTTTTGGGGCTTGGCTTCACCAGTGATCTCCCCAACTCCCCTCAGTTCCCCACTTCCTAGACCTTGTCTACTCATGGCTCAGATCAGTAAGTCAGAAATTCCCTCCTTGACCACATCCTCTTGTCCATCCACCTTGTCCCACAGAGTTACACCCGCTGCCTCTCCTTTGATCTCACTGAGACCTCCCTAATCGGTGGACTCCTTTGCTCTGTACTTAGCCGTTAGTCTCTTCCTGTCTTTATTTCCCTCCTTGTCCGTGTAGAATCCGTGGTCCAGGTTTTAAGTCACTCTCTTGCCAAAAGCTTACACCTCCTGACCTTTTTGTCCTTTTGCTTGCATCCAGGCTGCTGAGCAGTGTTGGAGCGAATCCTACGAGGAGGTAGATTGGTACCTGTCTGCATAAGTTGAGGTGTTGCCCAACACTGCACAGCACTTGCATGATTCTGGTTAACTGTCCTACTCGCTCTTCATGGTGCCTGTTACTAAGCTAGTCCGATCCTCAAACTCATGATCCTTCTCCTCCCCACTTACTCTCATCAGCCGAGTTCCTGCAGTGGAACTCTCTGTCCCACCTGCCACGGAGCCTTCTCTGGTCCTGATGACCTCCTGGTTTTTCGTCCACCTTTTATACTGTCTTAATTGTCTTTGTACGTTTCATTTCCAGCAAACTGACTTCTGTTATAAGATGAGTACAGACATCTGTTTTCTCTCCTAAGTACAGTAAAACATTTTTGTGCTTCTGTCCTTTGCCTTCTGCTGGCATTTATTGGAGGGTGGCAGGCCCCTGGCTTTCTTGTGCTGTGTGTGTGTGAGCACTCACGTGGGCCGCAGACCTTCATTCTGTGACCTTAGCCAGAGGCAGTGCCAAGCCTTACACAGGAACCACCTCCCTCGGCTGCTGGATGGTTCTGTGCTCTGCAGAGATAGTCCCCTAGGGTTTATTCTGCATATGTGCAGTAGAAAATTTGATGGGCATCTTTCAGATTAGAAATGGGCAGGAATTTCGTAGATAGATCAGTTTTATTATTACAGTGTTCTAAAAGTGTTGTCTTCAGCATGGCTCACCTTTGCAGATGATCGAGGTGCACTGAGGTGAGAGATTTGGCCCCCACTTCTGCCAAGTCAGCCTCAGCTCTGTTCTCGTCTACACCTCTGTGTGCTGATTCTCTGATCCGCTGTTGGAGGATTGCTGCCCACTCCTGCTGCTCCCCCGTGCTCCTGCTCCTTATAAATGCTGCTGCTCCTTATAAATGCTGCTGCTCCCCCATGCTGCTGCTCCCCTGTGCTGCTGCTCCTTGTAAATGCTGCTGCTCCCCCGTGCTGCTGCTCCTTGTAAATGCTGCTGCTCCCCCGTGCTGCTGCTCCTTGTAAATGCTGCTGCTCCTTGTAAGTGCTGCTCCCCCGTGCTGCTGCTCCTTGTAAATGCTGCTGCTCCCCCATGCTGCTGCTCCTTGTAAATACTGCTGCTCCTTGTAAATGCTGCTGCTCCTTGTAAATGCTGCTGCTCTTTGTAAATGCTGCTTCTCCCCGGTGCTGCTGCTCCCCCGTGCTGCTGCTCCTTGTAAATGCTGCTGCTCCTTGTAAATGCTGCTCCCCCATGCTGCTGCTCCTTGTAAATGCTGCTGCTGCTTGGAAATGCTGCTGCTCCTTGTAAATGCTGCTGCTCCCCCGTGCTGCTGCTGCTTGGAAATGCTGCTGCTCCCTCGTGCTGCTGCTCCCCCGTGCTGCTGCTCCTTGTAAATGCTGCTGCTCCCCCGTGCTGCTGTTCCCCTGTGCTGCTGCTCCCCCGTGCTGCTGCTCCCCTGTGCTGCTGCTCCGCACTTCTCTCATTTTCTCCCCCTTCTCTTCTTTTGCCTTATCTCTTTGGTTGGCTTTCACATAAAAACGGGAACGTTTAGTAGACATTATTCACTGATTTATTAATTATTTCATTCCAGAGCTGGGCATTCAGGGATGCAAAGATTATGAGCATGACATAGTACTGCCCTTGTGGTGATCGTAGGGAGAAACATCTGACTGTGACATTCCAGTATATTATAATAAAGACTGTTAAAGTCTGTGCTGAGCATTATATTTATGTAATTTCATACAGTCTTTTAAAAAATCCTGTTGTTTTCATACCACCTTTATTCGGTTTATGGTGCATTTGTTATCACTGTGATTCTCATGCGTAACGTATTCTCACCAAAATATTTTATTTGCCCCTCTGTTACCGTCTAAGGCCAACTTCAGACTTATGCCTTGGCATACTTCACCACAAGCCTGATATCTTCAGTGCCTTATGTCTTAAAGAGAAAAAAGATAGGTTGTCGCAGAGGGTATATCACAACCCCTTTGAGATGACTGAAGATGATAGTTCAGTCCAGTTTTATGCGTCACGGGCAGCTGGAAACTAGCCCTCTGCACCCTGCTGAGGAGCCCGAGCTGCTTCTGTCCTGTGCATGGTTGTGCCCTGACCTTCACTTCTTTGCGGAGGGCTCCTGTGTCCTGACGTCATAGTTCCTACCCTCTCTCCCAACTCAACTCCTTTTGTTTTTATTATTTTACTCTAGAGAAGCAACTCACTGATTATTCTGAGGCACTGTTCTGTAAGAACTAGTTATTAATTTGATCAGTAGACGTTTATTGAGCATTACTACCAGCCAGGTACCACTCTTGAGTGCTGGGGACAGATAAGGGCACAAAGTAACACCTCTGCCCACTTGGAGCTTTTGTTCTGGTGTGGGAGCCTCCCAGGAAACCAATAAACAAGCGTTGCGAAGCCAGATGGTGGTCGATCCTGGGAAGAAAGTAAAGCCGGGTAAAGGAGTGGGAGACACGGGCGGGGTGTGTGTGCTGCTGTATTCTCTACATCCCAGGCCTCTCTGAGGAGCTGACAGTTAACCACGGACCTGAGTGTCTTGGTCAGTTTGGGCTGCTGTAACAAATAAAACATATATGGGCGGCTTAACGACAGACATTTGTTTTTCACACTTCTGGAGGCTGGAAGTCTGAGATCAGGAGGCCAACACGGGCAGGTACTTGGTGAGGACTCTTCCTGGTGTCAGACAGCTGCCTTCTTGCTGTATCCTCACAGGGCAGAGAGAAAGATCATTTCTCTTGTGTCTCTTCCTATAAGGACCCTAATCCCAATCATGGGGGCTCCGCCCTCATGATCTAATCACCTCCCAGGGGCACCACCTCCAAATACCATCACAGTGGGGATTAGGGCTTCAACATACGAATTCTGGGAGACGCAAGCATTCAGTCCACAGCACTGAGTGAAGTGAGGAAGAGCATTCCAGGCACAGGGAATTGCAAATTCGTAGGCCCTGGCATGAGACTGGGCTTGGCTTGTCAGAGGGATAGCCCTGTCAGAGCAGAGCAGGCAGGAAAGGAAACAGCATTTGGAAATGAAGTTGGACAGAGATCGAGGTCCAGTCCATGTAAGGCTAATAGCTGTGGTGGGCAGTTTAGATTTGATTCCCAGGCATGAGGAGTCTTTCTGAAAAGGGGAAAGATGTGTTAGGACTTAGAATTTTAAAAGGTCACTTTGGATACTGTGGGGTTGAGGGTCAAAAGTAGAAACTGGGGTGGTTTAGGGGAGAGCTGGTGTGCCTGAGATGGGCTGGTAGCTCAGTCTGGATTGGGGAAGAGGTTCTTGGATTGGGGACATTGAAGGTAGAGCTGGTACATTTTGCTGATAGATCATTTGTGGGGTATGAATGAAAGAAGAGCCAAGGAGAACCCTGAGATTTTT
This sequence comes from Tursiops truncatus, assembly GCF_011762595.2. Lineage (NCBI taxonomy): Eukaryota > Metazoa > Chordata > Mammalia > Artiodactyla > Delphinidae > Tursiops > Tursiops truncatus. The sequence continues at coordinate 83,946,667 of NC_047042.1, read as the reverse complement.
ATACTGAGCAACTAGGTGGAGGAAGGTGCCATTTACTGAGATGGGGAAAGTAAGGGTTGATAGTGAAAGATGTTGGTGTGAAAAAGGATCTCATAGTCAAATACGTTTTGGAAAAATGGTTCTAGAGCATGATCAGGAGAGCTGGAGCAGGTACGACAGAATACAGGGGAGAGACTAAAGAAAACCATTTTTCTTTATTTCCCTATTTTTTCCTCCTAACTCTCCATATTCCCACCAACAGTTACTGAATGTTGGTGTGGTACCTAGAAAAAAACCCAGTTAATTCAGTCCAACCATTTGTCAGTTTATTCAAACAACTGATTTGACATTTTAATTAACCACAACCATAATGATTGTACTGATTGTTCAGATAGAGTCAACCACTGTGTTTGGTTGAATCTAGAGCAATCAAGAGTACAGTCAAAGTTTCCTGAGGAATTTTCTTGCCACTACAGAACAGGAAAATGACATTTGCCCTCCATGTTAGATTCTGGTAGAATGCTGAGTGGGAGGCCCTTAGGGAATACGGGTAGGAAACAGCAGAACAAGATGAAAAAATACCAACAGGGAATAACCTGAGAGCAGCAGATAGATCAGTGGCTGAGTTAGAATGCAGAGTGTTGGAGAGGATGCACTTAGACTCTCCAGCGAGGTGCGTTTCCTCATGGGCCTTCCCCGGGTTTAGGGCACATTCTGCAGTGTCAGTGAGCATGGGTAAAGGACAAAGCTTTGTTGGGGGAAGGGAGAGCTCACAAGGCTTGGTTGAAAACGGAAGGGAAGGGAGGTCCACCACTGCCCATCGTCCCACAGAGAGGTGTGCGGGGCCGGTGCGCCCTCAGTGTAGTGTAGGTCTGTGTTTGAGTGATGGATGGTGCCCCCTTCCTATGTTTTTAAAAATAGATTTTGGTTATTTTTTTGTTTGTTTTTCTAGGTGAAGTTCATAACATAAGGTGAGCCATTTCCAAGTGAAAAGTGGCATTTAATACATTAGCGTTGTGCAACCACCACCTCTGTCTAGTTCCTAAACATCTTCATCACCTCAAAAGAAACCTCTCTGTGTCCGTTGAGCAGTCACTCCTTATTTCCCCCTCTTTCTAGTCCTGGCAAACATCTTCACATCTTCACCTTTTTTATGGGGCACAAGAAAGCACCTTTAATGGTGGGTGAATACACAGGCTGCTTCGGACCAGGGAGCCCAGATTTGGGACACCTGCTATTTACAGGCATTGTTTGGGAACACCAGCTGCCCCCCCCCCACCCCGACCCCATACCTGGAGACCTTGGGACCTGTGGGAAGCTGCAGAAGTTCCCCAAAACTCAGAGAGGAAAAGGCACTGGGCCTGTGCGAAGCTGAGTTTGACTCTGTCCTCTCCCCTGCAAAAAAGTACCTTCCCAGCAAATGATCTGGGAAAAACAAGTGTGTTGAGGTGACCCAGAGGGTTTAAGGCAATTGTGCTCATTCTGGCACAACTATGAACATGCCTGGTTAAAGGTAACATGTGAAGTGTCCTTTCCAACTTGGCCTGTCATACATCTGGCACCGCCATTCAGCTGTTGAGGGCATCAAGAAATTACATAAAGAGATGAGAACATTGAATCATTAATGTGTTCTTTCAAATGGGAATTTGTAAGATCTTAAGTTCTTGAGACAGACTGGCCACACTCTTCTCAGTTGAAAATGCCGTTGTCCCAGCTGTTCAAGAACCAGATGTCGGAAACCTAATAGTACAGATTCTAGGGCACCTGCTGAGCTAAGTGAATAGAGTAGAGAGATGCAAAAAGTAGAAGGAATTTTTCATTCTTCCCTGTGTCCTTCTGTTATGGACTGTATGTTTGTGTTCCCCAGATTCATATATTGAAGGTCTAATAACCCCCAGTGTTTGGTATTCAGAGGTAGGGCCTTGGGGAGATAACAGGTTTAGAGAGTGGTGTCCGCATGAGGGATTAGTTTGCTTGTAAGAAGAGGACGACCAGAGCTTGCTCCCCCCGACCCTCGCTCCCCCGTAAGGACACATTGAAAAGGGGGCTGTCCCCGAGCCAGGAAGAGAGCGCTCACCAGAGCCCGACCATCTGGCACCCTCACATTGGACCTAACAGCCTCCAGAACTGTAAGAGAAAATTTTCTGTTGTTTAAGCCACCCAGCCTGTGGAATTTGTTACGGAGGCCCGAGCTAATGAGACACCTTCCCTTCGTATTTATTCATTTGATGAGCTATACGTGCCAGTTGTACAAAACTAGATAATTAAATCCAAACAATACAGTGGTGTATAAAGTTTAAGTAAAACTCTATCTTCTTCCCTCCGATCATAAGACCTTTTGAAGTAGGCTTTGAACAGTTTGGGGTTTATTCTTCTAGACCCACGCCATCTAACAAAGTTGCTGTTTGCCACCTGTGGCAATTTAAATTTCTCTGTTTTAAGACTTTTTTGATGTGGGCCCTTTTTAAAGTCTTCATTGAATTTGTTAACGTATTGCTTCTGTTTTATGTTTTGGTTTTTTGGCCGTGAGGCATGTGGGATCATGTAGGATCTTAGCTCCCCGACCAGGCATTGAACCCACAGCCCCTGTGTTGGAAGGCGATGTCTTAACCACGAGACCACCAGGGAAGTCACTGTGGCTATTTAAATTTAAATTAATTAAAATTAAATATAAGTAAACGTCCAGTTCCTCAGTCATACTGGCCATCTTTCACATGCTCAGTAGCTGTGTATGACGAGTTGCTACCATGTTGGACAGGGTAGGTGGAGAGCATTTCCATCATCACAGGATGTGCTGTTGAACAGCACCGTTTTAGATAAGTTATATTCCTACACAAACATGTATATCTATATATAAATATATATGCATATATATATATATGTGCAGTTGGCATAATATGGTACATATGCTTCTGCAATTTGTTTTTTCCACCTAACAGAGAAACTGTTAATTTAGTGTGATGCACACGTAACATCATGCCAGGAAAATTATAAAACAGAGTGCATCATCAAACATAGAGTTTCAGTAAATTAAAACTCTTTCAATTTCAGATCTTAAAGGTAGTTGCAGCATAGCTTTAAGGCCTTTTCCAACTTTAACTAAAGAAATTATTTTTTGAAATAGTCCACTCAGCCTTGGGTACGTAAAGAAAGACGATTCAGGAGATGTAGCTTGAGCTTAATCTACCATGCTTGCCATACATATTCATACACACACGTTTCTTTCTGTCCCTGTTTCATAACAGGGATTGTAATCTTTTTCTGTTTATCCACTATTTGGTAGACCAGGACTGTCCAAAATGGTAGCCACTAGGCACCTGTGGTTATTTAAACTAAATTAAACTAAAAATTCAGTTCCTCAGTTGTACTAGGCACGTTTCAAGTATCCATTTAGCCACATGTGGCTGGTGGATACGGGTGTTAGGCATCGTGGATATAGAGTATTGCTAGTTTGCAGAACGTTCATGTGGACAGTGTTGCACTAGAAGATATTCTTCAGATATCTTTCTCCTTAAATTCAGTGAGTTTTCCACAGGTGATGGATGGGGGACTCTGCCCAGGGGGACATGCAGAATTTCTGGGGGTGGGTGGAGAGCTTGCACTTCCATGCCCTTCCCGTTCAAGATTTTTTTAATTCCTCCCTCTGAAGACGCATGTTCTTCCAGCTATTTGTTGAGAATTAGTGTTCCATGGAAGTTAATTGTGGGAAAGAAAATTGGTACTAAGAGCTTTTCAAGGTTAGACTATTTGTGATAATTGGTGGTGCACACACACTGTTAAATAGCACCTGTATATACAGTAAATGTCACTGTTCAGTTTAGAATAGAAAGTAAATTACAGTGAGTGCTGACAAAAAAATATGTTTAAGCTTTTTAAAATGAGAAAAGAATAGAATATTGGAAATGCAAAACAGAATGTGTTTATGTTGACATTTATGTTAGAAAATACATAATTTGGACAAATTCACAGGAAACAGGAAGAATAGTTCCCTTTGGGAAGGGAAATGGTGTAAGGGAAACAGAGATAGAACAGAGTGGCTTTTTCACTGTATATTCTTTTCTTAATGTACCTTGTAACTATGTGCTTGTTAGTAAAAAAAAAAAAAAAATCAATAAAGTAATTAAGGAAAAAATAAAACACATCCTTAAAATGTGCAGGATGGAGAACAGATTGTTTAGGAGGTAATAAGGGTCACTTAAGATAGAAAAAATTAAATAGTTGAATGAGAGCAGAGGGCTGGCCAGAGCTTTCACAGCACACCAGGACCTAGGGTTGGTGCACCATTTCTTACAGGCTGGTTATTTTACAGCAATTAAAGCTATTTTAAACTGTTTCTTAAATACATTTTAGAAGGAAAAATATTCTTAATACTGATTTTTTTTTTTTTCCATGCAAGTTTTCTTGACACCTGCAGAACACAGCTTAGGATTTAAACTCTTGGAAATTATTATCCCAGAAAGATCTGGTCTGGGGCACTCTGCTTCAGCTCCAGTTTTTCAAGAAGATGAATACTGGTGTTAACTGGGTGTAAGTGGAATGGTGAATGGGGTACAGTTTCTTCAGCACATGCTGCCTGCATATGTCACATGTGCACTGAGTAGGGATTTAATAGCCTGCACTGCTCCTTTTCCTTCTCATCCTTTGCTTACAACTACTGTCAGTGACCAGGAGGTGACAGGCCCGGCGGCGGGGGCGGGGGCGGGGGCGGGGGCGGGGCATGGGCAGTGGGGATGGCGCTGCTTTCTTCCACCATCAAGTCCCTGTATTTCAGTCCTTAGCGGACTACGACATCAAAAATGGAGTGCCCACCATACACAAAAATGAACTCAAAATGGATTAAAGACCTAAATGTAAGGCCAGACACCATCAAACTCTTAGAGGAAAACATAGGGAGGACACTCTATGACATAAAGCACAGCGAGATCCTTTTTGACCCACCTCCTAGAGAAATGGAAATAAAAACAAAATAAACAATGAAACTTGAAACTTGAAAGCCTTTGCATAGCAAAGGAAACCATACACAATACGAAAAGACAGCCCTCAGAATGGGAGAAAATATTTGCAAATGAAGCAACTGACAAAGGATTAATCTCCAAAATTTACAAGCAGCTCATGCAGCTCAATATCAAAAAAACAAACAACGCAATCCAAAAATGGGCAGAATACATAAATAGACATTTCTCCAAAGAAGATATACAGATTGCCAACAAACACATGAAAGAATGGTCAACATCATTAATCATTAGAGAAATGCAAATCAAAACTACAATGAGGTATCACCTCACACCAGTCAGAATGGCCATCATCAAAAAATCTACAAACAATAAATGCTGGAGAGGGTGTGGAGAAAAGGGAACCCTCTTGCACTGTTGAGGGGAATGTAAATTGATACAGACACTGTGGAGAACAGTATGGAGGTTCCTTAAAAAACTAAAAATAGAGCTACCATATGACTGAGCAATCCCACTACTGGGCACATACCCTGAAAAAAACATAATTCAAAAAGAGTCATGTACCACAGTGTTCATTGCAGCACTATTTACAATAGCCATGGAAGGACATGGAAGCAACCTAAGTGTCCACTGACAGATGAATGGATAAAGAAGGTGTGGCACATATATACAATGGAATATTACTCAGCCATAAAAAGAAATGAAATTGAGTTATTTGTAGTGAGGTGGATGGGCCTAGCGTCTGTCATACAGAGTGAAGTAAGTCAGAAACAGAAAAACAAATACCGTATGCTAACACATATATATGGAATCAAAAAAACAAAATGGTCATGAAGAACCTAGGGGCAGGACTGGAATAAAGACACAGACCTACTAGAGAATGGACTTGAGGACACGGGGAGGGGGAAGGGTAAGCTGTGACAAAGTGAGAGAGTGGCATGGACATATATACACTACCAAACGTAAGGTAGATAGCTAGTGGAAAGCAGCCGCATAGCACAGGGAGATCAGCTCGGTGCTTTGTGATCGCCTGGAGGGGTGGGATAGGGAGGATGGGAGGGAGGGAGACGCAAGAGATATGGGAATATATGTATATGTATAGCTGATTCACTTTGTTATAAAGCAGAAACTAACACACCATTGTAAAGCAATTATACTCCAATAAAGATGTTAAGAACCCTATCATTCAGCAAAATTGATCTTTTTCTATTAAAGCAAGTTGCTAGGATCTGTGCTTTTTCGGGAAAGAAAACTAAGGGTAAAATAACTAGTTAGGGGAAAATTATGTCCTAAACTGCATATGTTACAAAGGAAATCCTTGTTGTGGAGTTTTAAGGCACAGCTTCCCAAAGGCAAGGGTAATTTTCAAAGTAGTTAACAATCAGTACGGCATGGGAATCCAGACATTCAGAATGGATGCCAGTCTTAACTGGTGTGGCTGTACCCATGTGTACAGGCTGGATGTAACTCCTGCCGAAAGGTGAAGCCATTTGAGATGGGAGATGAGCTGTTCCTGGGTTTTGGGGCAGAGCCTGCTGGCTGTCCCCCAGTATCCATGACCCCCCTCTTTATAGAATCACTGGAGCCTACTTCACAACTGGAGCATTTGGCAGCTTTATGGCCATGAGACTAAATTCTGGTTAATTGGAAGTGTGTTACTATGTGATCCTTTCCAGAACCTTCTTTAAGGGACAGTATGTGCCCCTCTTGCCCTCTCTTTATTTATATCTTTCCCAGTCTGCTGTCTGGAATTTAGATGCCACCATCTTGGACCATAAAGTTGGGTCACACGTGATAGAACAGCAAAACATATGGAGTGCCCCACTTGCCTTCCTGGATGTTTTCCTGAGAGAGAAAGAAACCTCTCTTGTTTAAGCCGCTGATACTTTGAGCTTCCTGTCATTCTCAGCCAAACCTAATTCTAAGTAATGTAGCAGGTCCGTAACGTGCTAGGAAGATTCAGTTTTATCTTACTTAAAACTCCTAATTAAAAACAAAAAAAACAAAAACTCCTAATTATCCTGTGAGCTTGGTATTCTTGTTCTCATTTAATGGGTTAGGAGTCTAAGGTGAAATAAAAATTAAGTAACTTGCCCAAATACACCCACGTAGAGCCAGCATTTGAATCCATGTCCTGACATCAAACCACCAAAAGCTTAATCCTTGTCTTAGTAACTCATACGAAGCGTCGAGAAGGGCACGTGGCGTACGGTTTTGTAACACTCACGTTTTGGCACAGACCCAGTTTTGTGGATTTTTTAAATAGACGTTCGGTTTTTCAGAGAAATTCATTTGCGGCTTTTTGAATGTGACAAACATGTCAACAGTTTTTCAGTCAATAATACTTATCAGAAAAGCTTTTTTTTTTTTAATTCAAAGAAACCTGTGTTGTTCCTCTAATTACCAGTATTTGCTTAATCGTAATTTGCTAATTGGGACATTTCTGTGAAAAGAGAATAGTTCGAAAAGAGATTTGTAGATCGTTTTCTTTAGTTTTGTCTATGTGGAAGAAAATTGGGGATTTTTTAGAATTCTTCTTACTCTGCAGCAACTCTAGACCATTCCCCCATATTTTTTATGTGAGAATGTAGAAATTAGGATGACGGTGGAATGAAGGTTACAGGTTCTCTGGGTGATGACGTGGAGGCAGCCTCTGCAGCCGGCATTTTCTGCAGTGTAGGTACAGAACAGAGACCTGGGATGGCTGCATGCCGAGCTGCTCCGGGCTGGGCTGGAGTGGGCAGGTCGGCAGCTGATGCCTGGAGGGCAGGTGGGGCCCAGCGGGTCTGGGGAGGCTGGTGAACTGGGTCCAGTGCAAACAACCGCTTGGCAGCAGAACCTGCTGTAGAGACAGGAATTTTGACCTGCTGCCCAGGCTCCTGTTGGTGCCCTGGGTGCCGCTCCAAGTTCATTCACTCATCGCAGGGCAGACATTTAATTGGTTCAGAACAGCAATCTCTGAGTGTATTCCTGGGAACACTGGATCTGCAGGATTTGCTGTATAGAAGAGGATTCTGTGGCAAATAAGTTTGAGAAAATGCTGTGTTCTGATAGCTCTCCTGGAAACTCACAGTGCATGTGCGGCATATCAAAGTCTAAGACGTTGAGAAATCTGTTGACCTTTACAGAGTTTCTGAAACTTACTTGAGAATAGAAATTGTATCTTAAAATTTAATGTCCTGTGTAACCTACTTCATGATTCTTTTAATAAGCAGTTAATAGTGGTTTTGGAAGTTGCTGTTTGAGTGGGCTGAGTCCCTGAGAAAATACAAGATTTGAGTCAAACAACATGGGGCTTTTCTTGGTGTCCTGTCTGCTCGTATCTGCCAGGCCATATTCCTCAAAGTTCAGGGCATCTCTGCTTGTGTATATGTCACAGAAGCAAAACTTTAATGCTTGAAAGGCCCTTTGAGGTCGTCTAATTTGGCCTCTTCATTTGCTAGTTGAAGAAAGTAGGATTTAGAAAGATTAAGTCACTTGCCAAAGGCTAAACGGCTAATAAATCAGTGAGGATGCCGGGGCCAAGATCTCTTAATGCACCATTAGTCAGTTCCTGGTGGAAATTACTTGAGGTATGTAGTTCCTTACTTTCAAGACTTTTTTAGTGATATCTTTGGATTAGGATGGGAGAAGACCAAAAGAGTGGATGTTTGCTTTCCTGTCAAGGCTTGGGAGAGGTCAAGTGAGCAAAAGAGGGGGCAAGCCCATGGAGGCAGAGATGGAGCTCAGTAAAAGAAGTCCTGCAGAGGAAAGCAAGAGCCCGGCTCAGGAGTGTTCTGAAAAGTTATCCTATTTGTGTGGCTGAGAATGACTTAAAATAAGCTCTCTTTTCAAGTTACTTCCACGTGGCTCCTAAGCAATAAACAGATGAACGACTCAACAGACAGTATTGCCGCTATTGTCCTATTTTATAGGGTGGCAGCCGCCTTGAGCCCATCAGGAAATGCTCATCGGCTGCCAGAGGTAGCACTCGTCTGTTTTTCATGGAGTTAAGGATTTGGAAAGAATGACTTCTGGAAATTTTTTTTCTAACAAGGCCTAGGGTATTGACATCATTAGGGTCCAAATTATTTTGCTTTGATTTAGATTTTCTTTCTTTCGTGGTGAAGTTAGTAGACCCTGAAATTGAATCCTTTATTGCTGTGTGAGGTTCTTTTTCTGTTCTATTTATTAAGTATCAGAATGTCACCTGTCATTAATTTTTGTGGAGTTCATCTTGAGTATTTTTCTTACGTTTTATGAAATGCTATCTCTAGTCCTACAGTGAAACAACACTATCTTATCTGTTATAACCAAAGCTTTCTGTTTACATGTCCCCTTTGGAAGGTGCTACATTCAGAATAAAAGCTGCACATCTGACCTCAAACTGTAAGGATATTAAATTTTCTTCCTGACAGCCCGGGCAAAGAAAAAGAATCCTAAGACTGTAGCATTGCTGTGTTTCTGTTAAACAAGTCAGGAAAATTCCCTATAATGCCAAACTCTGGGACACAATTTCTAAAGTCTCTCGTCCCTGTTGCAGCCTCTCCTCTCCTGTAAAGAACTGAAAGAGATTTGCCTCAGTAAAAAGAGGCAGTAGCTATCAATATTTATTGAAACTCTGAGAATAAGTTTAAATTGAACCAGACATGCAGAAGATAACAGAATAAGTCTTATTTCTAAAAGTATTAGTTTTCTTCCCATGGCTATAGATCTGATGGATTTTAACAAGTAATAATGAACATTTATGATTATATATGTATATATGAATTTATCTTAGAGCAGTTTTGGGAACCAAGATTTCCCATATACCCCATACATCCCCTCTCCCCAGGCACAGGTCCCCCCCATTATCATCCCCCACCAGAGCAGTACGTTTGTTACGGTTGATGACCTACAAGGGCAGATCTTAATCACCTGAAGTCTTGACGGTGTACGTTCTTTGGGTTTGGACCAATGCATAATGACGGGTATCCCTCATTACAGTATCACATAGAGTACTTTAACCACCCTGAAAATTCTCTGTGCTCCACCTGTTCATCCCCCTGCCCCTGCAACTCTCGCAACCACTGATCTTTTAACTGTGTCCATAGTTTTATGTCATATGGTTGGGATCATATGGTGTGTAGCCAGTAACTGTATTTCGAGTCAGACAATTTTTCTCTTATTTATGCTTCAAGGATAATACATGAGGGCCCAGCATTTTAGAGGCTTTTTTGAAGCAGAAAACTTGTCTGATTTTTTTTTTTTTTTTGTCAAGTGATTCTTGTGAGGATTTTACAATTTGGAGGAAAAAGTTATTCTTTTACACACGAGTATTGATTTTACGTCTGTTGAACGGGAGCCCGGGCCTGACGGACACACAGAGCTGCTTTTGCCTCTCCTTTTTCACAGGCTGGCCCCTCTACCTGGTGTGCTCTCTCTCTCTCACTCCTGGAATGCCTAGTCAACTCTCCTAGACATCTATTGAAAACCTTGTTCCAACAATACCTGCTTGGGAAACCTTATTTGACCCTATTCCGTCCGGACGGACTTCCGCTAGTGTCTTTGTTCACAGTTTAATTAACCACACTTTTTGACTCTAATGTAATTATTGACTTACATGTCTGTCTCCCTTTTCTAGACACTGAGTTTTCTGGAGACAGGGCCTGGGTCGTCTTCATGTCTGGAACCTAGTAGGTCTTCAATAATTATTTCTGGAACTGAACTTCACGTAATAAAATTGTGTTTTAGAATTTCTTTTCATTATATCAAAGTGATTTTATCTTTTTGAATTAGGATGAACTCACTATCCAAATTGAAAAAATTCATGATAGTATTCTACTGAATTACTTTTATGAGTCCAGTGGACTCTTTGGTCATCACAAAACCACTGATATTTTATCTTAATATTAGATAAATATCTCTAGATTGTGTGTTGCTAATTCTGTGATAAACCCGAGACTCTGAAGTTTATTTATCTGTTGCAAGGAGATTTAAGAAGAAACTAAGAGAAGACCCTTCTGTGCTTTGTAAATATGTCTCTTCAGGTCCTCGTGGTATGAGGTATTTTCTTAGATTGAGTTCCCCTGAGAGAGACATGGATGCCTGTGCCTGTAGTTTATTTGCAAGGTGAGGAAAATACCAGAAGCACCAATAGTGTGTTACTAAGCCAGTTCCCACAGTGGGCAGCTGGAGCCCAGCTTTGCTGGGCCTCTGGGAGGCAGACTGAGGACCCTGCCTCACTGGATCCCACCTGAGGGTGAGGTCACCTGAGGGTGTAGAAGCTGGATCATTCACACATCTGCTCTGGTCAGCCCCTGTTTGAGGGCAGGAGGAGGGTGTTGCCATTCATTCCCAGTACTCTCCCTGCCCTGCGGGCCCCCTGTGCACGCATGTGGCACAGCCCTCGGGCGGAGAGGTGCAGTGATGGGCCAGCAGTGGCAGGTGTAGCAGGGAGCCCAGCGGAGAAGCCCCTCTGGGCAGTGTGGATGGGGGCAAGTGGTGCCTGGTGCAGACAGAGCCGTGTGGCTGCTTATTTGACAGTTCAGTCCCTTGCATCATGACATATCCAGATGGAGAGAGAAAAATAATTAAGCACAGTATTTTCTCCTGTTTGAACTAGGATAGTTCTATGGAAGGGAGATTTATGAAAAATCCTTTAGATTGAGTAGGCCTTACAACCCCCTGCTTGAACTTTGGTACCTAACTGCTTCTTCTGTCTTTGGATTGCTCTAATTATTATATATAAAGTTCTTCTTTATAGTCAGTAGGCGTCTGTCTGATGGTGACTTTGGCCCGTGTTCCCGGTTTTGGAGCAAGGCGCAAAGCCCCACTACATCTGCTTGTTCCGTACATTCTCATTGAATCTTCAGAAAAAGCCTGGCAGGTGGGTATCATTTACCTCCCTTTTACAGATAAGGCGACCGAGATTTAGCAACTGGAGATCCTCAGTGTTTTTAGAAACGAAATGATTTACCAGGGTCATGTTGTAACAAGTAATGCTGACTGTCTACAGTGGCCCTTCGGCAGGGGGAAGGGGAGCAGGATGACACTTGACAGAACAAGTTCCAGAATCCTCAGCGCTGCACAGAAAACCTACTCTTCATCTCCCTTAATCCAACATATACCTTGAAATAGGGCGGGAGGTAGGGACAGGAAGGTTGCCTGCTTATCATACGCATACCTGCTCCCTTCCTCCTCTTCTCCGAAAATGTCACCGACTTCAGACTGGAGTTTCTTACGGCTGGTTAATTGTAATCTGTTCATTGAGGCCTCTTGGTATAGAGCACTCATTGAGTCTATGTAGGGAAAGCAAATGATACTCAGACTCTGCACATACACATGTATGTTGGGTCTCTGTGCATTGCACAGAGTAAAGACTTAATAAATGTTTGCTGACTTCTGAAGTAGCAGGCAGTGGTCTTTGAAACTGGGAAATAGGGGGTAACTGTAGGAGTGCCTTTCACACACCATGCACTGGCTGTGTGGCGAAAGGGTCCTGAGGCTGGATTGGATGGAGACAGCATAGCTGGAGTAGTACCTAGTGATTGATGATCAAAAAGGGGAGGTAAAGTCATACAGTAAAAGCCAGGCCGAGTGTTAAGTACGAAGGACAAAACTATAAATGGGATGGGGGAGGTAAAGTCAGAGACCAACAGGGATTGGAATTAAGAGTAGATTCCAATGCAAGAAGCCATTCTGGACCAGAGACATAGACCAAGGCGTGACAGTAAGGTTAAATCTGGGCAAACCCCATATCTAGCCTTTCCACTTACAGGAATATACCCTAGAGAAACTTTGGAACATGTGTATAAAGAGACAAGTGCAGGAAGACACCACTATTTAACTTTTGTGGATGCAGAAATAAGTGGTAAAAATATGAAGACATCCATGGATCGATACACACTAAATTTAGAATAGTAGTTTGAGCTGAGCCCATTTTTTCTTGCTAATATATGATTTGATGGTCCTCAATCATCTTTAGAGGTGACACTGTCTAGGATCCTATTCTCAGTAATAGATATGGGTTTTGGGTTTTGAGTGTGTGCTTGTTTTATTGGCTAATAGGGCTGATAGAAACTGGCAGGTGGGGCTGGAAGGACTAATCTCCCTTTGTCACCCGAGGTGACTGAGAGGCAGGGGTGGAAATCCAGGTGGCTGGTGATGGGACTGAGAATAAGAATCAGGATTTTCTGACTGCTTGCTCAGTACTCCCTGCACCACACCGTGTATCCTCCCCTAATGAAGGATCTTTTCTGTAGATTTATGTCACTGCTACCATGTCCTTAACCCTTTTTGGTGTCCTCCATTAGAGCACTTCAGAGGACTCTGGTGCTTTAAGGTATCATTATTAAACCATGGCGATTGCATAGATCATCAAACCTTAGTGCATTTTTCTTTTGTTAAAATATATTAGGGTCAACCCACATTTACGTTTTTTCCCTCCGAGGTGTTTTATAAGTCGGCCTCAACATTATGTGGGTCATTTGTTCTGAAAAATCGTCGTAGGATAAATTCTTAAAAGTTGTCCAGGGCTTCCCTGGTGGTGCAGTGGTTGAGAGTCCGCCTGCCGATGCAGGGGACGTGGGTTCGTGCCCCGGTCCAGGAGGATCCCACGTGCCGCGGAGCGGCTAGGCCTGTGAACCGTGGCTGCTGGGTCTACGCGTCCGGAGCCTGTGCTCCGCAACGGGAGAGGCCACAGCAGTGAGAGGCCCGCGTACCGCAAAAAAAAAAAAAAAAAAGTTGTTCGGTGGTTAAGACTCACCTTCCAGTGCAGGGGGTACGGGTTCAGTCCCTGGTTGGGGAGCTAAGATCCCACATGCCTCGAGGCCAAAAAACCAAAACATAAAACAGAAACAATATTGTAACAAATTCAATAAAGACTTTAAAATATGGTCCCCATCAAAAAAATCTCTAAAAAAAAATTGTCAATAATTAAATAATTTCAATAGGAAAAGTGTTAGTGATCCTAAGCCCTCAAGCTGACATCCATTTATACTAACACAGCACTACATTCAGTTAGAAACTGACATAACTGCGTCAAGGAGTAGCATAGTTACCATAACATGAGGTAAAAAGACATTATGTTCCCTGTAATATGACTCTTTGTCCACTGTTTTTGAGCTTTTGTAGCCTCTGTACACAGAGTTTAAGACCACAATCAAAAACAAAAAATACCATGATCCGGTAACAAAATATCTTTTTTAAAAATAACTTTATTTATTTATATTTGGCTGCATTGGGTCTTCATTGCTGTGCACTAGCTGAGGCGAGCGGGGGCTACTATTCAGTGTGTCGCGAGGGCTTCTCTTGTTGCGGAGCACGGACTCTAGGCGCGCCGGCTTCAGTAGTTGTGGCACGCGGGCTCAGTAGTTGTGGCTCACGGCTCTAGAGCGTAGACTCAGTAGTTGTGGCGCACGGGCTTAGTTGCTCCGCGGCATGTGGCATCTTCCCGGACCAGGGCTCAAACCCGTGTCCCCTGCATTGGCAGGCAGTCTCCTAAGCACTGCGCCACCAGGGAAGTCCCCAAAATATCTCTTAAATTCTGTTTAATGCAAAACAATCAAATAGTATATAGACAAATCAATGGAAACCATGTATTTTTGAAGGTTAAATGCCTAAAGTTATCAGTGTAGTGAACTAACAAACCCCAAGTATTGTGAAATGAGAACTTACGGACAGCATGCTCCAGCTCTAAAACCACAGTGATGTCCACTGGGTACTTTCGTCCTTTGGTGTGTAGCTGGCCTTCAGATGCTCCATATACAAATACATAGTAGTACTTCTTAAATGCTGAGAAATGCCGCATACCAACAATTGGGGTATTGAAAGAAACTGCCTGTCAAGCTGAGATGTCTTATTTCAGCTGGGAGTATGGGTGTATTTGAAATGGAAACAGAGGGGTGTGTGTGTGTGTGTGTGTGTGTGTGTGTGTGTGTGTGTGTGTGTGTGTGTGTGTGTGTGTGTGTGTGTGTGTGTGTGTGTGTGTGTGTATTTGAAATGGAAACAGGTAGAGGGTGTGTGTGTGTATTTGAAATGGAAACAGGTAGAGGGTGTGTGTGTGTGTGTGTGTGTGTGTGTGTGTGTGTGTGTGTATGTGTATGTGTGGTGGCCAGGTTAATTGACAAAAGAAAAGAAAACCAGTTTGTTACAATTCCTTAAAGGTGTACATGCGGGTAAACCCCTCTTTCCCTTTCTCCTTTCTCCTCAGCTCTGAGACTTATCGTTTAGTTTTAATTTTATTCACAGCCACTGAGCTTTTACTTCTTATAATTTGTTATACCTTTTTGTAGCATAGAATGAGTAATTGATATATTGCTTAGCTAGCTTGTAATCAGTGGTGAATAATGTTCAACATCCTATTTGTAGAGAATGATCATCCTTTAGTAATCTGTAGTCTTCTGCTGTTACAGGTGTGCTTAAAATTTAGATGACTGCTTCTAACCAAAGAAATCATCCCTTAGCTGACTCTGCCTGGAAAAGCTGAAATATATCATTGGGGTATTTCTAGTTCATTCAGTGTTAATACTCCTCTGATGCCTAAAATAGTTTCGGGTGTAGTTCTGTCTGCACTCGAGGAATGGTGGTCTTTATAATTTGTTTTAGTAGTAACAGTGAATTTTTAGGACATGAACTTTACAACAGTAAAAAAAATATTCCACATATTTTCATAGTAACATTTTCTGTTTCATTGTTTCATGAGGATGACTGGAAAACTCATTTGACATTTTTTCAAACACACTAATCAGTGGTGCTCTCAAATTTCTCTCCCTTTTTTTCTCCCTTTTGCCAGCAGATGGCGTCTTACTGTTTCCTATCTCTTTTCCACTTTCTTTTCCTTCTTATTCCTTTCCTTCCTCCCTGCCCCCCTTGGCAAACATTTGTCACAAGAATGGATGCTGTTATTTTAAAAAGTCTGACTGTGACATGTTGTCTTTTCAAAAAGACAAGAAGGAAATGAAACAGGTTTTCATTGCTTAAGGCAATAATACAACTGGTTAATTTTCTCTGCCAACATATCCTTTAGAAGCAGATGCTACCTTTAAGTTTGGCTTTGTAATTCTATTATGTTGCTTTGCATGTAGATGGCTCCTCTTTTCTCTTTTAGGTAGATGGGCACCTTTTGTTAATTTTTACCTTTTTTTAAATACTAGGCTATTTTCCAAAGAAAAATTCTTTGATGTACAGATAAATAGATTAAAATACATTTGTGCTTAGTTTTGGGAGTAAAACTGATAACAGTGATTTGGGCTAGTCATTGTGAATATGAAGTACCCATAAAGACCTATGATCGGGTAGAAAACATATACAACTTAGTGAAAGATTGTTAATGACTGGAATAGGATTTAATTAATATGTATTATAAAACCAGACTGCATGTGGGACAGTGTGTCTGAGTTAATTAAATATTCTAAGGAATAGTACAAACCCCACACCCCTTATCCCTTTTCCTGTCCTTTCTCCATCACTAAATAGTTATTAAATGTTTCCAGAATGAATATTACAGAAAAAACAAGTATATGACATTGTCTTTGCCGTCAAGGATGCAATCTTATTGAATGTAATTTGTTAGTCCACTTTCCTGCTATAGGAAGAATATTAGGGTGAGCTCATTTACTCTTTGACATACTATTACCTCTCATCTCTGCTTGTCTAAATCCAGGTTTCAGGTCTGCCATATTCTTCATGATTATCTTAATTCTCCCTCCAGCCCTCTCCACTTACCTGCTCCACCTCCAAAAACAGTGGTCTCACACTCCTCTGAACATCCTTAATGTTTATGTAAACCCTTTTCTTGGCCTTGTTACTTACTACTTTGTAGTATAGTTACTTACAGTTGCTGAACTTAAAGCATCTTGATTCTCAGTAGTTCTCAGCACAATACCCTGCATAGAAATGCTTTTCATTAAGTGATTTACTGAATGCTTGTTGGATATTAACTTTATAAGTGCATGGGCTTTTAGAATCAATCAGACCTGGGTTTGAAACTCAGCTCTGTGATTCTGGCCAAGCCTTAACCTCTCTGAATTTCAGTTTTTTCATCCGCAAGCTGGGGCTGATAAGGACTACTTGATAGAGATGTTGTTCAGATAAAAACCAATGGTGTAGGTAAAACACAGTGCCTGGGACATAGTAGCTGCTCAGTAAATCTTGGTGTGTGTTCACGTGTCCTCCCAAGACATACACACATATATACATACACGCATGGCGTATGTGCAAGATGCTGGGCACTAGAAGAAAGTCAGAACCATACAGGTCCTATGCCCATCGTGCTTAAAGAGGAAATAAAGCCATGCAGGTAGAAAACGATGGTGCTATTGGGACATTAGAGACAGAGCACCGTGGGAGTTCACTCCTTTCTCCCCGAGAAGAATGGATATGGTTTATGGAAAGTTTCGATACAAAAGGTGGCAATTGTGCAGAAAGTAAAAGAATGGGTAGGGCTTGAATGGGTGGAGCTGGAGTCTAGAGCGGTAGATAAATATTTTAAAAGGTGTGTCTTTCAAAAACTATTGTTGTGCAGTAGAACTTTCTGGTCGAAGACTGAGATTGGAGATGGATATCCCTACTGATCTGCAAATAGTTTTCTTAGAAACTTGCCAAGTGCCTATGTGTGTTCTCAGATGGCCTATTCTTTTTGGTTCAGGTGTGGTAGTTACTACCAGGAATGTTGGAAATGATAAAATAGCTTGGCAGCACCTTCGCTAGTGCTGTAGCTTTGGTATTTTATGGTGCTACCTTGGGCATATTACCCATGGATGTGGAGAAGAGGAAATTAACTTGGTGACTGTCCCTAAAGAGCTGCGTGGTTCACCCCTCGCCTTTTCCTCAACCCCTGCTTAGCTCTGCTGCTCCAAGGAGAACCTGCAGGAGCTGGAGGGGGTGCTGCACTGCCACTGGGGGTGCAAGAGAGGATGTTAAACCCATCTGCTCTAGAGCTATACAATAGATCAGAAATTTCTGTATAGAAATGTGTTTAGCAGAAACTGCATTTGAGGACAGGCACTTCTTTGGAATTGGCAGGTGGCTGATGTATCTTATATAAAGTAATGAGGTTCCACTGACCTGTGGCCAGGAAGGGGCTGGTCTCTCCTGGCCAGTCACCTTTCTTTCCCCCACCTTCAAATGCTCTCCATTTCTTCTACTGTTTAAATAGGAAATCAAGGTGCTAGACTCCCCCAGGATTATGGGTATGAAGGTTGTGGGCGTGTGAATGGGTCAGGGCTCTGCCCTTCATGGGACCCTAACCCTTTCCTCTCCCAGTTTTGGAGAAATCATTCCCAACGGTTAACTCCCTTTTTCAAGACCCCAAGCCCACAACCTTCATACCCATAGCACTGGGGAATATTCTAGCACTTAATTCCTTTTGTCCCCACTTCAAGAATGCAAAGGTTTTCCAGAGTAGTCTACCCCATACCTGGAGAATTCTCTTTTGTTCTAAAACTCTAGCCCAAAAAAATGTGTTTACAACTGCTAACATTTATTGTGTACTTACTTGGAGTCAGATGCTTTTCCAGAAGACCATTAAGTATCTTCATTTTAATATACCTAACAACCCTGGAAGATATAATTCCCATTTTAATATCTAAGTAAATTGTGGCTTATGGGGTTTGACCAAGACGCCTGCAGCTAGTGAGTAGAAGAATCTGAATGTGAACTTAGATCTTTGATTACTAAACTGTGGAAGGTGGGTGCTGAGTTCTCACTTTGCCAATGACTGTTTCATCTTGGGTATGTTTCTTAACTGTATTTCCTTATCTTAAGAAAAATCAGTGTAGTAGAGTAGTTACATTCCAAAGTATCCTTCTGTGTAAAAAAAAAGTCTGTGATCTTACTGACTGCTGCTTTACTTCCAATCTTTTCCAGCAAGAAAAGTGATTTTGAAATTGTAAAGTGTACAGAACTGCAGCAGTGTCTTGGGAAGTGTAGCTCAGTGTGGAGGAGATAGCCAGTGATGACTGTTATAAATTAGTGGTTCTCAAACTCTCTAGTTTGCTGAAGGAGCTTGCAAATATCTCAAAAGACCTCAGTGTTTACTAACTGTTGACAAATCATACAGAATTTAAAAGGGATTGAAGACAGGAGAAGAACAACCTTTTTCCAAATTTTAGATAAAGCAAGAGGTTCTGGAGGCCAAATGCATGCTCTGGCTATTGATCACCAACGAAACATAGAGTTAAATAGATGATGTGTGAACGTTTTGAAAAGTATATGGTATTAGTAGGTCCAGTATGAGTTCACTAAAGGACAAATAATATAAAACTAACTTTGTTTCCTTTTGTGAAAAAGTTCACGTATTAAGGGTATGTTGTTGACTTGTTTTGTCTTGATTTTACTGAAGCATTTGACCAAAAATTCTATGAAGACAGTTATGTGTTGATTAGATCAGTGGTTTCCTTTTTATCCCCCCTCCCTGCTCCCGCCCTGCTTCCCCACCCCTTGCCATATTCTCAGCTCACTTCATGCCTATCCGAAGGGAACTACTGAGAAAAGAGCCCAGGAAAAACCATATGGTAAAAAAGCTCATCCAGGTCTACTGCAGCCGCTCCCTAGACTGGGATTTGAGAAAAACTAACAGACGTTTTCAAACTTTTGCGGGGGCAGGGAATCCTTTCATCAAATGAAATGAAACTCTACCATATAAAACAGATAAAGTGGGCTTCCCTGGTGGCGCAGTGGTTGAGAGTCCGCCTGCCAATGCAGGGGACACGGGTTCGTGCCCCGGTCCGGGAAGATCCCACATGCCGCGGAGCGGCTGGGCCCGTGAGCCATGGCCGCTGAGCCTGCGCATCCGGAGCCTGTGCTCTGCAACGGGGAGAAGCCACAACAGTGAGAGGCCCGCGCACCGCAAAAAAAAAAAAAATTAAAAAAAAGAAAACAGATAAAAGTGACATTTCCTAGTACTATAAATTTTTTTGGAGTTTACATTTATAATGTTTACTGAAGAGTCAGCAAGAGCAATGAAGCTCTTAAGATATAATGAAAGACTTAAAGAAATCTGGTGTTGATAATAACTGTATAATATAATAATAGCTGTATTCACATGATCAGCTGTGTTTAATAAACTTATATACTTTGCTTTAAATGCATCATATTTAAAAAAAAAATCTGTTCTCACAGATAATTACTTGCAAATTATAACAAGAGTTTTTTGTTTTTGTTTTGTTTTTAAATAACTTGCCTTGGGATCCCAGGATGTTTTTCAATTCAACCAATCTCAGGTAGGGAATATTTGTTTCAAAATCGTAACCCTGTAACTAAACGTATGGAAACAACAGGTCACATTCCTTATCATAAATCTAAAGTCATACAGGAAACATCTAATTCTTAGAATAAATATTTACCCTCTCTCAGGTAGGGTATTATCACAAAGGACTTTCTACTGCGATGAAAGCAAGGCCGACCAGATGCCCCCTGTGCCTCGCCCGCATTTAATGGCAGCCGACACTGGGGTGCGGTTTGTGTTCATGTGCTTACTTGAACAACCTCTTGAGAGCAGACTGTGCACACAGTATTTTTCACACGACCGGGTGGAGCTACAGCTTCCCTTCCCAGTGTCACACTTACAAGAAGTCCACATGTGCACGTGGAGGTGGCAGGGGAGCCTACCACAGGGATCGCCTGCATCTCCCAGACAGGATCTTTGACACATGATGCTGTGTGTCCGCAGTCGGTGAGAAGCTTGCGTATAAACCATTTCAGTGTCATTAAAAAAAAAATTACAGTTTTTAAAATATCTAAAATGTATTTGAACACTAGAAACAGATGGTGGTGTATCCTTGGAGGGTTTCCATAGTAGAGTCTTTTTAAAAACATTAGTCTGGTATCGACTGGATGCTGATTATGTTAGGAAAAATGTTTGGTTCCCTGTGGAATAATATGGAGATAGAGTTGGGGACAGCCAGGTAGTGCAGGTGAGAAAAATACAACAATTCAGGAAGTGCATTTATGTACACAAAAGAAAGAACAAAGTAACTTTGAGTATAAAGCGGGGGATGACCTCTTCTGGCCGGGAGCACAGGGAAGGGTTCCTGGAATAAAAGACATTTGTGGAGGCCCTTGAGAACACATACAGGACTTGGGTATGAGAATATTAAGGAGAAGAGATGTTGTTCTAGGGCACCACATCTTTTGGGAAAGTGTAATTGTAGAGAAAGATGATGTAGATATCACTACCCTCTTAGATTACCTTCTTCATTAATAAATTAGCTCTATATACATTTAAAAATATAATCCATTCTCAATAAATTCAAAGAGAGATCCTTTTCATATATTTAAATATGCCTGGGGTTTCTTTCAAAGTCATTACTGTGAGACAGTGATTTACTTGTTCTTTAGACCTTTCCAGTG
Source organism: Tursiops truncatus (assembly GCF_011762595.2). NCBI lineage: Eukaryota > Metazoa > Chordata > Mammalia > Artiodactyla > Delphinidae > Tursiops > Tursiops truncatus. The sequence goes on along the minus strand of NC_047042.1, from coordinate 83,925,425 downwards.
ATACTTTGCCCAACCTGGCTTCCACTTTAAGACCTACCTGCATCATAAATGTGCCCTAAAACTGACTTCTGCAAGAATTATAGCCATTCATTTGTTCAGTTGTTCACCCACGCTGGTATATTGAACAACTGTTAACGTGCCAGGTCCTGGAGAGTTCTAGGCACCCAGCAGTGAACAGGTCCAAACTGGACAGGTGGATTGGATGCCTGGAAACCACCTGAAGTTCTTATCATTAAACTTACCATTAAAAAGATAACAGTGCAACTTTCACTACAAACTGATAACAGCATAAAGAGCACACCTCCCAGAGCTTTTACATTTTAACAGGGATCAAAGCTTTGCTTCGAACTGCTTCTAATCAGGCAGCGTGTAAGGGGAATTGTGGTTTGAGCTCTGGGACTTTTCCAGCTTATATGGCTTTTTTGAGCAGCAGGGTTAAAGGTGGGGACTGGCTCTGATAATATTCCTCCCAGAAAAGTAGCTTAAAGAAAGCCCTACTGCGCAGGGAAAATCAGTTAGATATCCCATAATGGAACAGAGCTCTTGTTATAATTTTGCCTTTTGGGGGTGCCAGAGAGCCGAACACAGAGAAGGGAGGAGTATGGCATAGGGCAGGTGCACAGGGTGCCCTGCTGTCGGTAGCCGGTAGCCGGGCAAGTCACTTACCCTCTGGATGCAGCTATAAATAGGGCTAATAACGACAATAGTACCCACCTCAAAGAATTTTGAGGGTCAAATAAGTTAATATATACAGAGCATTTAGAATTGTGCTTGCCATAGAGTGTAAGCATTATATTAAAGTTAGCTATTATTTCTTTTAGCTATGTGTTTTGGCAGTTTGTTGATTTTCTGAGAACATATAAGAGATACACAGTAAGAGTGGATAAGAAGATAATTCAAGTGAGGATGGTTAATTCCTTCTTTCCCCACCTCCTACTCCACAGACCCTAGAGTTACTTGTTTTGTGAGGTAGTAACATCATATTTGAATGTATGACCTTGAAAAATTATGGTTAAGTCGTTCTGGGCAAAGCTCTAGTGGTTGGAAAATAAATCAGGCCTCCCACACATACCTGCACAGCCAAGAATTCGTTTGCCCCGGGAGCCGTGGGCGGGCGGGAATGGAGGCAAGCGCACACCCGGGCTTACGTGAACTCTCTGTTCTGGCTTGAGACCGTGGTGTCGCCCTTCTTCCTCCGCTCACCAGTGCTTTCTGGTCATTTCTCTTCATTCTCAATTCTAGAGAAACAAATATTTTAATTTTCTTAAAAATGCTTTTCTCTCTCTCCTTTCCCCGACTCCAGGGAACTTCCACCCCGCCCCCGCCCCCTTCCTGCTTGTTTGTTCGCTAAAGTTTGGGTCTTTATTTGTCCCTTGTTACTGCACTTGTGCAACTTTCTCCCAAGCCCAGGAAGGCAACATGCAGCGTAAGATGATGAACTGTAGGGCTCTCTGCATGGATCCCGAGTTTCAGGGTCTGGGGCAAGGCCCTCTAGAAATGTCCTGGAATTTTCTGTTAGTTCTTGTAACCAGGGATAGAGGCCCCCTGCCTTTGCACTGGGGCATATCCCAGGTACTCCTGCAGGCTGTCTCCTGTCTGTATCCTGGGGAGACTGGTGAGGGGTTTTTCCGCACAGCACTGCAGAGAGGGGCTTGTTTTCCCGTTCCTGTGAAGTGCGCCACATCGGGACACGTGGTCTGCGAGACCTTCAGTTATTCCTGGCTTGGTTCGTGTTTTTATTGTTAGCCTGTTTAGCCTTCAGTCCTATTGTCCTAGTTAAGTCCTGTCATTAGAGCAGGTGTGTTCTTTTTCTGAGTGTGAGAGGGGGCCTGTTTCGGGGCCTACCCTGGAGGAGGCATCCTGGGAGAGGGTGGCAAGAGGCCTCTCAGGCCTTGGGAAATCTCCTTGGTGGGAGCTAAGCTTAGAAAGTTACTTAACCTTTCTGAGCCTACATACTCACACCTCCCGTCCATTTAAATCTACCCATGGGTTGTTCTAAAGGTGGACATGGGGACTTCTCTGGTGGTCCAGTGGAAAAGAATCTGCCTTCCAATGCAGGGGACTCGGGTTCGATCCCTGGTCAGAGAACTAAGATCCCACATGCTGCAGGGCAACTAAGCCTGCGTGCCACAACTACTGAGCCTGCACGCCTCAACTAGAGAGCCCACGTGCCACAAACTACAGAGCCCACACACCCTCAAGCCTGCACGCCACAACTAGAGAGAAGCCTGGGCGCCGTAACCAAAGATCCCTCATACTGCAGCTAAGACCTGACACAGCCATACATACGTACACACATACATACATACATAAACAAACAAACAAACAGACTTTTAATAAATAAATAAAAGGTGAATGTGAAACTGTGTGGGATGTAGCCAGCTCTCAGTAACGGCTCCTTTCCCTCCATTTCCTTGTTGGACTATGGAACCCAGGTTTATTGTGGGGATAGTAGGTATTGGGCAGATTCTTCCTAATGACCTGACCAGGTGTCAGGATGGGAGACTGATATTTGGGGGGCCTTTGCCCTTCAGTCAGGGTCCAGGTGGGTCTTCCTGAAAGAAGCATCCTTCTCCCTCGTGGCCGGCTGAGGAATTGGAGCAGGGGGCGGGCCGCAAAAATCCACTTTGAATTTTGCCACCTTATTTCCCCACTAGTTTGCTCAGATATAAGGAGGAACTCGCAAAATTAAAAATAAAAAAGGTTTTGTTTTGAAAATTCTACTCTATTGACAAACAGCCTCAGATCAAGAGTAACCACCAGACATCCTGTTCCTCAGCATGTTTGCTGGTCGCTCCTGGGGCAGCCGCCCTGCTCGGGTGTTGCTGTGCTCAGGGCTCTGCACGGGCATTTTTCACCTTGAAGCATATCCGTGTCCTCTGTCACTCAGCCCAGGCCACCTCTCACTGCCACTGTAAAACCTGTAGGCTGAAAAGAAATCAATATGATCAAAGCTGCATCTGGCCAGTCTGTTGCACCATCCTGCCCTTTTCCATTTTACAAATCTAGCTTTTTTTTTTGGTACAAAGATATGCTAATATAAGTTTATCGATAGTATGACTTGATGTTAGGCCAGAAGACTTCTGCTGTCCTCTGAAATACATATATATCTCAAAGCTATTTTTTTAAGTCTCATGAAGTGCAATAAGGACTTCATTCACTCCTAGAGACTTCCCTGGTGGTGCAGTGGTTGAGAATCCACCTGCCAATGCAGGGGACACGGATTCGATCCCTGGTCCGGGAAGATCCCACATGCCGCAGAAGAGCTAAGCCCATGCACCACAACTACTGAGCCTGTGCTCTAGAGCCCGTGAGCCACAACTACTGAGCCCATGGCGCCGCAGCTACTGAAGCCCGTGTGCCTAGAGCCTGTGCTCCGCAACAAAAGCCACCGCGATGAGATGCCCACGCACCGCAACGAAAAGTAGCCCACGTTCGCCGCAACTAGAGAAAGCCTGCGCACTGCAATGAAGACCTGACGCAGCCATAAATAAATAAATAAATAAAAAGACTTCATTCACTCCTAGACTAACGTTCTCATGGAGACAGTTTACCGTGCCTCCCTCTGTAAAAAGGAAACAGGGCAGCAGTTCATATGCAGATACCCCGCCACCCACTGCGAGGAGGTCAGCATCCTCCTCAGCCTTGCCCCATAGCCGCGGGAATTGGCCAGGTGGGTGCCCACAGAGCCCAGACCCGTTCTGTTGCAACCCAGGGCAGCAGCACGGGAAAGAAGGTGGGACTTAAGGAAGCGGGCTGTGCGGAAGGCAAGGGTGGCAACGTGTTCATAGTCATCTGTCGGGGGAAGACGTTGGGGCTGATGCAGAGCCAGGCTCTGGCAGACAGTTTTCTGGTCTCAGGTGTGGGTTCACCTGTCGTCATCTGTTCTTTGGGAAGGGTGCTGGTGCGGTTTATAGAAATCCTCCCAAAGAGTACTTATGGTCCTTAGCAATGGTTCTGTAGTTCCCAGATGTATTCACCTGCCTGTCACTGCCCTGTCACTCCCCCGAGGCCATCAGAATGGCCCTTCACATGCTCGTCATGTTTTGAGAATTGCCACTGGTGGGTACAGAGCAGATTAATTGGGTGTAGATGCTTAGGAAAGCAAGAACTGCTGGTAAAGCCTTGCATGAATCAGGAAAAGTTTGAAGACAGAGTTCTGTTTCTGGTATGCAGAGTTTCAGCATAAAGGCTTACAAAGTACTGCTGGGGTCTTTTGGCAGTAGTGGCCCTGTACTTGCTTTAGTGATATACTTATTCCAAACTTGAGGAAAATGCCATGGGCGCATTTTCTGCAGGCTTCCCGGTAACTATGGAAGATTTTTTAAAAATATTTTTTAAACTTTTGGGAAAATTATTTGTATTATTAAATAGCATAGTAAATATGTGTATTTAGATACATAAATAAAAGCAAAATATTGGGACTGTTTCTAAACAGCTATTAACAATAATTAGATCAAAACATACCTAAAATGATAAACCTCAAAGCCACAGTAATTCATGTCTTTCTGTGTAGAAAATGTTCATTCAAATTAACTTCTCTCCCAATGTCAGAATTCCTTCTGCAATGTGCATAAGATGTGATATTTTTTTTTTTTTTTTTTTTTTTTTTTGCGGTACGCCGGCCTCTTACTGTTGTGGCCTCTCCTGTTGCGGAGCACAGGCTCTGGACGCGCAGGCTCAGTGGCCATGGCTCACGGGCCCAGCCGCTCTGCGGCACGTGGGATCTTCCCTGACCGGGGCACGAACCCGTGTCCCCTGCATCGGCAGGCGGACTCTCAACCACTGCGCCACCAGGGAAGCCCAAAGATGTGAAAATTTAGGCATCATCTTCTTTCTCTTCACTTCCCTCCTCTCCTCTTCCTTCCTTCACCTTCCAGCTGATGCATGCTGTGTCCAGGTCACTATGGCAGGCACTGCAGATACACAGGTAAGTACTCATGACCCCTCCCTCAGAGGCCTCCCAGTCTAAAAGTATGTACAGCTGGATGAGGATGTGCAGGGAGGAGGCGTGTGAGGTTACCTGGGTGAGGGGCCCGCTCTCAGCCTGTTTGGAGGAAGAGAGACAGCATACGATTCACAGAGGTTATGTGGAAGCTGAGATCTCAAGCCTGGAGGGGTGGCCTAGAAATGAAAAGGCATCCCAGGCATGGTACTTGTGTGAGAGTCATGAAACCACGTTTGGGGAATGGCACGCAGCCTGGCATAGCTGTGGTGCTTGATGCTGGGGAGGAGCAGGGTAGCAGGATGAGGCTGTCTCAGCAGTGATGGCAGCTCACCGCTTTGCAAAAAAAAAAAAAAAAAAAAAAAAAAGAAAGAAAAATTGTTCTCTGGCTGAGAACTGTATTTTGTTAGAAAGTGTTTCCTTGTATTGTGCCAAGTCTGTCTCCTTTTCTGTTTTACCTTTGAGTTCAAGCCGCAGGAGCAGCCCAGAATGAGCCTGCCTCCTCTTTGCCACCTGCCTTTATGTGTAAGTGGTGTTTTGCTTCTTTAAGTCTTGCCCCAGGCCGTGTATACCTTTGTCCTTCTTAATAGGTTTTGGTTAGTAGTTTGTTTCCTTAATATAACCCAATGATAATTCCAGTTGGTCCTTTTGGAATCTACAGACAATTGATTGTGATTGCCTAGATTGATCTCACAGATCTCCAAAGCAGCTGTTGCTTCTGTACTCTCTTGTCTGTCGGCCTGTTTCTGCCAGGTTCCTCCCTCTGTGGTTTCACAGGATCCCAGAGGGCAGGAAGCAATCAGAGGTGTTAGTCCAGCGTCTCCTCCGCTTCTTCCCCACCACAGCATTTCCTTTTGGTCATCTTATGGCTTTAGAGAAACAAAAAGTAGGCCTTTCTCATACATATGCCGGGGATCCTTGTCCTGGAGGAACAGTATTTTTCTTTACAATCTTATAACTATTATCTTTTACTTTAGAAGCAAACTAAGAAAGAAATACGTACCTGTGAAATGTTAATACAAATTAATTAGGATTGAACTAAAATAGCTTAGAAGTTAAGGGTTGAGAGAGGCATGTTAAAGCTCAGGTTACATTTTCATATGAATTAACTGTAATTTGAAAATATCAGTTATGTTCTGAATGAGAGATTTGGCCATGTGTGTAATGTGAGACCCCTGTGTCTGAAAGTGCAGGGTTTGGGTGGGTCCTAGAGAGAGATTCTCAAAGCCTATTTGTTGATGGCAGCCGGTAATGTCGGTACCTGTAAGCAATCATTCGTCGACCACTCTTAACCCCTTGATAAAAATTCTGTACTTTCCAAGCCAGTGCCATGGTTGTCTGTGGATTATCCTCTTTACAAAAAAAGGACGAGATGGAAAAGGTTCAGTCATTTTGGTTCTTTCACACCCTCACCTAGTGCTGAAGCCAGGAGCTTACCCTATAGCTGTGATCCTCTGTGCGAACCATTCTTCCGTGTGGGGAAAGGATGAGTGAAGAAAAGGGAGAATAAAAAGAAAACCATATGTGGTTGCTGAAGTAGAAGTTTCAGATCTAATCAGTTAGCTAAGGATGCCCCAGAAGAGACTGTTTGCTTATTGCTGGGATTTAAGTATCCTACGCCGTGGAGGGCAAATTCTTATTTTTAATGTAAGAGTAAGAAAACAGTCTTCAGTGCAGTAGTTTCAGTCTCCGTCAGTGGTACTTATCGAGGGAATAGTAGGGAGAGGGGAAGGAGGGAGGATAATAAATATTCTACCACTGTGTACTCAAATGGTGGTCCATAGACCGGTGGCAGCAGCATCACCAGAGAGCCTACTAGAAAAGCAGAGTCTCAAGCCCTAACCCAGTGCTTTTGAATCAGAATCTGCATTTTAACAGACCCCCTGGCAATTCCTGTGCACACTGAAGTTTGAGAAGGACTGCTCTAGTGGTGATGACAGTACCTGATTCACCATGAGCGATTCACCTGTCTTAGCACACTTTGAGAGAAGCTGAACAAATAAGGCATATCCGCCCAAAGTATTAAATGTTGAGAATCAGAGTTTAATTTTGTTTGTCACGGTTGACTAAACAGCAAATCCTGTTTAGGGGAGGACGGGGTTCTGTGTACTGCACGGATGACGTGCCCCATGGCTTGGATAGCAAGTGAAGAGCTGCTTCCCTGCCCTAGAGTGGAATTGTTTCCATGATGACAGTTATGAGCTGTGATCTCCCCCTACCTCCCCCCCACCCCATTAACCAACAGAGCAGAGAATAAGAAGAATACTTAAAAATTTTTTTTTAGAATTCGTCATGTCCATTTTTTACATCATGTTATCATCATGGGTTTCTCAGGGGAAGAGTCTGTGCAGAAAAGCGTGGCTTCCTCAGTGATGTGCAAATACTCCTTCTGGGCTAAGCTCAAACTGGCACAGCTGACAAATGTCAGCGTTGGACCATGTTGGCCTAAGCCTGATCTTAAGAAGAATACTTGTGCTTGGTGTTTATCCTGCTGTACATCAACAGATCTTCAAGTGGAAAATCTTCATGTTAAATAGTCATTAACTCCCATGGCCACATGTATTCAATGATCTTTCTCTTCACTTCGAGGAGCCTTTTATTTTCAGAGTAAACGAAAAATGCTAATACATAGTGGTGACCAGTGTCACAAGCACTTGAATACTCAATTCTTTTGTAATGTGATGTGACGATGTTTTTGCCTGTTCGGTCTTTTCCACTGTCTGTGATGATCATATATTACTTCTTCATAGCTAAAAATCCACTAAGTTTTCTTTTATAAAAGTAATAATTGAAACCAAAAAAAACCCTTTAGTGATAAAAAGATTGACTGCTAAAATCAGCCATTAAATGAGTTAGAGCTAATCCTAGGGTATTGTCTTAAAGTTTCATGAAGAATCTGTCAGCTTTTTAGCAGCACTGCTGTGAGTCACTGCTGCACTCCAGTCCAAGCCCCTGTAATTTCCTGCCTGGGCTGTTTCAGAAGCTTAATAACTGGTCTTGCTGCTCCCTCCCTTGCTCCCGCTTCAGTCTGTTCTCAACACAGTAGCCAGATCATGTTTGCCTCTGCCCCAAACACCTCTGTTGCATTGCAGGGCCCTCAAAATAAAAGCCAAAGGCCTTTGGGTACCCTGACAAGGTCACTGTTTACCTCTCTGACCCCACATCCTACTACTGTCTCCCATGCATGCCGCAGGTCAGACAGGCCACAGTTCTGTCTCAGGGCCTTTGCACTTGCTGATCCTCTGTCTGGAACTGTCTTTCCCAAGATGTCTACATGACTCTTTTCCAAAAGAGTCATGGTCTTTGTTCATATGTCAGTTTCTCAGTGAGGCGTTCCTTGACCATCCTATTTAAAATTTAACCCCCCCCCCAACGTATTTTACGTTTTACAAGCATACCTCATTTGATTGTACTTTGCTTTATTGCATTTTGCTTTATTGTGCTTTGCAAAGGTTGTCTTTTTACAAATTGAATGTTTCTGGCAACTCTGTGTGAGATGATGGTTAGCATTTTATTGCAATAAAGAATTTTTAAATTAAAGTATGTATGTTGTTTTTTTTTTTTAGACATAATGCTATTGCACACTTAATAGACTACAGTATAGTGTAAGCATAACTTCTGTATTCACTGGGAAACCAAAAAATGTGTGTGACTTGCTTTATTGAGGTCTGGAACCAGACCTGCAATGTCTCCAAGGTATACCTGTACTTAACATATGTTCACTGTTTGTCTCCTCCTAGAACGTTACCTCCTTGAGAAGCAGGGGTTTTGTCTTGTTCATTATGTGTCCACAGCACCTAGAACCGTGCCTGGCTTATTCAGGTGCATGCTGTTTGTTGAATGAGTGAGTGAAGTTGGCCCTTTCTAGCCGCCGATGACTAGCTGTCAATGTAGAGTCAAGGGCATTGTGGAACTTCTTCCTATCAGTTTTGTTCTCATTCTCATTACATAAGAGGACTGCAATGTTAGAACATCTTTAAAGTGTAAACCACAGCTGTGAGCCATTTAAAACATTCTGTGCAGCGAGTTAGGAAATGTCGATTAGTTGTTGATTTGTAAGGCAAATAGGAGAATGACACAGTCAGTACACACCAGGTCTCCAGTGTGCCAAGCGTGCAGAGTCAGGCCCCAGGGACAGGAGGAGGTGCCGTGTGTGGAGCCTCCTTCAGAGAGCTGCACACTCTGTTGCTGTCGGCCCCGTAGTCGTGGAGGCATCCCACAGCAAACTCAAAGCCTTTCACGCCCCCCTCCGAGGACCACTGCTTTGGGTGCTTGTGCACATGCGTGCATGTATATTTATTTGTTTTCCAGTGTTGTCTCAGCAAGGGTTTCCTTTGGCCGCAATTTATGTTTTCCTTTTTGTTTATAGTGTTTCTTAGTAGCCCACTGCTACAAGTCCTGTCTGCAGAAGTGCTACTCAAATGTATCTTGAACTTTGTGCCGTTTCTCTTTTCGTGTCTTAAGATTTATTTTGGCTATGGAAGCCTAGGAAACAGTAAAGTTACGGAAGTGAGTTAGACAGTGCCCATCTAATTACTGACCCCCCCAGGGGCAGGACACATCAGGGAGGATGGAGCCCATTCAGGAAAGCCATATGGTCTGCCTGGCAAAATGATCCCTGTTTTGGCGATGGATGCAGCAGGTTCTAACGGTCCAAAGCCGTCATTCATTCATGAAAATATCTCTTGAGTGTCCGCTGTTGTGGAACATGCTAATAAAATGAGCACAGTATTCACCTTTATGGAGCATCTTACAGTCTAGTGAGAGACATAAACGTAAATTAAATAATCACATAAATGTGTAATTATAAACGGTAGTAAGTGCTACAACGGAGAAGATCAAGATGCTATGGGAGCTCAAGATAAGGGAATGTCCTAGTCTGGGGTCCTGTGACATATGAGCTAGGAGCTGCAGATGACTAGGCACGTATGTGCTTTGTGGGGAAGGTGCAGAGTCTGTGCATTAGTTTCTAGCCAGAGGAAACAAGGTGTGCAAAATCTCTGAAGTGTTGAGGGATCTGTGCATTTAAGAGAGTAAAAGGAGACCTGTGTGGCTGAAATGTGAGGGAGATAGGAAGAGTGTGCACGGAGGAGGCTGGAGGGGTGAGCTGGGCCAGACCAAGGCTTGAGAGTCAACTCTCGGGTATTTATCATCAGACCCATGCAGAGCATTGAAGGAGTCGAAGTAGGGCTGAGCCATGACCTGTTTTCTATTTTTAAATGTTTACTCTGGACACTTTGTGGATAATAGATTGGAAGGGAGGAAGCGGAAGCTGGGAAAATAGCAAGAAGTGTTTCGTGTTTGTCCAGGAAAAGAATGATAGCAGCTTGGACTAAGATGGTGGTAGTGGAGGAGATAGGAGAACACTTGTCTGGAGAGAGAATATTGGAGGCCACTGGCATCTGGACTGTGATTGCTCTGACATGCTCACCCAACCATCTGCTGTTAATTTGGCTTGATCTGCCTGTATGGTACCCACACCTGGGATTTCAGGAAGTATTTATTGACCAAAGAAATGTGAGTATGTTGGTCAAGCTGGATGGAGCAAGTGTCCAGGCTGTCTGATGACATATTTTTCATGGGAAATGAATCCATAGGCTTTGTGGTTCATCCGTCAATCTTTTATGAGCTTTGTTAACGTGAATCAGTATTGATAAACGTGATCATTTTTGGCACCTTAGTGAGATAGACTTTTGGAGCCAGCAGAGGGAGGGACAGAACCTGGACAGTTGTGAGTTCCCCGAGGTAAATGTCACCTGGTGGAGACTCTCTGAACTGCTACCTTTCCTAAGCAACACCCTCTTTTTTGATGGATGCTCTTCCATTATCATTTTAAAGTAAATCTGTAATATCAATAGCTATATTCACCAGTTGTTTCTATCTTTAGAACAGGAATTATTTCACCCAGTGGGGAAGGGTGCTGCCACCTAAAAAAGAATTTCAGAGGGAACGTAGTTTGGAAAGGCATATTAAATGTAGAATGATTCAGAGTCAAGGAGAATCTTACCCCACATTGTTTCCCTATACATCTATCTTTTTATTATTATGCCATGTTGATTTCTTTTGAAATCATAAAATATTTGTTTTTCAAATCTCCTTTTATCGATACATGTAATGATACTGTCTTAATGGTTTTATTTAGGAACTCAGTAAAGTTAGGCAGTTGAAATAATTCACTAAAGTTTAACGAAGCCCTGTTGGTACTCTCAAGTCTGGAAGGTATCAAACAATGATATAAAACATTATGTGTGCATTTGTGACCACTCACTAACAATATTTTCCTCATCTTTTGCAGGAGAAAATGGAAAAAACGGAGGTACTTTTAATGGAACAGAATAAACCACTGAACAGGTAACTACATTATCAGGGGTTGTGTACACATTAATTAGAGTTAATATTTGTGAAGTCCTTAGAAGGTTACCTGGCACGCAGTAAATAACTACATAAGTGTTTGCTACTATTAAGTTCCTTTAGCTGTACCTGAGCCTAAACTAAACCAGTCATACATCCAAAAACTACCCAACAAAAACAAACCATTTGCCCCTAAAACAAGAACATCACATGGTCTCTGTGTGACCTGTTACAGTGGCCTGAGAAACTTAATTTCTTAATCTTTGAGCACTCTAAGTAGTTGAATACCCATTCACTTTTGGTTTTGAGCACTCAATTCGTGATGACCTTGTGTCAGATCAGTTTATTTTTTGAAACAAAACAAGCTTCTTTACAGTTCTTGAAGAGCTTATCATTTGTGGAGATGGCTTACGTTTACAGGTAGCCACTGAAATGGCTTGTGGATAGTTAGTAAAGATGGAGAGCATGGCATTAAGAACAGAACTCACATTTTCTGATGATGCTGAGATTACTTGGAGTAAGAAGTTTCAAACTATTGACCCTGCCTTCAAACTATGCACTGCCTTCACATCACAAAACTGTCGGTGTTATTAAGACCTACTGACACATTCAGCAAACATTGATAAGGGGCCTATTACGTGCCTAGTGCTGTGCTTGGCCTTGAGATTGCAAAGTTGAACATGTCACCTTTCTCCTCACCCACCCTGTACCGGTTCCTGCCTTCTTTACCTCGCTGGGGGGAGACTGGGGTCTCCTGGCCAGAGTGATGCTCTAGAGCCCACCTTCCCTCCCACCTTCAGCTCTTCGGTCTCCCCCGGCTCCACTCCCTCCACTCTTTATTCAGGGTGGGGAGAAAAACTCTGGGAGTGGAGGCCCCGCAGTCTGGTTTGGTAGTGTTAGACGTTTCTCTAGAAGGCTTGCTTTCCCTGGACTTCTGTGTCATAGTTCACATAGTTCATTTTAAATATTCCGTGGTTTTGTGTTTTGCCATGCTTCCCCTCTGGCATTTGGGGATATTATTATCTTTGGAAGTTACTTTTCTATTCAGAAGTGTGACATTATTAACTTGAGGGATTATTATTATTATTAACTAGTGGTGTGCTAAATGTGTCAGTGGTTCTCATACCTTTTTTTTTTTTTTTTTTTAAATTTTAATTTTCGGTACGCGGGCCTCTCACTGTTGCAGCCTCTCCTGTTGCGGAGCACAGGCTCCGGACGCGCAGGCCCAGCGGCCATGGCTCATGGGCCCAGCCGCTCCGCGGCATGTGGGATCTTCCCGGACCAGGGCACAAACCCGTGTCCCCTGCATCAGCAGGCGGACTCTCAACCACTGCGCCAGCAGGGAAGCCCTCTCATACCTTTTTATTGGAACCCACAGGAAGAAATACGTGTCACGTTAGGACCCAGTGCACGCACTTGCACACGTGGATGTATGGTTTCCCGATACGTCTTCACTATATGTGAGTGTGATAGAATTTTCTAGTCTATTGTATTCTCTATCACTTTTTCTTTTTCTCTTTTTTCTCTCTTCTTTTAAACGTTCCTCATAACCTACCAAATGGGTTTCATAACCTACTAGTCAGTAGTGCTTTGACAGACTTGCTGTATTTTTGTGCTATGGTAGGGGCACCCGCTTTCTTGCCTTTCTGTCCACATTCTGTGGTAAGGTGTGTGTATCTTTTATCCCTAAACACCCCGCCCCCCAACTTGCCTTAACTTAGTTCTTTATGTGTGAAACTCTCCCTCGTTTGTAATTTAGCTTACGTTTTTGTTTTGTCACATACCATTCACTCCTCAACTTTCTTTGTTTGAACTTTGACATTCCTCTCCTGACCAATAGACAAGAATTACTATTTCAAATGAAATAGATACCTCTGTGCTATTCGATCTCGCACATTAAATATAATTTTTAAAAAGTAACACATGTATTTTTCATTAATTTCAGTGTTTACTAAACTTTCATAGTGTGCAGGAAAGCTTGTATATTGGAATGCATTGAAGTTACCCACTTTAATCACTTAATCTCCTTAAGCATTTTTAGGTAAAACTTGATTCCTTACCTTCATGTGTTCTTTCTTAATGGGACTATATAAAATGATAGTTTAGTAAAGCACCCAACAAGCCAGGATCTATTCAAAACTTTTGGAAATGATAATTCACTCTTCCAAGATAGTTAAGAACTTCATTTTAAATGTTGTAGGTTTGCGGCTTGATTTGTTAGATGAGAGATACATTTGGTTCTAGTTTTAAGGCTAGTGCTGGAAAATCAAGAAGCTAAAATCTATTGCTTAATCTGTTTTGAACCCTTATCACAATATCGTGGTGACTTCTGTGCAGTGCTAGCAAAATTCTCACTGATTTCAGAGACAAGTTTATTTATAAAGGAATCATAATTATATACATCTGAGATTACTCAGTATGTACAATAAATTTTAATGGTTATAATGTGCAGAATGGTTCTTTTAACCTAAGATAAACCAGTATTCACCTGTCTTTGAAGATTATTTCTAGGGTTTATAGGCAATAAATGAGACAGAATATCCCAGTTTGCTGAGTTAAAAGATCTCATTTGAGTAGTCATAGAAGTTTCTAAATACTTTGTTATTGAAGCCAAGCCAAAGTTCATTTGGTTCTCTGAGTATGTTCTGATTTCAGTCATGATTAATGAGGCCTTTCCATATAATTATAAATACAGCATATTTGCCAAAATTTAGCCAAATTATTATATTGTATTATTTTATATTATTATAATATTACTTAGCCACGTATTATAGGTGAACACATTCCTATACTTTACAATGATTTTAAATGCCATATAGCACAATTTGGATTGCTTTGTTTTGCCCTATCTAGGGTTTGAAAGTATTGTGAGAAGAGAATAAAGCAGACTTTGACAGCTAGTAGATGTTAAGGTATATTTACCAAAATCCTTTGACAAAAATCGTTATCTAGGATTTCATTTTGATTTCCCTTTCTTTTTTTTTTTTTTTTACTTTCTAAGGCCTTTTTTTTTTTTTTTTTTTATGCGGTACGCGGGCCTCTCACTGTTGTGGCCTCTCCTGTTGCAGAGCACAGGCTCCAGATGCGCAGGCTCAGCGGCCATGGCTCACGGGCCCAGCCGCTCCGCGGCATGTGGAATCTTCCCAGACCGGGGCACGAACCCGTGTCCCCTGCATCGACAGGCGGACTCTCAACCACTGCGCCACCAGGGAAGCCCTCTATGGCAATTTTAAATGAATCATAAAGTATTTTTTCCATTAAATAAATAGAGCAGGCACAACAATAAAATTTTCTGATGTTTTCTTCTTAGTCTTAATTAATTAAGGTACACTAACTTCTTCCTGGACGACTGTTCCTCAGATATATTCTTCCTTCTTTTATTCACTAATTTCTTTGAAGATTGATTGAATCGGTGCAGTACTCTACAGCCATGTGCATTTATATCATTTGGGCTAGGACACAATTAATGCATCATCTCTGCATGGAAGAGGACCTAGGAAGGTGCAGGTGATGCAGTGGTACCTTTCTGGCAGTCATATCGTCTCCAGGCAGTTGAAGGCCAGTCCTAGGAAGATGCCAGAGGGGCTGGACTGGTAGGTGATCCAGAGCCCTCTCTAAATTGAGGAAAAACAAAAGGGAATATGCATAGAGCTAATGGAAGATCCTATCTCAGAAGAACTGAGTAAGCAGCTCATATATATAAATAAACCATGAGGACAAATCCTTCCAGCCTCTCCCAAGATGGCAGTCAGTGCTCTGTAGTTCCCTCTACACATCCCCATCGCCACCGAGACTGCGTCAACCTCGGTCTTGTGTTTACCGTTAGAGGGGGTTATTTTCATTCCTTTCCATTCTCTGTCCTCTTGCCTTTTGAGACACCTACTACATGTTCTCTTACCTCCCCGATGATTTCTTCCAAGTAACCTTATAAGCGATCCTAAAACTTTGGTGTGAGCCCTGGGTCTTCCCTTTGTCCTGTTCCGTTCCTGACCAGTGAGCTCACAGCATTAGCACAGCATAGGCAGGGGCAGGTGCTAGAAGGTAGTGAAAGAGAGAGTGCAAATAAATACTTCAAAACTACTTCACTTGAATCCCTACTTTTTGAAAAAAATTAAGAAACCATAAAAGGCCTTTAACTAGGAAAAAACTTTTTGTTAAGAATGAATTCTAGTCTGTTTCCTAGCCTGCTCTTGTTTAGTCCTAGTGCACAGTACATGCCTGGAAATCAGTAGAAAAGCACCAGAATGTGTATTTGTTAGTCCCTTTAACCAGCAGCTTTGAGAGTATACAGAAGCAGGAGTTGATCCTTGCCCCCTGCCTGGCTCCGTTCGTAGGCATTTGTGCTGCCCCCCGCCCTGCCCTGCGCCCCCATTTCAGAAGGTAAACGACGTTACCATCGGACAAGGTTTTACTGGCTTCAGAGAATGGCACAGCTGAAAAGGATATTATTGATGGTTCAAGGGGACGAATTATGGCAGAAATCTGAACAGTATTTGGAAACATAAACTACCGTGAGTTTGATAACCCCCAAACAAGAACAACATGTATTTTTTTAAAAGTATTTATTTCATACTTGTCCAGTTTTTTGGGCCGTTTTCCTTTATTCATTTTCTGTGAGGGGAAACTGAAGTGAAAATGGAAATTATTTTTATCCCCTTTATTAAGGCACCTAGATTGATTGTGAAAAGCATGAGAAATCGCGTCAGGTAGCCAAGCACTTGTTTTAAAAGCATGAATAAAAGAAAAAGAAGACAGTAAACAACAAGATATGATATAGTGTGTTATGGGTTGCTAGTTTTGAACTTCAGTCCTTCATAGCACTAGAGCCTAAGTATTTATGTTGTCAAGAAATAAAGTAAGTGTGGACTTCCCTGGCGGTCCAGTGGTTAAGACGCTGTGCTCCTAGTGTAGGGGGCACCGGTTCAGTCCCTGGACGGGGAACTAAGATCCCACATGCCATATGGTGTGGCCAAATAAAAAAATAACAACAAAAATAAAGTAAGTGAAATGCTAGGTTCATTCTGAGTGCTAAAGGCGTGCAGCTGATATTGTTGACACATACAGAGATGCTCAGTGGTGCTCTCAGGACATTGTTTTAGTCGTGTTTCCTATAGTTCAGGATGGGTTTGTTTTGATCTATCCTATTTTTTTGTGATAATTTGTATGGCAAAGAAAACAGGTTAATAGCCTTTATTATTTCCTACGTGCTAAGCATTGGGTGATGAGTGTGAGGGGAGATACTGCCACCATCCCAGTTTTACAGAATGTGTTTGATGACAGAAGGTTCTAGTCAGTTCCCAGCAGAGACCATAGTCTCATCAGAACCAAATGGTAGCTGGCTTTAAGTAATGTTGCAGCAATATTTAAAGGCTTAAAAAGCTTCTTTACATTGTTGATTAGCTGTGATAGCCACACAAGGAAAATACTCATTAAAAGAGGGGGTTTTCACAGAGTAAAAAAGTAACTCAGATTTTCCTAAGTTTGTAGCATTACTTTCATATTCTTGAGGTTAAAGATTTTTAAGTTAATATTTGCAATTTACAATCTATTGTTTAGTCCTCAGGGATAGAATAGTGTAATATAAGAAAATTAAAAGTAATATTCCCTTTTTAAATGTATATAATCAACATGTTTCATGTGTTTCCTGAATATTTGCTATTTTCAGTTGTACATGATACATCTTGTGATTTCAGTAGGAAATGGACCTTTTAGGCAGACAGATTCTGAAGGATTTCCATATTGGGGGTATGTTATGTCCACGTCAATAATTGGAAGAAAATAAATCCAATACCTCTGATTGAAGAGGCAAATAAATATATATGTAAAATCAATTTTCAGCTTACCACCTTAATGGAAGGGAACATTAGCATGGCTAATGAAAAGTTTTCAGCAGCCAACTCAGCCAGCTTTTTTTGTGTAACAAGGAAATAAAGGCTTACTTCTCCTTAAAAAAAAAAAAAAAGTTTTCTTTTCACAGTAACTTCTTGTTTAGTTTTGCTTTGGGTTCTTGGCTTTCTGGAACGCACAGCAGACAGCAGTGGATTTGGAAGTGGCTCAACATATATCTGTAAAATAGAGGAATATCCCTATAATCTAACATAAGTTGTAAATATTGTGAAAAGTTTAAATTAATACACAATTAAATTATGGATTTTATTACATTTCCATTGTAGATTCAAATTCATTTGCCTATTCTTAAAACTCTAAATGTCCAGGGTAAAACAGGTTAATTAACACTTGAATCTATCTTAACAAGCCCTCCTGTCTCCCATCCCCCACTATTCCTATCTTTTTAAAGGTGAAATTAGTATAGAATGAAGATCAAAGATATTTGAAGGGGAGAATAAGTCACAGAATAATTTAAATGTAACCATTTGAATTTGGAATAGGAAGGAAGGCTAGAAGTCATTTAACCTTTTCAATTTACAGACAAGGAAACTGAGTTTCTGAGAGCTGATAGGACTGCACAAAGCCACAGAATTATTAAAGGGCAGAACCAATACTGACAGGTAGATAGCACTTCTTCAACCGGGACTTTTAATGATTTTTTTCAGCTTTATTGAGGTATAATTGACAGATGATATCATAAAATGTTTAAAATGTACAACATCATGATTGATGAACATATACCTTGTGAAAGGATCCCCTTCACTTGAATAATTTTCAGAAATTAATAGTAAACCGCAGTCTTTTTTGTCTTTGCTTTTTGTTTTTTAACACACTACTTGGAAAGTGTGTGTCTTAGGAAAAGGTAGTGGAAAGCAAAGCCCACTCATACCGTGGGTACTGTTTTTTCCACTCTGCTCGATTGGGGGCAGCCTGATGGGTACAGATAGGAAAGGAAGAGAGGGGCCTAATCGTCACTTCAATGACAATGAAGGTTTTATGCGATAATTTTTAAACCTGGAACCACCTGCTTTTCTAGAAATAGTTGCTCCCTGAGAAGTTCCATGTCTTTCTCAGCTACTTGTGCCCCTGTCCAACCCAGAAAACACCACCCCCTAATTCCTGCATTCTAGGGAGGTCTCTGGCAGATCCCCTCCTGTTGAGAACATTGTTGCCTGTATGATTTTTTACCGGTAGAAAGGCAGGTTTAGTGTTGTCGGTTAACTTACTGTGTTAGTGTGCTGAGCTTGCTGAGACTACAGATTTATGTTGGACTTCTTTCCCCCCACCCCGTAAATAATTTTGCTTCCCAATTTAGAAAAGTCGAATTCTTAGAACCAGGTACTACTATCATTTGCATGGGACCAAATGAATGCTCTTGGTTCCAAGTACAGTTAATGAGACAGGGTAAATGAGCATCATCACCAAAAAAAAAAAAAAAAAAAAAAAAATCCCCATGTGTAACACCACTAGTCAAAAGTGTCATGTTTGTAGAGTGCAGACCTTACCACTCTTTTATCCAAAAGTGTATCTTTCTTAGAAGCTGACTGACTAGATTGGTATATACTTGACTCATCCTTTTTATTTAAACTACAGCAAATGTACCCTCTGACCCATGTGAAAAGTATTGGTTTTAGACACAATACCTGGTAGAAGTAAACAGTTTAATCCGACCTGGAAAAGAAGTAACCTAAATATACCTAAAATTAACCTAAAAATTGTGATAGCGGTAAATAGTAAAACCATATTTCCAGCTTCTAGTATTACATTGACACTGGCATATACACAGTCATTATTCAGTTAGAAATTTTATTTTGACAGCACTCTACCTCATATGTGTTTTTCAAAAGGGTGTTAAGCCACTGCCTTACTTTTGACAGACTCCTTAGAGAATGTCTGTGTAGCAAAGTGTGGTGAATCGTCACAGTACACTGAAGCCTCAGAGTTTGTCTTAGTTATCTGAGTATTTCACTGCATTTTGAAAGAACCCTGAATTATTCTAATAATTTAATCCTCCACATCACAATGTACAGTGCTTCATTATGCATTACTTTTTTTATAACTTCTTTACGTTTGAAAGATAATGATGTTTGTTTTGTCACAAGATGCTTTCATGAGAGGTTTCAAATTGTGTGGCCAGGTGTAGTTGTCAGACAGAGACCTAAATGTTGTCTCGCTTTTGTTCCAGAATTCATTTGCACTGGCTGTTTTAATTCAGATTAAATACGAGGAGGAATAGTACTGCCTTCTCCTGTCAACATGGAAGCGTATAGCGTTTACTCAGCATTTAAACGGTGCTGTTTTGGGTTCTGAGGTAGCCGAGGAAGGGTAACCATGCTACCAGGAATTATGTTGATTTTTACTTATTTTATTATCTGTTTAGGCCCTACCTATAGGGCTTAGTATATAACCGGAAGATGAGGGTGGGTAGACGGGAGGAAAAGAAATCTTTAGTACATAATCCTTTCATATTTTTCTGAAACACGATGGTTCACTTGCCACAGTGTGTATTACACCTGCAGTTTCTTTGGATCTTATTTGAAAACCAGTGAGGGGAGTAACACAAGTGGGTGCAAAGAAAGAGGTACCCCCACGAGCTCTGTATCACCCAGACTGGCAGTGCTCACTGCAGCTACAGGATTCACTGGTTCGTGGAGATAAGACATGGAAGATGTGTCAGAAATGTTTGGCTAATAGAAAAGTTTAAGTGCCAGCACCTGAGAATGAATTCTTTTTAGCTTTTAAATAAATGGGAGTTAGATTCATTACAGAAACGTAGGGACCTACTCATTCGCATTCTTACATGTTTTCTAGGGAAGGAAGAAAGGATGGAGTTTGAACTGATTTGCCGGGAATCATGTTCCGAATGGATCCAGGATATTGAAGTGTAAAAGAGGTGAGCTGCCTGCCTGTGGCCTAGACTGTGACTCGTACTTTAATAGCAGGAGAAATGAGGACAGACAGCAAAGCCTGGGCTGTAGTGTTAACGGCATAAGTTTGCCCCTGGGCTCCCGTTTCCCCAGTGCCACAGTCGGACTCTCAATTATGGGTGATTGTGCTCTTAACTGTTAGGGATTCTGTTCATTAAGAGTGAGGAGTCTGGATCCAGACTTCTTGGGCTCAGATACTGGCTTCGCCTCTTAGGCAACTGACTTAATTTCTCGGATTCTTCATTTGTAAAAAAAAAAAACAGGGATAATATTAGTATTTACCTTTCTGGGGTTGTTAAGAGGATCAGATGAGTTAATGATACGTAAAGTGCTTAGAACACTATCGGGCACACAGTAAGCGCTGGGTATGTGTTAGCTGTTGTTACAATATGTGACCCTATTTAATTTTTACAATTTCATCCTCTCTCCATAACCCTTATGTAGGGAGAGTAGACACTTAACTGGGTGAATGAGTGAGTAATGACTTGCCTGGTATCTTCAGAATTATTGATTGGTAACGTAAATGCATTTTGTAGACTAACTTGGTTAGTTTTCAACATAAGGCCGTGTAGGCACCGCACTGATTAAATTACATCCAAGCATGATCCTCCCACCTCATCTCAACCATGGTGCTTTATCTTCTTTCTAATAAACCATTTTCTTTCCTGGAACTCACGAAAAGGATTTGTTTTACATCATGAAGAAGTACACACAACACACGTACATGAAGCAGTTAACTTTATGAAACAATAGTTACACTAAGTTGAGTGAGCTCTTGTTTTCTGTTTTATTCTCTTGTTTCATTTTTGTAAAAGTGCTGCTTGCAATGCATTGAAATTATTTCACAACCCACTAATGAATTACCCTACAGTTTGAAGGACACTGCATTAAACCTGTTTGACTCTTGTCTAGAACCAAAGTGGGGATGCCTTTGATTATAACCAATACTCCCTTCCTTTTCATTCTCTTTCCTAACTTCCCCTGAGAGTGGAGCTGGGATTCACCAGCTTTAAACAACCCCCCGGCCCCCCCATATGTTTAAATGCCACCAACCTGTTTAGCAAGGGCAAAGTTTGTATTGTCATTTAAAAGGACTTTAAGTATTACTGTATTTCAGATTCACTTTCAGCACATTTGTAATATTAAAAATACATAGAGCTCATATCACTATAAGATAGGATCCAATAATCATTTTCAGGAAGGTGTTTAAGGTTAGGTATGACAAGAGTAACAGATTTTTCAGATTGTGATACCTAACTTCTCTGCCCCACCCCTCCCCAGTTAAATAAGGCATTAAGAACATCACGCAGAAAAGTAACTTTATTGGTAGAACAGAGAGCTCTTGAGAGCTGTTGGCGTCCTGAGCTGTCCGTAGTCTCCAGTGTGTTCGGCCAGCACTGATGGTTGGTTACTTACTGTTTAGAGCTGCTCATGCCCTGTGACCATGAAGCTGAACAGACGCCACTCCCCCTGCTGAGCCCTGATTCTCTGTTCTCACCAACTGAGCCACCAGCCAGACCAAACAACTGTTGATACTTCTTTGAAAGATTGACAGCCAGATTCGGACCAAGGTTACCACACAAGGCCTTACACGTGACCAACTGCACGTTGCCTTTGGTCAGCCTCCCACACCCCTGCTCCACACAGCAGCCAAGCTGTCCTGGCTCAGGTGCTGTGTCTAATCCAGCACCTTTTCCATCGAACTTGGTGAAAGTCTGGATATTACATTCTCTTCTTTTCCTGCCCATCCCCCTTTAGGTCGTCGTCTTTGTTATTAAATCCATACATCTTTATCATATTTCAAGTAAATCTCTAAGATTTTTTTCTTTCTTCCCTCTGTTTGATTTTGGAGAGCCCCCAGTGGTGCTAGTCATACCTGATACGTCAGGAGTAGGGATATAATCATTATCAAGAGGAAAGAGCGTAATATATTTGGAGGTAGAGTAAAGCATAATAGTCAGTGTCATTAACTTTCAGATCTCTTAAGTGTCTTAGTCTGGTTCATCCTCTTCTGATTATACCTTCTTACACACTTGCATAGAGAAATAAACATCATTCTTAGTTTATTTTATTCCTCATATAATTGTTAGTATTGCAGCACAGTTGCAGTATACATCTTATTTCAGATGTGTGTGTGTGTGTATATATATGTGTATACGTATATTTATATAGTATTGTATTACAGATACATTATGAGTGAAATAAGTTTCTGTGGAATGACCTCTGGGTACTAACTTTCATTAGCAGCATCAATCCTAAGGGAAAAGTGGCACCAGTTCTAACCCACCAACGTTAAGTACATTTTGGGTATGTAACCAGGTCTTCCTTAATGTCTTTATTTCTCTTAGCCATGCTTCTGTTCATGGAAAAAGGTTGCCTATCTTAAAATCACCTAAGTACTACTAGAGTAGTATGAGTAGAGTAACTTCCATAATTATTTTCAATAACAACTTAAAATGGAAATCATAGGAAAATTTAGAGTATTCTGAAAATAGGAATATGTTTAAGCATGGATTTTGAAATGACAAATGACTTTTATCACTTCTGTGTATGTAAGTGTTTATGACACTCTCTTGTACATAAAAGTTTACTACTTTCAAACACTACGTTTATTCTGAGGGGCAGTTGAATGAAGAACACTGGGGCCTTTCCCCAGTTCAAGTTGGTGGTCCCAGGGTGACTCAGGACAGCCCCTTCACTTTGGCCTCTTTCTCACATGTACACTTGAAATGTGATGGCTTTGGCTGATGAAACACATTATCTTTTTGAAGACTTGGAAACAGCAGTCAGAAAATGTTTAAAAAGAAAAGGCTAGTACACTTTCCTATTAGTAGAATTTTTAAAGTTTTGGGTCTTCATGAAGGCATTTCAATCTTCGTTCTCTCTGCCGACCTGGTATTATACCTTTCAAAATAACGGTTACCAAACAACTCTTCAAATTCATTATTCATTACTAATCTCAGGGTAATATTTTTCTTTTGCTTGAGTTTTAGTATATAGTCTGAAACTTACCGTACTGTAGGTAGCAAGCTAAAAGCCACTGGTGAAAGTGAAATCATGGCAAGGGGTCTTGTACATCATGCATATGTTCTCATTCATTGAAGATGCATTATCTTGACACAATTTTGTGTTTATAAAATGACCTTGAACTTGCAGATATGCTAAGAGTATTGTTGACAAAGAGATAGCGGTAGAGATTGTAATCTCTCTGTTTGGGTCCACACAAGCCAAATACGCAACAGAATTCCTAAGCTTAATGTAGTGAATAAGCAGCATTTGGACTTAGGGCTTTTAACAATTTTGATATATGCCCAACTTTGAGACATAAAGGCATCCATAGAACAAAATAATAAAGTATACATTTTTAAAAATCATCGAGGTCTGAGAAAAGATAAAACAGAGCCCTTGGGGTTTGGCATTGTTGCCACGGTAGCCACGCTGAGGGGTGAGATGAGTCAGCAGGCCCAGATCAGCAGGGCTTTGCATCCTCTAGCCCACCACATCAACCGAGGATGCTCTGCTTTCATCTGGTGCCTCTATTGGGCTTTCACCTAAGATTTCATTTGGGGGAGGGCTTCCAGTGCTAACGTGCAGTTTGAGAACCGGTGCTCTGACAGATGCAGGTTTTACCTATTAGGCAAAATAGTTGGAACGCCAAATACACTAGACCAACTCACGGTAAAATTAAAGATAGCAAGTCGGCTTCCTTATAGCCCTGTCTGTTGTTAGGATGTCAGAGTGTGTAGTCATCCTGAGACGCAGCGGGGGGCACTTGGAAAAGCTTGTTCGTAAGCACACTGTTTAAGTTGGGCTCCCCTCATCCAGAAAGTTTCCTTAGAAACGTTATGCACGTTGGAGGAACAGGTAAACCCTTTTTATTTAGTGAAACATAATTGTTATACTCGCTGGTGATGTTCAAATCACATTTCTCTATGCACGTTGTAATGATGGTGCTTCCCCACCGCCACCGCCACCCTGCCGCCCGGCACTTTGGACTGAAGTGAACTGACTGCTTAAAGTGGAGCACAGCTTGATGGAAAAGGACTATGAGTTTTCTGCAAGTTCACACAGTCTTGTGGTGGATAAAGAAGGAACCGAGAACAAGACATATGGACAGACGATATCATTTTAAGTGCATTTCTGACAATGTTGCTCAGTTTCCTTTTTAAAAATCCTTTATGTTCAGAGGGTAATGGGGGTGGAGGTGGGCATACAGGGCCAACGTGAAGTCTGACGTAGAGAATGCGTTGCCGGTGGGTCCCCTTGCGAAGCAGGCTTTTTTGTTTTTGTTTCGGTGAGACTTCTGTGGCAAGGAAAACGGTCTGTAACGTTCTTGATGTGGTGCCTGGAAAATCGTGAGCAGTCAGTAAACGTTAGTGTCCTCTCTCCTCATTTTCCTCCTCTTGTTTTCAGCAGCGTGTTTTATTCTGGTAACATCTTTTCATGTAACGTTCACCTTCAACATCAAGTACTGTGTTCTTCAGCTCCCACAGCTTGAGCTTTTGTCTCTCAGGTAGAGAGGTGGTGGGGAGGAGAGGCCAGGTGAACCCAGGCAGGCTCTCCTCTCCCCTGGAGTGAAAGCCTCAGGACTGTGGTGGCTTTAGCGCCCTTATCGCTCCTGATTTCAGCAGGAGTCAAAGACAAAATAACTGAATGAAAGGGAAGATGGCAGCAGCTGTAATCAACTGTTCAGTTCCACTGACAGGAAAAAATCATCTTCCAACTTTAAAGGATTTAAAAATAACCTGGAATGCTTCTTAACATGCAGATCCCTGGGCTCCACCCCAGAGTTCTGAGTCAACTTTAGGTCATTCTGATGCACGTGGTCCAAGAGCTGCGTGTTGAAAACCCCTAATTCTAAGATCAGTTACACCACTGCTCCATTCTTCGTTGATCATCAGTGTAGCATAAAGACTAAATTTCTTTTGAGAATTTTTACCACTTCTTGGTAATTCTGAGCCCCAAAACCATGGCTTAGAATTCTTGGCTTAAAAATATGTGGACCGTGCCTATACTTACGTGTAACTCTTAGGCAGCTGCATAACACAGAAAACTTTGGCAGTGGCATGAGATTTATTTTTAAATTGCAGCGTCGACATAATTCTTTCTTCATCGACTTTGCCTGATGAGGGAGTCCTATCTCACTGTGGTTTGTTCTCCCGGTGGTTTCCGTAGGGTTAGGGAGAATGCTACAGAAAAAAACGAACCCTGTCTAGTTTTGACTCACTCAGACGTGGTGTGTCTTTCGTCTTTCTGAGATGGGATATGAGAGGCATACCCCAAAGGTGGCAAATCAGACTTCCACACTCGTTGCCTTCACTTAGCCAATAGCTTGCTCAGAACGTGTATATTACGATGTGCAGATTCACTGATCGGCGATTTCGGACTCCAGCAGGAAACAGCCTTGAGTCTTGGGAGACTTCTGGGCTTTGCGCTTGGCACTGACTCCTCCACAGAAGCAAGGGGTGCATCTGGCTGTTAGAAGAATTAATGGGCATCCAGGTAAGGGTAGATTGGAGAAATCGTTCCTTGTTTTCCTTTGGGTGGATTTGAGATTTTAGAAAAATTAGTCCTCTGAGAAGAGCTCAGAACTGTTTGTCTTAAGTTTTTCCCTCTGAGTTGCTTTTTGGGATTACCCTGTATGTCATCATTCCCTTTGATGTGAAATCCACCCTCTTCAAAATGTAGTTTCATTTTCAAATCTTTTAAGCATAGGATTCCGTTTCTCTTTCTGTGCATGAAATTTTAAAATAATATTTAATTAATATTAAAATAAAATAACTCTAGTTGCTAAGATGCTAACGTAGGTTACTAGTTCGTAACTTAAGTCTCATGTTTTTTTAGGGAGTATGCTTTAAAAGTTGGGCGGGGAAAATCGGTGTTTGCATATGATTTATGAAACAATGATGCTACAAATGTGTCAGACTTTTCCCTATGTTAAAGGCCAAATTTTGAGGCATACTGCTTAATCTGTTCTGAGGAAGGAGCCGTGAGACCTCTCCCCCTGCCACTCCCCCACGTTTACTCCTGGTGGGACCAGCTCCAGTTCTCTCCTCACGCAGGGGGTTCCAACTGTGGATGTTCAGTGCAGTGGCATTTTTCTTGAAGAAGTGACTAAGCCTTCTTAGATGAATTTTCTCTTTGAGAGGTGGTAGAATTGCATCAGAAAGGCATTTACAGTAAATGGCTCCCTCCCCGCTTCCTGTAATGACCACATATGAAAGAATGCATTAATTCTTGTTTTGAGGAAATGACAGTGGTAGAGTTCTATGGAAAACTCCCTGTTCATCATTAATTAACTAGATTTGAAAGTTAAAAATTGTAAAGCCAGAATCACTTCGTGCTATCTAAATAAATGTCACAGAGGTAACAGCTTTTCATTCCATATTCTATATGAAGTAACTAGTTATCTTGAATTCAAAAAGAGGAAATAGTGTTGAGTATGGCTATAGTTAATGGCATAAACCTAAACGAGTTTCTTCATAGTCATTTTCCTTATTAAATTAATATTTTTCTTAGGTATGTTACTGATTTTGTTCTTTAGGATTCGATTCTCTGTGGTAGAATATGAAGGCTGGAAGGAAAACTCCCATAGGTTATCAGCCAGGGGTTCTCATGGCAACAGTGCTGCCCCCTAGAGGACATAGTATAAATTTGGTACGTTGTTTGGTTCTGCAGTGAAGGGCCTTGAATCAGAGATTTTAAATGTCCCACAGTGGAAAAGACAGAAAGAACTGCCCTGTGTCCCACATGAGTTTCAACTATCCTGTCGGATATTCATGCAGTGAAAATTAGTTTATAATTATCCGATCTTAGACCTAAATTCATTTTACATAAAAGCACAAGATAACCTTGGCATACTTTAAATACACACAGGATATACTCATTTTCATTCACCTGTACCTCTCCTCTTTTGTTTTCCTGTACTTTTAATATGGAAAGCTTCTGATCTGACTTCTGTTAATCCAGGTATTCTTTATAAGTAAGTGATAAGCATCTACTTCATTACATAGTTAATGGGACCTGAAAGTTATGTACATATTGAAATATGTCATGTTTTTATTATAAATTGTTTTGCTTTTAGGCTCTCCTTTACGTTACATTTAAGGTATTATATTGATGTTTTAAAAATATGTGTATACCAGGTAATGTTTACCAATGAATTTCATTTTAGAATAGCAAATATAAATAGGGCATTACAGAATTTTTTGGTTATAAAAAGAAAGCTTTGGGACTAGTGGGGTTTTGAACCAGTGATTCAGTTCCTCTCTGTAGTTCCAGGAAGGACAGTATGCAGATCACCCAGATGGGAGGGATGTTTATCTTCTATGTGAAGATCTCCAGGGAAGATTTCACATGTACTACATTAATATGTTTTAGTATCTTGAGGTCTTCACGTTAAGCTAGTTCTTATTAATACTTTCCAGGAGTCTTTATTAGGTCTCTCTGAAAACACCACCTTTGGTTTCTCCCTTCCTGTAGGAAAGGACAGACAAGTATGGAGAGAAGCTTACAGGTCATCTTGCAAACGAGCAGAGGAGTTAAAAACAGACTCAGATTTTTTTGAACAAGGGGGCTTTGTGTCACTGTCTTCTTCCCGGGAACATGTTCTGCATGTGCCATTTTAGACTTCTGACTGTGTGCTGTGAATATAGTGCGTCTTAGGTAAGGTATGGTCTGTGACACAGGATTATATCGTCAGAGTCACAGCTGTGAGGTCAGCGTACCCAGGCACATGCATGCAGCGCTCACTGATACTTCTTGTTTGGGGCCACATTTTTAATTCTGTAGACCTTTTTCTTGGATTGCTATTTCTTGTGCATTTTTTGGTTGTTGTTATTCTTATGTGGATGTAATTATCGCTTCTCAAATTTTTTTAGGGACACTAATTAAAGTTGTTTTGAGGGTTCTTGACGAAATATCTTCACTCTTTTGAATTTTCTGTTTCTTCCAGGGCCTTTTTGTTGTGTATCTTGGTATTCCACTTTCACATGGCAGGCTTTCTTTAATTGTATGTTTATGCTTAACTCTTCACTCGTATAGAGATGAGGTGGCCTTAAGGCTGCCAGGGCTCCTTATGTTGGGTGCATCTTGCGTCCCTCTGGTGGCACAGAGCCAGCCCTCGTGTGGAGAGTGACTCAGTATCAGAGTGAAGAGGGCTTGACTTTGGGGTTTTCAGAACCAGACTAGCTGTTTAGTTCTCACTGGACATTGTGTTTAATTTCTTTTGAGACTCATTTCCCTTTTTTAATTTTTAGTTTTTGCCTGGGTGGGGGGCTATAAGGTTTGTTGTTTCTCATAAAGATAGGAATTAGGCACGGAAGTAACAGTTGTTGATCCTTAGACTCTTCAGTTAATCTTCTCCTTTCTACCCTTTTTGTCATCTCTGGCCCATACGGTCCTTGCTTTTTCTGAGTCTAGGGCCGCTTTGAGGTTTCACTGGGTTATTGCCTTAGCAGCAGCAGGCGTCTCAGAGAACCTCTGGGGCTGTGAGCTGCCTCTGCTCAGCTTCATCCGTCAGGACTTCATCATTTTATGGCTTCCAGATGGTGGTTGAAATCTCTCAGGCCCATGATAGTCTTTTAACTGTGGTGGGTATGTATACTTTTTTTTTATAACTGTAATGGGATCTTTCATGTGCCCTGACCACCATTTTGAAACGGTAACTTAGTTCGGGCTTCTGGAACGAAGTACCATAGACTGGGTGGCTTATAAACAACGGAAATTTATTCCTCACAGTTCGGGAGGCTGGTGTATAGAAAGCTGTCTTCTCGTTGTGTCCTCACATGGTAGAAGGGGCAGGAGAGCTCTCTGGGGTCTCTTTTATAAGAGCGCCGATCCCATTCATGAAGGCTTCACCTTCGTGACTTAATCACCTCACCAGAGCCCCACCTCCTAAAGGCATCATATTAAGATTTCAACATGTGAATTTGGGGGGAAAACAAACATTCAGTCCATAACAAATGAGAAGTCCTTTCATTTGTTGATTTGTCAGAAGCACATCTGAAGAATTAAGTCAGAAATGCATTTAGCCAGGAAAACGTTTAAATGAGGGCGTGATGACTGCAGTGGGTATTGGGGTTTGGAAAAACTAACCCTCAAAATAACTTGGCTGGGAGGGATAAATTGGGAGATTGGAATTGACATACATACACTACTATATGTAAAATAGATAACTAATAAGGACCTACTGTGTAGCACAGGGAACTCTATTCAATACTCTGTAATGACCTACATGGGAGAAGAATCTAAAAAAGAGTGGATATATTATATGTGTAACTGATTCACTTTGCTGTACAGCAGAAACTAACGCAGCATTGCAAATCAACTGTACTCCAATAAAAATTTTTAAAAAGTAACTTGGCTGGGAAGAAACAGTGAGCTGACATTATTACACAAAGACATGCTTTCCAGCTCTGGAGGCTACAGTCATTCCTCACAGAACACCCCAAGACACTCTTCTAGCTTTATTGCTAGAAGAAACGATGCATCTTGTGAAACATGCAACTTAGTCATTAAAAATATATATATATATATATATATATATATAGAAGTAGTGGTAGTTGTTCCTGATCTTTAATACAAGTATAAATGTGCATATGCTTACTTTTTAATTTCTTGTCTGCCCTTAGACATAGGAATTTTGGAAAGAATCTCCTGTTCCTTCATTCCTATAACTTTTATTCCTTAGCAGATAGACCCTCATACTTCTCCCTCTTCTTGTAAGAAGCATCTCATATTCTCCCTTTCCATTTCCTTTGTGAAAAAAAGCTCCAAATTCTTATTGATCGCCCCTTTCTCGTATTTGTCCCATAGTTCCTGAAAATGCCTAGTAGATACCATGAAGATGGGAAAAATCAGATATTAACTAATTAGTGCTTTAACTTCTCTCACACAAGGGGTATCCATTTGTATCTCAGAAGAAACTCTGAACTGATGTTTCCAGTCTTACCGTTCCCTCATTTTACTCGGAAAAAGCAGCTGTTTCCCTGTGACGAATCCCTGGAGATCTTCCCCAGAGGTCCCCAGAGTTAGGGCCAGTTGCTCCCATGTGATTGAACCTAACACAGAATCTTCTCGCTCTATCCTGATCTCTAGTACAATACTGGAAGCCCCAAATCTTTCTTGAGAACTTGCAAAGTAGTACTGTTGCATATTAATGATCCTTTGTGTAACGGCTTAGACGTAATTGAGGATAGTAAAGATCCTCTGGTATCTGACCTCTGTATTCTGTAAGTTGTTTACCAGTTTAGAGCCTCTGGACTGTTCTAGATCAAAGAGCAGGCCCTGTGAGGCCATGCCCTAGAAACAGATGTGGAGAGTGCTGAAATGTCCTGCGCTCCGAGGATGCAAGCTCCCAGAACGCGCTTGTAATTTATTTCTGGTATTGGCCAGAACAAACATCATCAGCTTGTTCCACGTGCCCTTCTGTCCATATCCACTTGGAATGTGTTGAGTGCGGCTTGTCAGTAGTCTACTGAAAAATGATGGGCCTAAAAGGACACTATGACTGAGAATTTAGAGCACCGTCACACTGGTTCTGGGACCTGTCATATCAGTTGACTGCTACGTTGGATGAGAGAAAAATCAGCAAGTTTTATCTTTTCCTCTGGAGGAAATACCTTGTATGGATGGTCCCAAAGAAATGAGATGACCACGGTGCAATGCTGGTGGCGTTAAGTACACTCACGTAACCCAATGCTGGTTAACACATAGAACATTTCTTCACCTAGGTTTTCTCATGCCCCATCCAATCAGCCTCCACCCCCACTGGCAAACACTTTCTGATTTATATCACTGTTTTTTCCTGTTCTTGAACTTCATCTAAATGGGATCACAGAGCATGCACTTTTTCGTGTCTGGCTTCCTTCACACAAAAGTTTCATGTTGTTGTGTGTACCCTAGTTCCTTCTTCCTTTATTGCTGGGTAGTGTTCTGTTGTACGAATGGACCCAATTCTTTGATCCATTCTCCTGGTGATGGACATTTGGATTGTTTTCACCTTTTTGGCTGTTATGAACATTAAGCCACTATGAACAAGTCCTCTCTCTCTCTCAGTCTCATTCCTTTTTGGATTTAGGCTTAGTTGATGGACCAGACAGTAGATCTGTGTTTACCTTTATAAGAAACTTCCAAACAATTTTCCAAATAATTATACCATTTTATACTCCAGCCAGCAGTGGATGAGTGTTCCAGATGCTCCAATTCCTTCTTAACAATTGTTTATTGTCGGTTTTTCTAATTTTAGCCATTCTCCTGGATGGCAAGTGGTATCTCTTTGTGACTTTTCATGTGCATTTCCTTGATGACTAACATGTTCTTATTGGCCACTTGTATACCTTCGTTCAATCTTTCACCCATTTTTATTTTTCTTGTGGCCATTTTAAAATTGGATGATGGGGACTTCCCTGGTGGCGCAGTGGTTAAGAATCCGCCTGCCAATGTAGGGGACACAGGTTCGAGCCCTGGTCCTGGAAGATCCCACATGCCACAGAGCAGCTAAGCCCGTGCACCACAACTACTGAGCCTGTGCTCTGGAGCCCACGTGCCACAACTACTGAAGCCCGCGCGCCTAGAGCCCTTGCTCCACAGCAAGAGAAGCCACCGCAGTGAGAAGCCCGTGCACTGCAATGAAGAGTAGCCCACGCGCAGCAACGAAGACCCAACACAGCCAATAAATAAATAAATAAATTTCTAAAAATTGGATGATGATGATGATGATGATTGCATGGCATGCAGGATCCTAGTTCCCCAACCAGGGAATCGAACTCGTGCCCCCTGCAGTGGGAGCTCAGAATCTTAACCACTGGACCCCCAGGGAAGTCCTTATTATTATTGATAGGAAGGAGGGTTTTTTTCCTATGTATACTCTGAATAAAATTATTTTGTCAGAAACTTGTAATGCAGATATAGTCTCCCAGTCTGTATCATTTTCTTAAAAATGTCTTTTGATGAGCAGAAGGTTTTAATTTTGAAGTAACTTAATTAATCAAATTTCCTCATATATTATCAGGACTTTTTGTTTCCTAAGTAATCTGCCTCTTCAAGATTGTAAAGATATCCTTCTGTGTTTTCCTTTAGAAGCCTTATAGTTTTAGCTTTTGTACTCTGGTCTATGATCCATCTCAGATTAATTTTTGTGTATTGGGTAAGGTAGAGGTTAAGTAAGGCTCATTCTTTTGCATATGTTTCTTCAGTTGTTCCAGCATGATTTGTTGACAAGACTTCCTCATTGAATTGCTTTGGCACCTGTATTGATAATTGGTTATCCATATATGTGTGAGTCTATTTCAAAGGAACCCTAAAGAATGTTTGTGCAGACCACATGTGGCATGCACTTAAGTCTATGAAGTAACAGTTCACACTGGTCAACCTTAATATAAGCCTCAAGTGACTGGCAGTCTTGAACTTACATCTCATGGAACATTTGCGTCAAAGGTCACTAACAGAAACTTTGCAGGGGCCATTTCGGGGGCCATTTTTTGTTTGCTTTATAAAGCTAACCCAGCTGAGGCCTCTAGAAGTTCCAGCATTCCCACACTGAAGGTCAGGTTCTTATCTGCGCAGAAGTATACCATCAAATCTGTGCGATCCAACCTGAGCCTGCAGGCAGCTTCAAAGAGAACAAAATATTTGAACTTCAGTTTTCTTATTTGAAAACTTGGATATGCGTGGATTCAAAATGACTGATTTTGGAACTCATTATAATTAAGTGTGGGTCAGACAAAAAAATAACGACTCTTAAGAAAATTCTTCATTAACGTAAAGAAACTTGTGACGAAAAAATTGTTTTGCTGGTTTGTGCATATCGTACACAAAAAGTAGATCTGCTGACTTTAAATAAGTCTTGTCTACGAGTAGAATCTCTGCCTGGAAAGGTTTTCATGAACAGTTTTATCTAGCGTTTTTACTTGAATATGGTTAAAAACCATCTTCTTTTCAGAGAGTCCTTGATTTGGAAACCGAAGGATGAATAGAGTAGGAAACACACCACGCTATTCCATTAGAGGGGTAGAATCAGTGTTGCTTATCTCTTTTTGACACCCTGAATTTTCGAGTGTTAGAATTCGTGTTTTCATGGTATGGCAGCGCAGGAAAGTGGTTGAGCGCAGGACTCTGACGCTGGACGGCCTGGGTTGGAACACCAGCTCTGCGGGTCCCCATCGGCGAAGGAGTCAGCCCCTCTGTGCTTCTCCCTAAAACCGGCAGAATCAGAGCGCCTTCCTCAAGTTCAAGGAAGGCAGGAGGCTCAGAGCTGTGCCTGAGTCATGGTGAGCACCATGGGGACTGTTGGCCGGTAGTAACATTATATTACTTTTATAATAAAGGTGCACAAGAAAAGGAAATCTTTTTAAAAAGAAGAAACTAAAAAGCAAAAGTACATTACTTTCCTAGGGTCCAGATATCTCACTATTTGTAGCACACTCCCCAGTCGATTGAACTGGTCAGGTTTTACTGTTCATTTCAGTTCTCCCCCGCAAAGGATGCTGAATGAAAGGTTTTTCTTTTGAGCTTCTTGGGAGGTGTACGCCCTGGAAATACAAGAGGTGCTTCATACTAATTACTAGAATTCCTTTTGTTGCTACAAAGAGACTTTACAGGGAAAGATATTCTTTGAGTCCGCATCTTCCTCTCCTCCTACTTGGCTCTGAGCTCAAGTAAAACACAACAGTTGCTCACTTGAAATACCACCTCCCCTAGCCTGTGTTTGGACTTGTACCGCTGTGCTCAGTCCCTGGCCCCTGTTTTTGCTTTCTCTAGCAATTTCCTGGCCAGAGCAAGAACTAGAGCCGAGTCTGGGAGAAGCGACTGTGACAGGACTGTTTTCCCACCGTGCTTCCCCGCACGACTCTGGAAGGAGGGGCGTGTCCGACCCTCCCTGTAATCCGTGTGCCCATTTAGCAGGGTTGGAGATGCCCGAAAGCAAAATCCAGCTCAGACCAAACACGAAGGTTGCTAATGCGCTGTTAATGGTGTTGAAATATGACGTTTTGGTTACACATCCAAACCGAGTTTGACTGTAGACTGAAGCGTGAGCTTTCCACACATTGTCACAGGAAGGCCGTCATACGCCTTGGAAGCATCTGTCTTCGTTTTACTGTACGTGGTTAAGGCCTGAGGAAGACTAATGTTATTACAGCTGACTTACCCAACCCTACTGTACTGCAAGGTGGGCTTTTCACGAGGTCCACTCGGTGTCGTCGGGTTTTTGTTTATGTTCCCAGTGTTGATGGTAAATGCCGCAGAGGCGCAGAGCGGTGGCATGTGGCTGTCATGATGTGATGTCCGGAGGTCACTTTCTGCTGAGCGTGGCTGCTCCCTGCCGCCCCAGGCCCCTGTCATCTCTCGGCAGCCCTCTCCCTGGAGCTCGTTCTCACTCCTCGGTCTCTGTAGCTCTCCCAGCCTCCCGGGCATAGAGAAAACAGACACCAGAAGGTGAGCTCACTCAGGTTCTGGCCCCAGTCGACACTTCCTCTGCACCCGCCTTGCTTTCCCTGCCTCCTGCTCCACTGGAAGGGGAGCCCTTCCCCGTGTCCACGCTCTGGACCTTATCCCCTCTCACCTCCTCAGAGACTTTCTCTCTCTGACCTTTACCTGCCAGCCACCACTGACTTTCTCTCATGAGGGAGTAGACCTACTCAAGGCTTACCAATTGAAAACAAAACCACCGGCCTTCACATTGCCTTCCCTTGCGCTTGCTTCTCCGTTCACTTCCCCTGCCGGGGCCGAATTTCTTGGAGGAATTGTGTGAATTTGCTTCCTTCATTTCCTCACCCTGCCGCCTCCTCGGGCTCCTCCGGTCTGGCTTCTGCACCTGTGACCAAGTTGATATTGCTCTGGCCAAAGCTGATAGTTGTCTACCTATCCTTCTGTTGCCACATTCGCCAGATATATTTAGCATTGTATCTTCCGTGACCTGTTTGATGTCCTCTCCTCTCTGGCTTGCCCTGCCCCTCTGCCTTTTTCTCCTCCTTGCCCTCTGCAGGTTCTTTCTATCCACCTCTGAGCGCCAGGCTTTGTATTCAGATGCCAACTGGACATTCCCGCTTGATATCTTGCTAGCGCCTCATAGCCAACAGATTCCAAACTGATCCCAGTTACCCAAGCTTGAAACCTGTGATTTACTGCGCCTTTTCTTTCCTCATCTTCCAAATCCACAAAGAAACAAAATCTGGTCAAAATTCCACATCTCAGCCATTCTCAAATCCATCTACTCTGTCTCCAGTGTGTCCGTCTTGGTTACCATCACCTTTGACCTAAATTATTGCATTTTAGCATCCCTCTCCCTGCTTATTGATGTTCTTCCCCAATCCATTCTCCCGACTGCATTCAGAGTGATGCTTCTGAAAAGCAGCCTCATCGTGTCACTTCTCTTCTTAACTGTCACCCGATTCTGTGATATCCTGAACCCAACTTGATCGGGGCCCTATAGAGTATGTGTCCTCGTAAACAAATCATCAAACACTAGGGTTCACAGGGGGACGCAGAGGAGATTTACTTCCCCCTCCACATAGCAGAACCTAATGAAAATCCCGACTGGACATCACTCACCGCTGCCCTCCAAGGTTCCTGATCGTGGGCTTCATGTTCCTCCCACCCTCCCCCACTCACCTGGTCATGCCTCCCAGCCCCATCCGCTCCTACCTGTCGTATTCCTACTCCATTTACCACCCCCATATTCAGAGAGCTCAGCTCTTTGCTGAATGTTCTGATCCTCGAGTTTCATCCCTGTCTTATCTTAGTTTGGGTTCCCCTCAGGGCAGATTCTGAAAAGGATACAGTCTGGTCTGACCCCACTATGTAAGAACTGGGTGACTTCTCTGTGCCTCAATTTTCTCATCTTTAAAATTCCACTTTATAAGATTTAATTTCCACTTTATAGTGAAAATTAATTTGTGCATGGAGAGTGCTTTTAAAAGTCTACCTGAAGTGAGAGAGTGGCATGGACATATATACACTACCAAACGTAAAATAGATAGCTAGTGGGAAGCAGCCGCATAGCACAGGGAGATCAGCTCGGTGCTTTGTGACCACCTAGAGGGGTGGGATAGGGAGGGTGTGAGGGAGGGAGACACAAGAGGGAAGAGATGTGGGAACATATGTATATGTATAACTGATTCACTTTGTTATAAAGCAGAAACTAACACACCATTGTAAAGCAATTATACTCCAATAAAGATGTTAAAAAAAAACCCCAGAAACTCTATCTGACCCATAATAGTAGTCAATCAAGTTTGCAACAATGATAATAATGATTACTACTGTTATTAACAATGTCACTTCATACAGGTTTCCATTCTCAACCTATCTAGACCAGATGAGAGCCCCCTCTTAGGTGTACCAATAGCATCCTATGCCTCTTTTAAATCATAATTGCTAGCTTGGTGAAGGAAGGATGATGGCATCCTGTTCACCATTCAGCGCTTAGCCCAGTACCTGGTATTATAGTGTACGGTATGTACTGTGTGCTCAATAAATATTTGCTGAATGGAATTAATCAAATGACTTGTAAAAAGAGTATTCCAAATATTCTATACTTCTTACCTTTAATAAGCTGCCTTTAAAATACAAAGCATGCCTGTTAAAAAATACAACATGACAAAGAAAACATAACTGTGCTCGAGGGGTTTGTCTTTAAATCCAGCATCACCGAGTGAGCCCGGGCAGGCTCTCCGGGTGTCCGTGTCTCTGGAGCAGCTCTGCCTGAGAGCCTTTGTCCAGTTCCAGAATTCTTCAATCCTCTGATAACAGGGCGCAGTAAGGATAGAGTACGTTTTTAGGACACTCAGGGTTTCCCTCATAGTTATGTTTTTTCCTGTTAGCTGGTGGGAAAATGTCATCTTGTTTCTTGGGCTTGCAGGTTCTTTCCTAGTCCTGGGGAATTTTTCAAGCTGGCTATAATGAGAGGGTCTCAGAGAACCACAGAGAGGTCTGATATGTTCTTTTCAAGTTAAACATAATGTCCCTTCTGATTTTCACTTCTGATCGTCTCTGTTTCTGAGCTGACTTCTGTAATTGTATTTAAAGATGTATCAGAAATAAGGTCTATTTTATTTTGACGCCTGCGCCCTTGACATCCTTTAAACTGTGTTTCCTGCCAAGTCAAAAGCCTTCTTCAGAACTACTAACTCTAATGACTTCTTTCTTTCTTTATTCTTTTCTCTCTTTCTTTTTTCCTTTAATGGTATGTGTACACACACACACACACACACACACACACACACACACGTATTATTACACTGTGGTGGAATACATACAATGTAAAATGTACGATCTTAACCATTTTTAAGTGTAATGGCATCAAGTGCATTCACATTATTGAACAGCCATCACCATCCTCTATCTCCAGAACCCTCTCGTCTTGCAAAACTGAAACTACATTCCCATGAAACACCAACTCACCATTCTCCCTTCTCCTCAGCCCCTGGCAAGCATAGTTCTTTCTGTCTCTGTGAATTAGACTACTCCAGGAACCTCATATAAGTCGACTCAGACAGTATTTGTCTTTTTGGGACTGGCTTATTTCACTTAGCATGATATCCTCAAGGTTCAACCATGTTGTACCATGTATCAGAATTTCCTTCCTTTTTAAGGCTGAGTAACATTCTGTTGCTCGTATAGACCGCATTTTTGTTTATCCATTCATTGGATGTTTGGGTTGCTTCCACCTTCTGGCTATTGTGAATAATGCTGCTATGAACATAGGTATACAAATAATTCTTTGAGACCCTTCTTTTAATTATTTTGGATCTAATGATGTCTTGAATCTTCTTTCTTGATGCTTCTGTTGTTTTCACGAACTTTTGCCTTCCTCTTTTGGCCATTTACCACCCCTCGCCCATCAATCTTCTCTGCCATTTTGCTAATAACGAACGTCCTACTGTCAAGATTCTCATGCTTCAGTGTGGCCCTCACAGAGCTGCTGCTATGTGGAGAAAACAGTTTGGCAACTAAGAAATATTATTCGTTCCCACCTCCTGGACACCCACCAATTCCTGCTATTTTCTGAAGACATACCAGTGGTTCCTAAATTTTTTTAAAAAGACACCTTAGTGACAGGGCAGATTTTTGTGGCTATTGACCTTCTATATTTTGAAATTTAACTGTTAATAGTAGCATCTTCTTGATGTATCAGTCCTATAGTTGTGATATTGATATCTATCTATTTTTCCTCATGAAAACAATATATGACAATCATAGAAAAACTGTTACACACAATAGCACCGTCAAAAAGCAGCCACTGTTAGCATCTTGATGCATATTCTTCTGGTCTTTTTAATGTCAATTTTTATCTATTTAAGATCATATTGTCTTGTACTTCTTTTTTGCACTTAAAGTGTAAGCATTCTCGTTAGGTCTTTGTAAATAGTTTAATTATTTTATATGACTGAGAGATATTTACAGGGTGTTCATTGGGTTAAATAACATTTTTCTAATTATAAAAATAATGTTTCTCATACGAAATGTCAGATATCTCAGTTTTGCAAAGAAGTAATGAAAATCTAAGTTCTCTGCCCACCCCCTCTCAAGCTTTTTAAATGTATCCTTTTCCAGTCTCTCTTTGAGATTAGCTTCTCTACACCCCCGCGCCCCCCACCATTTGTCTGTCCCTCTCTCCACTGATATCATATTTATGTACAATTTTATATCCAGCATGTTTACCTAACATTATATTTTGTGATTTCCAATGTCGTTAAGTATTCTCCAAAAACCATGATTTAAACATATGAATTTGCTGATTTATTTAGTCACATGCTTTCCTCCAATTTTTGATGTTTATGTTGTTTCCCGTTTTATGTTATTGTAAGTTATTGTATGTGTGTCCTTGTATAGTTATCTTCCTGTGTATCTGTGATTGTTTCTTCAGGAGATATTTATAGACATGTTAATCAGTCACAACAGTTTGAGGGTTTGTAAAAAGATATTGCTGATTTCCTGAAATGATCGTCTCACCTCACCTCACCTGCTTTGCTCTTTTTGTTGTGCATTTTTGTGAATCTGATTGATGAAAAAAATCTTGGTGTTTGCTAGTGAAATTCCATACTTTTTTGTGTTGACATTTTATATTTTGGGGTGAATTGTTTGTTAATATCTTTTACCTTTTACCTTTATAATAATATAAAATATATTATCCTCTTGCAAGTATTTTATTTTCTGTTTACCTTGCAGTTTTGTCTGCTGGTTTTGAAGCTACAGATTTTCATATTTTAATGTTGTCAGATTGAGTTGATTACCTTGCCTTTTGTTGCTTTTTCTCCATTGCTTTTGTAAAGCTAAGACTTTTTTTCCTATCTCAAATTCAGAAATATATTCTTCTAATTGTTTCTTTTTCTCCGCTTTTACATTTAACTCTTTAATCTCCACAAAATTAATTCTGATGAAGGTTATAAAGTGGGAGCTAATTTTATTTTTTCAAGAATATTATCTTGTTCTCATGTTTGTCCAAAATCCCAGTAAAATTGTGATGTGAACCAAAACAAGTGCTTTTTCTTATTTTAGTGCCTTGATTTTCCCACTGAGAAAAATGAGGAGGCTGCGATATACCTGTGGACAGGATCAGTAGCTTCACTTCTCAGCTCAGAACTTGCCATGTCTCTTTCCGGCTCGGGAAGTATGATGCTCCGCACAGGTTGGTGGGGGACAGAGACGGCAGCGGTAATAAGGGATGGGGGCCCATGAGCTAGGGACTAAGTAGCCCAGAGTGAGCCTCTCGAAGTCTTGACCCCATTTCAGTTTCCCTGGACTAAGATAAGCTACCAGGGCTCGGCTCATTGGAGGCTGACTTGAACCTCAGGTTATAGCTATAAGGCGGCACGTGGTGAAAAAAGAGTCCTAGCCTAGGAAAGTCAGAGAGCTTGGGTCCAGTTTCAGCTGTCAGTCAACTATCTGTATAACATAGGAAAGTCTCTTAATTTCTCTAATTTCCTGATTTATAGAATAAGTCTGAGTTTTAGTCTCAATAAGTTATGGTCTAGGCAAGTGGCAG